>NC_056745.1:1292416020-1292428520 GCF_019279795.1 Protopterus annectens
GCAAAGGGGAATTGTTAGAAAAATGTGTATTTGAATATATGAGAAATGCTAGTTTAGAAGCAAAATAGTATATAATGCATTTTATTCTATTAATGATATAACAGAAAGGATTAATTCATGTGTAAATGTAAGTAGTTTTGAAACTGCGGTGTGGCTTGAACCAAGCTGACCTTCGACCCTGGCAGATGCTAGCTTAGCAAGTTTTAATGTTTATGCTTTTCACAAGTGATTATCTGCTGGGTCAGGAAATTAAATGTGTGAAATAATGAAATCTTCTGCTCTTTCCTGCTGGGGTGATTTGGCCTTGTACATGTGTTACTGAGATAGCATGCAGCTGGTGGGAAAGTGTAACAGTGAACAAAGATGTGTATTAGTAAATTGAATCCACTATTGTATTTGAACTGATATGAAACCTTGAAGAAGTAAATTTACAGAAATACATTATGTCTGACCAGGTGGATAGCAAGGCCGTATTGTTACCAGAGGAAAAGTTTTTTAAAATATACAGCATCAGCAGTTTTTATGAATAGAGGACTGTAAGCTAAAGTGATGTAGATGCCCTGTGACATATCACGTCAGTAAGGTGGGCACAGCTTGAATGTTAAACCTATATAAAATTGTGTGCTTCCTGTTTCATGTTAGACAAAATTTTGCACTTTTTGCCTCCTGGTGTACACTAGTAAACTTTTTGATCCTGAACCTCCTGTGTATGGAATTCTTGATTTTATTTAACAGTTTGGTCCTTCTTAGCCGGAATTCCCTCGGACAGCTGCAGATCAGAGTCTACCGGTGGTCGAATACTGCACAGGAGAAGATACCGAAATGGTTCTTCTTGGGTGAAAAGACCTCCGACTGAATGGTCGTTTAATGAGGCTGGCCACTTTCTGATCTGTGGCCGAAGAGCAGATATTGGACGGTTCAATACCAGAGGCTCAGGTCGGAAGAATTTGCCTTTTTTCTGTTTTAGATCAGGGACTAGGTTACAGTATATTGTTGTCAAGATTTGTTTTACAGATCAGGGACAAGAGGAAGTACTGTATATTTGGTCATAGATCAGGGTAACAGAATAAGGTAGGCAGTTATTCTAGATAAACTGTGAAAAGAAACTGAGAACTTGATATCACATGATAAGAAAAAGGGTTACGTAACATTTTCTTTGCCATGGGAAATCAGTGCACTAAAACATCGTGAGATCCACCCCTAACTGAAGACGCAAAATACATGCATTACAACGTTCCGATAACGTTAGGTATTATACGAAATGGGTTAACAAATATGAATTTGATGGTAAACTAGATAAAACCTCACTAGTTAAACTCCTTAAGCAACTTAAATCTGATGAGGGAGGTCAGGCAAAAAAGCAACGCCAATTAGGCATTCCTCAGGCACACAGGTGGATTGAGGAAGCAAATCGTAGAGAACAGAAGCTGAAAAATTCGAAAACATTATTTTTAGACAAAGAAGATAATAACTTGGTAATAGCAACAGCTCCTCCTCCTCCTCCCTTGCCCCCTCCCTTACCCTTTTCAGGACATGAAGCGAGTGGACAGGCTGGACCACCTCCGCGTTATCCTGAAGTTTCAGCAAGACCACAACCATTTGTTAGAGATCCTATTGAAACTAGGTCCCGAACACATAAAATACATAGAGACACAGAATCATATCAAATAGAGAGAAACTTACAGGATGAGAGTGGGGAAGAAATATGCCCACTTATAGAAGTTCCAAATTCTCAAGCAGGACAGGAAGGGCAAAACCCAACACTCTTAGTATATAGACCATGGACACCGGAGGATATCCGGAAAGCTACTGAGGGAATCCCCCATCCGAAAGTTAATTTTACGAAGTTTTTGGAAGATTTACAAGGCGTGAGGTTAAGTTACCACTTGAATGGGGAAGAAGTAGAAAAAGTAGTAAGACAAATTATAGGTCCAGATTGGCACATGATTTGTGGCACCTGGAATCCTCATAATGCAGAGCTTAAACCACTCCCACATAGTGATGCAGAATTAGACAACAGAGTGAAAGGTCTTACAGACTGAATCTCTGAGAAATTGAAACCTAGAGCAGATTGGACTTGCATTAATCAATGCATACAACAGGAAAATGAGACAATAGATGGGTACTATGCTAGATTATTAGAATGTTTTAATAATCATAGCAGTATGTCGGTTCCTGAGAACCAAACAAATGATTCCCCGTATGAACAACAATTGAAAAATGCATTTTTGAAAGGTTGCATTGCACCTATTAGTAGCTTCATTACGAAGCATATGATAGACCATCGAACAGGGAGGCTACAAGCCTTATTTGAATACGCTAGACATGCTGAAAGACATTTTAATAGTAAAAAGAAAAAGAAGGCACAAGTCTTCACTGCTGAAGATGGAGCTGAAGTATTTGTGTTACAGTCAGGTAAAAAGGGCAAGAAGAATGCCCAGGGAAACAAACAGCCTGACAAACGATCAGAAGATTTTGAAGAGAGGAAAAGGAGAGGTGAATGCTTCAAGTGCGGGAAAAAGGGACATCTAGCAAGGGATTGTAAGCAAAACAAAAAGGTAATAACAGAAGATAAGGGAGATGAGGACTGACTATATGATAGTGAAGATACATCATGCGAAAGTCAGAAATCATCAGGAAAAGTTAATGAACAAAAAACAAATGTAAATATGATAGAAGGAATAGAGGAAGTGCAAGTAGATATGGAGGATGAAGAAAGTGAAATTTTGGACTTAGCATTATTGAGCTTAGAGCTCTACTTAGCAGACACGAAACTGAAAGTTACACATCTGGTGGAGGGAAGGGAAGTCAAATTTTTGTGTGACTCAGGAGCATCATGGACCTTGATACACCCCTCCAAGTTACCAGAACATTCCAAATCACCTGATTATATACTAGTAAAAGCCGCAAACAGACAGCTATACAGGGAACCACTTTCCCATGATATAGCAATAACTGAACCTGTTTCAGGTATGACCCAGAGAAGTAAAATTGTGGTTTCTGCAAAGTGTCCAGTAAACCTATTGGGCAGGGACCTTATGCAGATATTTGGCATAGCAGTAGTTCCAACTGTACAAGGTATGGAGGCACAGAGACAAATGGTTACCTTTGCAGTGCGGTCGGAGGGTGAAACTTTTTACTGGTACAGCCAGGATCTAGTCACGACTGGTCCAGGGGCAGTAACCGAGGAACTGATGAACGTAGCCATCAGTAAAGCCCCCTCCCTTGACACTGATCGACACCATTTGTTACACTGTACTGTATACTACTGTACTACACCAGGACCTGATAGAGAGTATGAGCAAGAATTGTTCAGAAATAGTGCAACTAGACTAGTATTGCGTACTTTGTACTGGGATACTGAGGGGAACAGTGCAGTTAGCTGTTCATTACCTCAAGAATTCCTTGCATTATATAGATCAAATCGATTACCACATGTCAGCTTGACAAAGAACAAAAGTGTAAAATGGGCAGACTTAGGAGAAAAGGTGACAAGATGGGAGAAACAGACTGATTTAGAACTATCAGAACAGGGGATACAGAAACAAAAACTGAATTGGTTGACACAGACACATCCAGCTATACACTTGCAATCTAGCGAGGACAGCTGATTAGCATTTTTATTAGAAGAAGAAGAAAAGGCCTTATGTGAAATTCCGACAACTATTTGGTCAACAGGCAAGTCAGATGTAGGACTTATTCAAACAGCAGGACCAGTTACAATTACTCCGAAGTCAGCATTCAGACCACAGAAAAGACAATACCCTTTGAGAAAGGATGCAGAAATAGGAATCAAACCTATAATAGCAGCATTACTCAAAGAAGGAGTACTAGTAGAATCTCCTGATTCACCATGTAATACACCCCTATTTCCTGTTAAGAAGGCGAATGGGGAATGGCGGATGGTTCAAGATTTACAAGCTGTAAATAATGCAGTAATACCTAGAGCACCTACAGTGCCAGACCCACATACTTTGTTAAATGATTTAAAACTGCAACAGAAGTATTTCTCTGTGGTAGATATCAGCAATGCTTTCTTCTCGATACCTATACATCCTGATAGTCAATATTGGTTTGCATTTACATTTCAGGGTAAAAGGTATACATATACTCGACTACCACAGGGATATTGTGAGAGCCCAACAATATTTGCACAAGAAATGGCTAGCAACCTGGCAGGGTTTACCCCACCGGGAGGTAGTCAAATTCTACTTTATGTAGATGACATCTTGCTAGCAGCCCCCACCCAGCAACAATGTAGAGAGGATACTGTGGGTTATTGAAATTTTTAGCAACACAAGGACACAAAGTAAACAAAAGTAAGTTACAACTTTGGAGAAAACAAGTTAGATACCTAGGATATGTAATATCCAATGAAGGTAGAATATTAGACGAGGAAAGAAAAACAGCAATCTTGCAAGCATCCAAACCAGCAACCAAGAAGGAAATGATGTCTTTCTTGGGTACAACTAATTTCTGTCGGAGCTGGATACCAAATTATGCTTTGGAATCTGCTCCACTGACTGACTTGATATATAAGACATCAATGGCAGCACAAGATATTTTACAATGGACACCTGAAGCAGAACCGGCTTTCTGCAGGTTGAAGCAGTTGATAGCTTCTTCATTAGTTTTAGGACTCCCAAATTATCACAAATGGTTCTTTTAGACCATAGATTGCAAGCAAGGATATATGACGTCAGTATTGATGCAACAATATGGGGATAAGCAACGCCCCATAGCCTATCATTCATCGCAGTTAGACCCAGTGGCACGATCTTTGCCTCACTGTGTACAAGCAGTAGTTGCAGCTGCAATGGCAGTACAGGCTTCAGCCTCAGTGGTGTTATTCCACCCTCTCACATTGAGAGTGCCTCATGCAGTTGCAATAATTTTACTGCAAGAAAAAGTGGCATACCTTTCTCCTGCTAGGCATCTTTCATGTATGACTATACTGCTGAGCCAACCTCATATGACAATTGAATGATGTACGACATTAAATCCATCAACATTACTTCCAACTCCTGCGGATGGCACACCACACAGCTGCCTGCAGGAAATTGAACAGTTAGCTTTACCTAGACAAGATCTCACAGATATGCCCTTGGATAATGCCGAGGTGACATATTACGTGGACGGCTCATGCAGAAGGGGTCCTACAGGGAAGAATCTGGTGGGGTATGCAGTAGTTACAGACACTGAAATTTTAGAAGCCCAATCCTTACCACATAACTTATCTGCACAAGCAGCAGAATTGATAGCTTTGACACGGGCATGTACTTTAGCAAAAAACAAGTGTGTAAACATATATACTGATAGTCAGTATGCTTTTTCTACAGTACATGTATTTGCGCAACAATGGAAAAATAGAGGAATGATAACATCTAGTGGAAAACCTATTAATCATGCGCAATTTATTTTGGAGTTATTAGAATCTATTCAGTTACCTACCAAAGTAGCTATTTGTAAATGTGTAGCTCATACAAAGCAACAGGATAAGATTTCGAAAGGCAATGCATGAGCTGATGCAGCTGCAAAGCAAGCAGCCTCAGACTCAGAAACTTTACTTTTGAATGAGGAATTACAACCCTCTGAGATTTTAGATTTAGACATGTTAAAAACAATGCAGATGCTTACTACAAAAGCAGAAAAACAAAAATGGGTAAAACGAGGTGCAATTCTTGAAAATGGACTGTACATTTCCAAGGAGAGAAAACTGATATTGCCGTCTAATTTATTTAGATATGCAGCTTTGTTGAGCCATGGGCAGTGCCATGTCTCAACAGGGGGGATGGTACAGTTAGTAAACCGAATATTCCAAACATATGGATACACAAACTACACAAAAAAATGTTGTGCAGCTTGTCATACTTGTAACAAGCACCATGCACAAGGGGCATTTAAAACCAAGCAAGGAAGTTTTCCTATACCACCATATCCGTTCCATACTATTTGTATGGATTTCATAGAATTGAGTAAGTGTGAAGGGAAGAAATACTGTTTAGTTATTGTAGACATGTTTTCCAAATGGGTAGAAGCTTTTCCAACCAAAAATCCGGATGCAGCAACAGTGGCAAAAGCCCTGATAAAAGAAGTAATCCCTAGATTTGGCATTCCGGAAAGGATTTATAGTGACAACGGCACTCATTTTATAAACCAGACAATCCAGCAACTTGGGAGATTTTTTGGTATCTTCTTAAAGAACCATTGTGCCTACCACCCACAGTCAGCAGGACTGGTGGAAAGGTACAATGGTACCCTCAAGAATAAACTTAGGAAGTTAGTTGAGGAGACCCAAAAGAATTGGATACACTGTCTGCCTTTGGCACTGCTGAGTATGAGAATGGTTCCAAATGTGAAGGGTTTGACTCCCTTTGAAATAATTTTTGGGAGAGCATATTATGTGCCTCAGTGGAAAGCTCTCATGCCTGCAGAGCAAGAGGCTGACAGTTCATTAGCTAGTTATATGAGGAAACTGTTAACAAATAAATCTGTTTTGCAGTTTAACTCTTTTTCAGATAAGGAACAGACCAGACCGGTGGAAGCAGTTTTGCAGCCCGGAACGTGGGTGTGGCTGAAAGTGACGAAAAGGAAGAATTGGGTGAGTCCAAAGTGGGAAGGACTGTACCAGGTTCTGTTGGCAATGCCTACTGCAGTCAGAGTGGCCGAGAGGACGTCCTGGGTTCATTTGACACACTGCAAACTGGTAAAGAACTTTCAACTTGATAAAAACTTTGTGACTGATACACAACCAGACCAAGATGGCCAAAAACAAAGTGAATAGAAATTTAGATCAACCCCAGAGATGTTGCATAATCATTTTGTTGAGTATACATTTATTGACTGTAATTGTGACAATTTTCCTCTTGTTGTGGTTTATCCTACACACAACCACACACGTGAAAGTGGGAAGGCGTGACGAAACATCTATAGACTGGCATCCACATTTTAACACATACCTAGCCATGAAACGTGTATATGCAGAGACTATGAACATTTCAAATTGCTGGGTTTGTACAGCTATACCAACAGCATATGGAGGACTGATAATGTCCGCTGTCCCTTTAGGGATAAATGAGACTTGGGAGAATTTACTCTTCGATACAGGAACTGTAAGATCACAGGACAAAATAGCTTTATTTTTACCTGTCACACAAAAAGGAATTGTATGTTTTTACAAAAATGATACACTCCAGGTGGGCTGGAGCAATTGTAATATAACCATATCTTATCAGTGTTATATTAAGAATAGTAATGGCAATACTTTTTGCAATACTAATTATGACTCATATTTGAACTCATTGAAAACAACCATGAATGACATTCGCAAGAATCCTGTTTTGTTTAAACAATTGTCAGTTATATATCAGAAAATGTTTCATGCAGGGCTAATGCGTATTAGTACTAAAGTAAAAAACTGTTATTTTATTTGTGAGAAAAAGGCATATAAATGGTTACCTGAGAATTGGTCCGGCAGTTGTTTGTTGGGTTATTTGGTTCCGGCAATAAGACATACTGCAGAATTACCTTTGGGTAAGATACGAAACGTGAGAGAAACAGCCTGAAAACCTGAAGGTCCAGTTGAAAAACCTGTAAATCCAGTTGGAAGAATCGAAGCTGGCTGGAAAAACCTTAATACCGTGAAAGACAAAAGCAAATTGACACATATGGACTTGAGTGACAGTGTTATATCTTGGGCAGGAATATTCCCAGCCTATGGAGCAGTCAAATCGATCTGGGAGCTGAGGAAGCTGTCGAAACTTCTCGAAGTAATGAGTAATGCAACTTTTTCTGCCCTAGAACTGGTGACTGATGAACTGAATGCAATGAGAACTGTTGTGCTACAAAATCGAATGGCTCTTGACTTCACCCTAGTGACAAGAGGTGGTACGTGCGCGCTTATCAAAGAAGAATGCTGTGCGTACATACCAGACAACAGGCATGAAATTAATAATCACCTAGAGGTAATTCAGCAAGTATCAGCCATGACTGAACCAGGCCCAAACCCACTGACGGACTTTTTCCATAATCTATTTGGGGGGGTGGGGTTTCATCCTAATGAATATTCTGATTGCCATTTGTGTGGGTATACTCCTAATAGGAGCATGTGTTTGTTGTGGAATTCCCTACATGAAAAGACTAAAAGATTTTATTGATGTATCTGTTACTGAAACTTTGTATCAAGATATTGAGATTGAAAAATTGATCTCAGATGATATTTTTTCTGAAGTATAGATTGAATGACTCACCTAGCTGAAAATCCTAAGTGGAAAAGGTTAGGAGATGAAATGACACTATGCATACTTCAAAATAGAATAAAAAGTATTAATAGGGGGGAAATGTTAGAAAAATGTATATTTGAATATATGAGAAATGCTAGTTTAGAAGCAAAATTTGTTAGCTGGGAATTTTAAAATATTTTTTTTAGAGAGAGAAGCTATATGCAATTATATGTTACGCTGATCATCAAACCAGGTTTAAGCGATGTTATAAATATTAAATAGAATGTAAAAGTTTTACAAACACATTCAATGTAGTAATATGTTTTATAAATTTTCTTAGTAAATATGACTGTTTATGTATATTGACATAATATACATTTAAGTATGGTTCATTTTTTTAAGCATATAATATATATGTTAATGAATCATTTTGAGTGTTAATTGGTTGGATAATTGTAAACTTCATGTGATGTCATCAAATGTATTTAATGACCATGTGTTTTGTGTTTTGTTTTTTTCTGATGAAGTTCATGATTATTAATAGCGTCAGAAGCGCGTATAGGTTTTATTTGGCTTTATTCATTTCATCTCACTGACTGTGGTTTTTGGCTTTTTTTACAAGTTACTGTGTTTTGAGTTTGTGTTCAAAATAGTATATAATGCATTTTATTCTATTAATGATATAACAGAAAGGATTAATTCATGTGTAAATGTAAGTAGTTTTGAAACTGCAGTGTGGCTTGAAGCAAGCTGACCTTCGACCCTGGCAGATGCTAGCTTAGCAAGTTTTAATGTTTATGCTTTTCACAAGTGATTATCTGCTGGGTCAGGAAATTAAATGTGTGAAATAATGAAATCTTCTGCTCTTTCCTGCTGGGATGATTTGGCCTTGTATATGTGTTACTGAGATAGCATGCAGCTTGTGGGAAAGTGCAACAGTGAACAAAGATGTGTATTAGAAGATTGAATCCACTATTGTATTCGAACTGATATGAAACCTTGAAGAAGTAACTTTACAGAAAGACTCTGATCAGGTGGATAGCAAGACCGTATTGTTACCAGAGGAAAACTTTTTTAAAATATACAGCATCAGTAGTTTTTATGAATAGAGGACTGTAAGCTAAAGTTATGTAGATGCCCTGTGACATATCATGTCAGTAAGGTGGGCACAGCTTGAATGTTAAACCTATATAAAATTGTGTGCTTCCTGTTTCATGTTAGACAAAATTCTGTACTTGTACGTTTTTTGCCTCCTGGTGTACACTAGTAAACTTTTTGATCCTGAACCTCCTGTGTATTGAATTCTTGATTTTATTTAACAGGAATATATATATATATATATATATATATATATATATATATATATATATATATTTGAAATTACTACAGAATACCAAAATTTCACAATCCCGAAATTCTGAAACCCGAGGACCAGAATTTTGACATTACGGAATCTCAAACATAGTAAATGGGGCTTGCCGTACAGTGCGGAATGGGAACTTTGCCATTCAATCCACTGTAGTGCATTCTCAGAGTTGGTATATTTAAGTTGCAGGGGGTGTGGGAAGTACAGGGTGAGCTTGGCCCCCTGCATACACATTAGAATAGATTGTTGTATGTTTTACTTCTTTTTTTTTTTTTTAAGTTTCGAGATTCCATGATCTCGAGATTTTGGTCCTCGGGATTCAGAGTCAAGGGATTGTGGATTGTGGAATTTCAGTATTCCGTAGTGATTCCATATATATATATATATATATATATATATATATATATATATATATATATATATATATATCAGTGTTGTGAACTGCAAGAAATTGTATAGGCAGAAGTATATAAGTAAACTGGGTAAAGAAAAGAAAGACAGACAAGGGGATTAGATTTTGTATGCAGATAGATGCAAGAGATATGCCAAGCTATAAAAGACCTGAAGTAGATAATGCAATGCATGAAAGACAAACAAAAGCTTCCTTTGGATTTTCAGTCCTTCATGACAGATTTTCAGTTTGTTTAAACTATAGTACAGAACAATTTGCCATAACTATTTAGTTATATTTAGCAAGTAGATTGCAGAAATATTCATTTTATATAGAACGTACCAAAAGTAGCCATACTTATGTGGAAGCCCATTAACTAAGTTTGTACAGACACTGGCCAAAATCTTGATAGAGATTCAGATACTGTGATGATATGGCAATAATTTAATGAGTTGTTACAGATTAAATGACTAACCATGAAAAATGGCAAATCTAGTGTCAAAACACAGTATCACACACACACACACACACACACACACACACACACACACACACACACACACACACACACACACACACACACACACACACACACACACACACAATGGCATGTTATTTCAAACAGGATCACAAGACTTCCTTTATTAAATTAGCAAAGCACTTTCATTCCTTACCATAAGGGAGCTTCATCAGAGCTAACTAAGATGCACAAATCATTTAATAACTTCATACATAAAAATCATATGACACCATCATCAACAGAAGCTTTAGCACAGCACCAGGTTTAACTGAATACATCTGTATAAGTAGTGTCCTACTACTTAAAACTTGAATGCTGTAATTTCCTTCATAGTCAAGATTCATTTTATAGTTTGGAATTTTTTTAATTTACTACTATATTTTAAAATGTATTTTTAAACGTATTTTAAAAGCAACACACTATTCTACATTATCCCTAACAAGTGTTTTGTTGGATAATTTTAGGAGTTTTTACTTTAAATATTTAAACATTATAATTAAGGTTTTAAAGTTTCTATTGGATGATGATGACATGTGATTTTACTGTCTGAAGTTTTTAAATGGTGTGTCTAACTTAGTTAGTTCTGATGAAGTTCCCTTATGGTAAGGGACAAAAGAGCTTAACTAACTTAAGAAAGGAAGTCCCATGATCCTGTTTGACATAACATGGAAAATAATTTTCTTGGGTGGCAAAAGCCATGGTACCTTTTTGGCTGGGCTTGTATAGGCCCCAGGGTCGATAGCCTAGTACCTACCTATGAACCTACCTATGAACCTACAGCATTTTTTATTACAGATAAAATGAAGACATATTAATCAGATCCTGACAGTGTCAAGAGGGATGTTTAATAAAGGAGGGAAGAGGAGATTTAAAGAAAAGAAATATATGTGTAAGCTTTGAACAAGCTAATGCCTGAAGATGCACTACCTGTGTAATTGCAGTAGGGTGCCTTTGAGGTGGGTTTATTGCAACTACATTAAATATTTTCTTCTTTTAATCATAGAATAAATATAGTAGTAGGAAAAGGATAAACATACAATATGTCCTGAAAGTGATGTATATTATGGTGATTGCTGTTTTCTGTAGCCATGGGTAAACATATTATACGATTAGTTGACTTTCATTATATTTAGGAAATACAATTTAGATTAGAAATCAAGTAACAACCATCATGCTATTTAGATGACAACATGGTCCAGATGCACAATTCAAGGGCGTCTCTGAAATTCAAAAAGATACATTTGAAAATTTGAGATTATATCAGATATGAGTCGTTGAGGATAGCAGTAATTTAATATTTACTATGAGTGTATAGAAATACTAAAACTGATAAGGGTAATCATTGGGAATGTTATAGATCATGTCAACACATTAGCATTTTATTTCAATCCAGATTAATCAAGAAGATGCTATTAAGAAAGTATAAATCATGTCAAATGTAAGACAAGGAAACATTGTAAGATGATGGCAGTCATATTTGTCATTAATAATAACAATTTTTGTTATGTTAGATGTTCAGCTGTATAGTTGCATTCTTAAGTTATGTTAGGTAAGTATATATCTCATGGGCCTCAACTATAGGCAGTTTAAAATATTACCTAGTGAAGACTGTAGCTTGGCTATGTTTTTTCTTTAGTTTTTACTGAATGGTTTGTCTGTGTTACATTTTAACTTTTTGTATGGATGTTATTTGGGATATATTGCAAGCCCCCTAATGTTTAGGGAAATCAGGATTGACTTTAAACTCTGTATTTCAACAGTATAGACAAACAATCTGCTTATGCTATACTGATGAGGTCAAAGAAGGCCAACTCATGCATGCTTACAGCTAGTGATGTGTGTTTTTACTGGCCTGAATATGCCCATAAAAACTTAGAAAGTAAAAAGCCATGGGAATTTGGAGATCATGTAGCTGAAACACTGATATGTCCTTAAGGGATCATTTTCGTGTATGCCACAGGCTTCCACTATGGGAGGTTTAAGGTATTACACAGTGATAAC
>NC_056745.1:1292433520-1292523520 GCF_019279795.1 Protopterus annectens
GTTTGCCCATCGCTTAGCTATGGTTAATGCAGCTTAAATGGCAGAAGAGGATAAAAAGGAAGATATATGCAAATGAAGCAGTATAGGAATAGTGTAGTGGGCAGAGCATTTGCCTTATGAGCAGTCTTTCCCAGTTCGAGTCCCACTGCAGCACATTTAATTTTCCATGTCAAATCACATTATGACTAATATTTTTAGTTGCATAACCTACAAAATAACATATATTTGTGAACTGGAGTACTGCATTAAATGCAGATGTGAGGTGTCAGTGTCATAATGTTGCAAAGTCCACAGATAATCACATGTGCCCCATACAGTATATGTACACAGGAATCAGGGATACAAATGGAAGGTAAAATGTATAATGAATGATAAGTCCATACAGCTTCCAAATACCCCACCTTCCCAAGAGCTATTAGACATTACTATCTAAACTAGTGCAGTGCTAAGCAGGAGTAAACACTAGTAAGCAAGTGTAAGCATTATTAAGCAGTCATACACAGGAGTAAGCATATGTAAGCACCAGTAAGCGGGTTTAAGCCCATTTTCTTAGGTGTAAGCAATGTGCACACAGGTTAAGCAATATGGAAACTAACTCTCTGTAAGCATATTCCACTGAAGGTTAGCATAGCTTACCCCTGCACAAACCCAGACAAACCCATGTACAACTGATTAAAAGTGCCTTAATCACTCTGTATCCAACAGCCGCTGTTCTGCCCAGCAACAAAATGAACAGCTTTGCAGGTCTTGAACCTAGGACTCTATGCACTTTAGTCACAGTAGTTAACCACCAAGCTGTCACAGCAGTACATAAGATTGAGGTATCACCAAACAAATCCTTACTATAGTAAAATCAAACTGAACATGTGAAAGGAATCAGTATACAGTCATATGTGCTATAACCTATGACATAACATAAATATGTTATCTGAAGTACTGAAGTAAGCCCAGATGTGAGGTGTAATTGTAATACAGTGTTGAAGTTCCCTATTAAAACAAGGACTCCATACAGTGTACATACACATGGATCATGGGTACCAGACATATATATAACATGTAATGAATACTAAATCAATGCCAAAAAGCAAATATAATGCAAAGTAAATATTAACCAACGCTAAGCATTGCACAGGCCAGCTTAGTGGGTGTAAGCAATGTGTAGGCCAGCTAACTTAATTTGCCCAGTGGTATACCCCTTTAAACACTGCCAACCTTAGGTAAGCAGGTTTGCCCATAGCTTAGCCTTTTCAAAACTGTCCGATCACAGCAAAGTGTGGGAAATCAACCCTACTTAAACCCAACAGGTGCAAATACATCTCATAACTGGTGGTAGATTCCCCTTGCAGGCACCATGTCAGAAAGGGGAGAGGGAGTGCACTTTCAGCTGCAGTGCTAGGGCATACAGGAGTCCAGAGTCATGGCAGGACTCCTTGTCAAAGACCATGAGCAGAGACTGCTGCAGGGCCAGTACCAGGGTTCCAAATATAAAGTGAAAGCCTGGGACTGTCTCGCCCATGACCTAACCAGTGCCACTGGCATACCCCAATCTAGTGAGCAGGTCAGGCATCACTATGCTGACCTGAAGTGGCGAAAGGGGGAATCTCTTGGATCAGTGGATCCAAGAGGCTAGGATAACAGGGGTTGTCCCAGCTGTGTGTATATATCACTCTACTACCTGTTTAATAATTGCCAGCTCATGCATATTACGGATAGGTATGGCTAAATATTCCTCTTATGTCCTTCACAGTGGCAAGTGAGTGAGCCGTGAACCAGGAGGCCCATGGATGTCACCTGGACAGTTTGCAATGCGAGGCAGGTTAGTAATACTTTTGCATGTACTGTCATAGGAAATAAATCTAAAAGTATCAGTAAGTTAATTGCCAGTATAAAACCTGTATTGTTTAAGGCAAGTACTGCATACACTGGGGAATATGGCAGGAAGAGTCTCATATAGTTTGCATGCAAATAAAAGCATAATGGCCTGACAATAAAGATCTAACTGCTGGACTGCATGTGCATACTGTGGTATCATATGGTAATGTAGATTTGCAATCACTTAATAGTACTGTTGTATTAAGCATTGTTACCCACACTGTGCAACATAAACAAAATGTGTAGGAATGTCTGTATATGACTGGTGTAATCTCCAGAGGTCATTTAGTACAACTGAGAGACGCATAGAAAACACTGAAAAAACAGACAACACAATCTGAATAGCACACACAACTGAGATGTGAACTGTTGTATTTTTAGCACACAAAGCCATGGCTCGAATCCTGGGAGTGGTAGAAGTCTGCATACAGAATCATAACCCACAACTGTACAGATATATCCATAATGGCCAGTAAATTGGACCATATCTGCTGCCTGTCACTCTGTCCACTTGGGAAATCAGTGGGATGATCCCAGACATATAGGCAGCAAACAAGAAATACAACTGATTGTCACACATCTATAAGAACAAACCTGTCACTCTAGCAACTCCCCAAACTGTTATGAGAGAAATAAGCCAAGTATGTCCTATCTAAATCCCCATGTTGTCAAGCTGTGACCAGAGTGTGTACAGTAACAGAGTGAGATGTATGTGCATAATAGTATTGTGGAATCTGGTACTTTGTGTGGCAACATTCAGGTAGTGCTAACAAACATTGCTCCCAGAGGTCTGTCAGATATGAACACTGTGCCCAGAAATAAAAGAATGATATCCTGTACTGGTATTGTTTACTTTGGTATTGTATGAAATTGTGATTGATGTGGTTGCCCTGAATAATAAGGTATTACTCATCATTTTCACCCACACTGTGCTACATAATATAATTGTCTAGGAAATCCTGTATAAGAGTGTTGTAATACAAGGTCAGAATGTAAAACCACAGGAGAATTATAAGACAGAAATCAGATAGGAGATATACAGCAATATCTACATAGCACACAACTGTGATGGACAGTGTTTTAGTTTTAGCAGACACAGCCATGGTCTGAATCCTGGGAGTGGAAGTAGGCTGCATACAGAATCATACCCCACAACTGTACAGATAAGTCCAGAATGTCCAGTATATCGGCCCATATCTGCTGCCTGTCACCTGTCCCCCTGGGAAATCAGTGGGATGATCCCAGACATATAGGCAGCAAACAAGAAATACAACTGATTGTAACACATCTATAAGAACAAACCTGTCACTCTAGCAACTCCCCAAACTGTTATGAGAGTAATAAGCCAACTATGTCCTATCTACACCCCCATGTTGTCAAGCTGTGACCAGAGTGTGTACAGTTAACAGAGTGAGATGTATATGCATAATACTAATGTAAAATCTGGCACTTTGTGTGTCAACATTCAAGTAGTGATAACAAACATTGCTCCCACAGGTACAGCAGATACAAACACTGTGCCAAGAAATAAAAGCTTGATACCCTGTACTGTTACTGTTTATTCTGGTACTGTATGGAATTGTGAGTTTTGCAGTTGCTCTAAATAATAAGGTATCACTGATCACTGTCACCCACACTGTGCTACATAATATAGCTGTCTAGGGAATCCTGTATAAGTGTGTTGTAAGTCACTAAAGGTTGAAGAGGGCAATAGTCTGCATATGTCCTGGTTCATCTGCTTGTGGTCAAGACATGGCCAGAGTCTGTACAAAAAGAGACGGACAGGTATGTGCATAACATCAGCCTGGAATCTGGGAGTATGTGTAGAAACAGTTAGTGTTAAAAAACAATTCCTCCACAGGTACACCAGGTAAGAGGTGTATATTGCAGGTAAAACCAGTTCATGTATATAGATGTCCACAGCCATATCACTGTCCAAACTAAGGCAATAGGGTAGTGTAGTGTCCGGTTCGATTCTCAGCTAGAGCGTCTTCTGCATGGAGACATGCGTGAATGGGCATACCTTCGTTGAAGGTTGTGTATCAGGGCTGGTAACTCGGCACGTAAAAATCAGCTACCAATCATTAGCAACCCCTAACTGGGAAAAGATGAAAGAAGACACACACACAGTAATACTTGTAAGGTGCAGATAACAGCACTTACTAGGAAGGTAATGCAAACTACAGGAATATACTAGTTGTTAATTGACATCTCCACTCCCCCACCATATGTCCAACAATACACTAAATACCCACCTCAACTGGTATGTGATGACTCCATTGTTATGTTAGGACATATGTCCTATTGGTTGATAATTATTTAAATCTGTTTCTATGCATGTGCTATGTTGAAATACTCCAACATTGGTGGCATGGTGCCATCAATGTACCTGTATGCTGTTGTTATTACCACTGTGGTCCCATTATGCATGTGATCCGTTTGCTATGGAATTGTTTCATATCTGGTGTCTGGGTTAATGGGAATATCTATGCATGCTGTTATACCTAATCCTGGAATGTTTTGACTATTACTAACCCACATATGTTGATACACCATAAACACTAGAGCACGTATGGGAATGCGGTTCCCAGCGGACCCACCTGTCCCACCTCAGCTGGCCATGGCACTGGGCACCAGAACATCTGGGGCCCAACCCAGGACCTCCTCATCCATTGGTCCTGCACCACCTTCAGGTGGAACCACCTCAGGGGATGGGGCTCGGGCACCCCTGGGAATGGGTGCGAACAGGTACCTGTCACCCGTCGCCAGGTCTGGGTCATGGTGTGTAGAGAGCTCAGTCAGCAGTTTGGAAATCTACACCAGCTTGAGGGCCGCATGTCGCAACTAGAGAGTCAACCTAGCTCTCTGATTCAGCCCCCAGTACAGCCACCTTTGGGACTGTGAAGGGGCAGTGGTGACTGCCCATGGGTGGGGATCTCAGTCCCACTGTTTCAACTGGGGGCTCATGGGCTTCCAATTTCCCAACAACCCTCCCCGTCAAGGTGTTTACAACCCACATGTGTCATATACTGCCCCCTGTATGCATTTTGTTTGTCTTGTCTGTTAACTTACCCAACCTACCTCCCCAAATATACCTACTATCCCTTCCCAACATCCTACTCTTACCTAAGAAAAGGGCAATCTCTTTCCCCCAAATAATTTCGCCCCATACATAGCTGTCCATTTCGCACACTTGTCCACTAGACATGTAATCTGGTCTAATTGGCATCACAACATATTATTGTTGTCCTCACAACTCTCTCAGGGGTTTGAGTGTCCAAATCTTCCTCCAAATTCAGTGTATATGCACAGCTGTTGTAGAAGAAATGGGCAGCTATGGACCTTCCCTACACCCTCCTGCACATCCCTAGTTATTTTCCCAACTGTCTTTCCCTCTTTGTGCCCCTTTTTCACCACTTTCCTATCAACCCTTTTTTTCTTTTCTTTAAAGAAATTAGCGCAGGGGTAAGTGGGAGTAAGCACTTTTAAGCAGCAGTAAGAGGGTTTAAGCCTGTTTGCATTGGGGTAAGCAATGTCTACACAAGTTAAGCAATTGAGAAGCTGAGTATAAGAAACTGTAATCGGACGTTTGCAGTGCTTACCTCCATGCAAACCCAAGCAAACCCACTTACAACTGCTTAAAAGTGCCTTAATCACTCTGTATCCAATGGCCCTTGTTCTGCCCAGCAACAAAATAAACAGCCTTTGCAATGCTCAAACCCACGACCCTGCACACCATAGCCAAAGTGATTTACCACTACGCCATGTCAGATATTTATTTTTTTATTTTTATTTTACATTTGTTAACCGGGCTAGTCCAACTGGATACATGTCCATTTTCAGTGGAGGCCCGAGGAGAAAAGCTCCACTATCTAATACTTAACAAGCTAAGAATATACAAGTTATACAATAAAACCATTTTCATAAACTTCTTAGAGGCTATCTAAGTGTCTGAGTACAATGTGAGTCAATAGCATGAGTCTATAATAGATGCTTTACTAGGTTATGAAAGTTTTAATATAGACATAAGTAACAAAATCTATAATTTTATATAACTAATGAGCTATAGCCAGAAACATTTTTTAAGGGGAAAGTGAATAGTCCTAGAGTAAATGGAAGAGAGGAAAGGAAGATCAGGTGAGAGGAAGGGAGGGAAAGAAAGGAAGAGAGCAAGGTTACCCAGGGTTATTGCAAGAGCAAAGCCAGTGGTTAGTTAGGAAGAGTTTTAGATTGGTTTTAAATAGTGAAATAGAAGTCAGGGATGTAAGGTCTGGTGGTAGTAGATTCCATATTTTGCCAATTAAGTTAGAAAATATGGAGTCACCTGCTACATTATTTGCTCTAGAGGTTTTTACAAGAGTTTTGTTACAGGAACGTAGATTCCTCATGTTGTGGTAGGGCTTTATGAGGGTAGAGAGCATTGGTGTGTTTTCAGGGTGGTAGAGGACTTTGTGGGCAATAGTGAGTTGATAGTATTGTATGAGATGGGGTAGTTCCAGCCACCCTAGTTTTATAAGATTCAAGCAATGGTGAGTTCTGTATGGAGAGGCACTGGCAAATCTGGCGATGTTGTTGTATGATGTGGCTAGTTTATTGAGGTTGTACTTAGACAGATTAGTGTATATAGAAGAAGCATATAAAAGGGTTGATATTAAGTGGGTTCTAGCTATAGTAGTTCTAGCCTCAGGAGTTAGGAAAGATTTGATTCTATAGAGTGAACCGAGTTTCCTGTTAGTTGATATGACAGTCAAATTTTAGTTGGTTGTCGATAGTAATACCCAAGAGTTTAGTAGTTTGGTCAGGAGTGATAAGTGTGCCATTGTTTGATGTAAGTGTGAAATCAATGGAGGGTGATAGGTGAGTGGGTGGAAAGAGCAGAAGTTTGGTTTTCTTGGGGTTTAGTAGGAGACAGTGGTTAGAGAACCATTGCTCAATGGTGGTGAAGGTGTGTTGTGTTAGTGAGTGAAGTTCAGTCTGGGTTGAGGCAGAGCAAATGATGGTTGTGTCATCAGCATATTGAATACAAGTAGACAGAGGAGTGGCTAGATGCAGATCGTTGATAAAAATGGAAAACAGAAGAGGACCTAAGATGGAGCCCTGAGGAACTCCTATAGAGGTAGGGAGAAGATTTGAGAGTTGGTTGTCCCAGAGAACTGCCTGTTTGCGTTTTTCAAGATAGGATGAGAATCAGCTTAAGGCTTGATTGTCAAGAGAGAGGGAACGTAAGCGTTGTAGGAGAAGTTGATGATTAACCATGTCGAAGGCTTTAGACAGGTCTACAAAGAATGCAGAGGAAGTAGTGTTATTGTTGCGATTTATGTTGATAGAGTCGATGAAGGATAGTAGGGCAGTGGTAGTACTGTGGAATGGGCGAAACCCATGTTGGCAGGTAGCTAGGAGATTGTTGCTTAACAGGTGATTAAGTAACTGTTTGTGAATACATTTCTCAATAATTTTTGCAAGAGGAGATAGTAATGCTATGGGGCGGTAGTTAGAATACTCTAAAGAGTCACCGCCTTTGAAGAGAGGGATGATGTGGGAGATTTTCCAGACAGAAGGGATAGTGCATTCTTTTACAGTCCTATTAATTAGTAGAGAGATGGGTACGCTATTGCTTTGGCACCTAGTTGGAGGTATTCTGCAGGTAATTTATCTGCTGAAGGGGTTGTTGGCTTAAGTTTTGAAGTAAGGACAAAATGTAGGAGGTAGGTATGGGTTGGAGGTGAAATGGAGGAGGGTGGAGCTAGGCTTAGTAAGTTTGGAGATGTCAGGGCTTTGTTGATCAGCTAGCTTTAGAATGGCTGAAGTAAAGAAGGTGTTAAAGGCATTAGCTATTTCTGAGGGAGTTGGTGTTGGAGCCTTGTGGAGTAGGTGTGGCTGGTTTGCCAGGGATAGAAGAGTATTAATAGCAGACCAAAATTTATTTGGTTGGTGGAGGGAAGATTGTTGTAATTGAGTGTAAAATTTTTTTATCATGTAGGATAGCTTGTTTAATCATATTTCTTTTTGTTTAAACGAGAGATGGTCAGTTATATTTTTAGTGGTTCGCCATGTGTTCCAGGCTTTGTTTCTTTTAAGAATTAGTTGCCTAGTTTTGTTAGAGAGCCATGGTGCTGTTTTAGCTTTTATCGTATGGAGCAGTGGGGCATGGTGTTCAAGGATGGTGAGAAAGGTATTATTGAAGTGGTTAACCGCTTCATCTATTGGGAGTGTTTTAAGAGGTGACCAGTTGACTTGCATAAGTTCATTTTGAAACAGATTGGGGTCAAAATGCTTTTACAGGGATGATCGAACTTGGGTTGGGATGGAAAGATTAGTTTTATGCCTGATGATATAAGTTAGGAGTGATCACTAAGGTCATCTGGGAGGGTCCCTGTTGTATATTTTGCTGGGGACTGTTTGTTAAGATCCAATCAAGTACTACTTCTTTGTTACTATGCTTGTTTGCTCTTGTAGGGGTGTTTATGTGTTGAGTAAAGCCATGCAGGTTAATAAGAGTAGATGGATTAGTATGTTCACATGAGTTCCAGTCAATATTCAAGTCTCCTAAAAGTATTGTTTCTTGGAGGAGATTTAGAGAAAGCCAGTTTAGCAGGTCTTCTAATATAGTGGGATTTTTGCCCGGAGGAATATAGGTACAGATAATATTTATATTTTTGTGAGGATTGATTTGAAGTTTTGTGATAATTAATTCAGCATTTGTGTCAGCTAATAGGGTATGATTTATTATGCTTAGGTGCAGGCCCGTTTTGTAGAGTATAGCTACTCCACCTCCTTTTTTGTTTAAGCGGTCCTGTCTGAGGATATTGTAGCCAGGGGGGAGAATTTCGTTGTCTTTTATTGTAGGTTTGAGCCATGTTTCAGTTAGACAGAGAATGTCGAACTGTTGGACTTCAAGTAAAGCATGTATTTGTGGTATTTTATTGCAGATGCTACGTATATTAAGTTGGGCAATTGAGAGTGATTTGGGAGGTTTGGTAGTTAGGGTTGGCTTTGGATTAGCTAGATGGCAGTTGTTTAGTACTGGAGATAGGTCAGGGCCTGGGTTGGGGTGTATGTCTCCATGTATTAGTGAGCTAATTAATAAAAGGTTATAGAATTGTGATGGTTTGTACTGGTAAATATCACGTTTTTTTGGGTTATGAATACAATATTTGGTGTGAGTAAGACGGTGGTATTTAGGTAGAAGATAAGAGGTTTTATAGATGATATTAAGATTGTTAATGAGTGTAGGTGGGGAGTAGTTAGGGTATATTTGCGTGGGATAGTAAGAGTTGTGGGTAAGCTTAGTTCATAGGAGGTTGAGAGATAGGTAGTGGTGAGGGTAGTTAAGAGAGTTAGTAGTAGGGTGGGGTGATGTAGGATAGGCATAGTTAGGTTGGATATCGTGAGTGACTTGACAGGATGTGGTCTAAGGGCTAGGCCGGAGGGGACTAATCATGGAGCGGATGGGGACAGGAAGCTGTTGTGAATGGTAGAATGAGGGGGGGGAGTGGTTATGTAGAGATAAATGTAGAGGTCCTAGGGGCGGGTGGGAGTTGGGGGCAGGGAGGGGAGCGGAGTGAGCCCGAAGGGCGAACGGAGCGGGAAGACACAAAAGAGTAGTAGTGCACAGAAAACAATCAGTAAAGGTGGAGTACCAGAAGGTAAGCTTGTTACAGGTATGGAAGAGGCAATACAGTGGAAGTATGGTGAGTGGTGAGTGCTCAGACTGTTTAGCAGCAAAGTAAAGGTAAGAAGAGAGGTCTGTAAGAGGCCAGGGAGAAAAATAGAAGAGCAGATTGTGAGCTAGGAGATCCAGGTACAGGAGGAAGGGTACAGGAGAGTTAAAGAACAGCTAAAAAGGGAGTCAAGCCAGAGTTAGAGGATGCCACCTAGTGACCAATAGATTAAATCAGAGTCATCCAGGTAGGAAGGGGTGAAATGAGAACAGTAGTAGTGAACAGAATCAGTATTAAGGCTGGAGGATGTAGAACTAACAAGGGTGGCTATGGGAGCTTAGTAAATAAGGGTTTGGAAGGGCCTCCAAATTAAATTAGGGTATTGGCTGCTGCTAGTCCTAGGCAGGTAACTAGACCAGAATTCTAGGGTCAGAAGGTTTGGATTATTCATATACAGGTAACATACTTTTATAGTCTTTGTATAGTTGTTACTCCCGATGTATACAGTATTGGGGCTTGGTGGACACAATTTCAGGCTTTCCAGCAGGGAAGAGACACTTGTGAAGGAGGATGCAGGTTCCAGAAAGGCAAGTAATTGAAATCTTTGGGAGAGAGAGGAAGATAGTGAGGTAAAACAGAGACAATTATTGGAGAGCAATTATTAAAACATAGCAACGTAGTGTCTAACAGGTGAACATTACTCACATTTGGATTTATACTTATAGTCTAGCTAGCATATCTGTTACTAAATAGGCAATGTATGTTAAAAGCTAGAATATCTGGCACTAAATAGGCAAAGTATATTAAAAGCACACAAAATATTAGGTTATTTGCAGTCAAAATAACAATATATTAGGTTAAATGCAGTAAAAATAATATTCTAAGGTAAGAAATGCAATGCAGATATAACTCTAGTCATAGAAATGAGGACTCAAATAAAAAAAACTAGTTTGGTGGGTGAATATATGGAGAGAGGTTGATTAAGTAGATACATTACAAGGCCAGAGGTATTAACATGGCGTGGAAGCGCTCGCTTATAATGGTTTCCATTATACAAGAAGAAGTAGCGACGCTGTTTCTTATTAGCGGGTGAGGCGGGAACTATATGCTCCAACTGTTGTTACAATTAGTAAAACTAATGGGGTCAGCGAGTGCTTATCCCCAGGATGTTTAGCGCAGTTAAGCTATCAGATCCAGTATAAAGATGAATTGGTGTGCGCTGATACAGCGATACCCCTGTACTATACCGGGAAATGCAGTTAGTAAAATAAGTAGGGTCAGCGAGTGCTTGTCCCCAGAATGCGTGGCACAACTGAGACTAACAGATCCAGTACAAAGGTGAATTAGTGTGCGCTGGTACAGCGATAGGCCTTAGATTACCCCTGTAAAATATCAGGAAATGTAGTCAGCGTGCGGTGGTCTAGGAGAGATAAATGGAAGTTCTGGTACGTAGAGGAGTTACACTAAGGGGGAATATTGAAGGTAGTGGTATATAAGGCGCACAATATTAGATGCGACTACCACAAAGAGATGCTGCCTAGGAAAGCTGCTATATATGTATTGTGGATACAAAATATCTGCGATCCTTTTCCAACAAGGAGTCTTCTATGGTAAAGGCATATGCTATGTTAAGAAAAGGCGCCAAAAGCGGGGGGGCAGTCAAATGGAAGTGGTATGGGAGCAGACTGGTTAAACACACAGCACTCTAAGGTCAGGATTTAATACGCTGAGGAAATAAAATGTATAGTGCGCAACTTATGTAATACAATGTTAGCGATGGTAGCTAACTAGTCAGTTAAATATTCTACAAGCATTACAGAGAGCTCTGCAGCAGAAAGATTGATAAGGAAGACGCCTGAGCGTCGCTGGCCATTTAAATGCGCAACAAGCATTCCTTCAGCACAAACTTTAACTAACTGGCTAGAAAATATTCAGAGTAACAATAACAAAAATACAGTGCACAGGTGGGCGATTCCCAGGCGAACCGCATTTAACTACAATCTAGTACATAACGCAGCATGTGAGATCATAAATGTCTAGGGCAGTCCAAGCGTTAATACATTGCAATCTTAGGTTACAGGCAAAACATCAATAAAGCCACGTGCTTAAGCAGAATATCAGAATGGTTTAAGCAATAAACATATCTAAAATTGGTTGTAGGTACAACATCTAAGTAGTACTTCTCCGGTCTAATGGTAGTAGTTTACATTCAATATAGTTACTTGTGATAAGATGAAACACACATGGACTTTAAGTCAGAATACAGACGTACCCAATAAGAACACAGAGGTATAAATGCTTACTCTAGATAATCATCCAGCACCAGTATCGGGACGTGCAGCAGCCAAACCAAGGGTTGGGAAGGAAAGATGGCGTCCAGGGATGTGAAGGTGTATATGTAAGGTTGCTTAGAAAGTGTGGGGGAGGGCGTGGGTTTAGAGCACAGGTATTGGGTGGTAAATATGGAAAAGGGTGGGTAGTTAATGCTCTAGAGAGGGCGGCCTAATGAAGTGGGTGGATCATAGAGATGTAAGAGTGTAGGGGGAGGGAGAGGAGATAGCTAAGATAACAGCATTAATGAAAAATGTAAGAACAGAAGAGAAAGGAAGGGAAGAGTAGTTGAAGACACAAAAGAGTAGTAGTGCACAGAAAACAATCAGTAAAGGTGGAGAACCAGAAGGTAAGCTTGTTACAGGTATGGAAGAGGCAATACAGTGGAAGTATGGCGAGTGGTGAGTGCTCAGACTGTTTAGCAGCAAAGTAAAAGTAAGAAGAGAGGTCTGTAAGAGGCCAGGGAGAAAAATAGAAGAGCAGATTGTGAGCTAGGAGATCCAGGTACAAGAGGAAGGGTACAGGAGAGTTAAAGAACAGCTAAAAAGGGAGTCAAGCCAAAGTTAGAGGATGCCACCTAGTGACCAATAGATTAAATCAGAGTTATCCAGGTAGGAAGGGGTGAAATGTGGACAGTAGTAGTGAACAGAATCAGTATTAAGGCTGGAGGATATAGAACTAACAAGGGTGGCTATGGGAGCTTAGTAAATAAGGGTTTGGAAGGGCCTCCAAATAAAATTAGGGTATTGGCTGCTGCTAGTCCTAGGCATGTAGCTAGACCAGAATTCTAGGGTCAGAAGGTTTGGATTATTCATATACAGGTAACATACTTTTATAGTCTTTGTATAGTTGTTACTCCCGATGTATACAGTATTGGGGCTTGGTGGACACAATTTCAGGCTTTCCAGCAGGGAAGAGACACTTGTGAAGGAGGATGCAGGTTCCAGAAAGGCAAGTAATTGAAATTTTTATAGTCTTTGTATAGTTGTTACTCCCGATGTATACAGTATTGGGGCTTGGTGGACACAATTTCAGGCTTTCCAGCAGGGAAGAGACACTTGTGAAGGAGGATGCAGGTTCCAGAAAGGCAAGTAATTGAAATTCTAGATAATCATCCAGCACCAGTATCGGGACGTACAGCAGCCAAACCAAGGGTTGCATATACATAACCCTGATGGTTTCACAAACATACCATCCAGCCCAGTCATTCAACAGTACAGGAAATGTATTTCAACATGTAGATCTATGTGTGTGTATATATATTAATATCTAAATAGATATAACATATCTATATATATATATATATATATATATATATATATATATATATATATATATATATAAATATATACAAATATATATATAAATATAGACACATATACATACACATGCATTCATCTATAGATATATGTCTACATCTATATGTTTATACATATACAGCAATATATATATATATATATATATATATATATATATATATATATATATATGTAACATAAATATATATCTATATAGGTATATACAGACATACATCTATAAATATAAAAGGGAACATAACAACATATATGTCCACATGCACCGTTAATGGGGGTGAGGGGGCCCAAACAACATACGTCTTGTACATATAGATATTCCCTCCCTACAGCCAAACATGTCTCCTCTGAAATACAGTACCAACTGTTGCAGAGCCCATAACCAGGACCTGACACAACATGGGCACAATATGTTAACAGTACTCCATTCCACCTGTATGATGTCAGGCTGGTATCAGTAACATATCATGCAGTACAGTCTGGCTACCATAGGGAATGTACAATGTGGAAGCAATCAACATTCCTAAGATACATATACTCAGACACATATATGCAGATTATATATATCACACAGAGATATGTATAGGAAGATACATATGTTGAAGGTGCACACAATACGGAACAGCCACTATGCCTACAGTTGCCACCTTACCATCTGGACACTGTATGAGCCACCCATACAAATGACAATTGTTGCCTGCAACATATACCCACAGAGAGGTCAAAGGATATAACACCACACACAGGTTTGCATACATAGGAAAGCTTTATTTGTGTACTATTACAGTTGTATATGCCATGTCATAGAGCTGTTTAGACACTGACATACATATAAACTGAGTAATGCAACTGTGAAACAGTTATATTAATACAGTAGTCTGGAAAGGTTTACATGTGTTGCTGTCCAAGTCGAGGCCTTCAAGTAGTGCAATAGTAAAGACAGACTGGGCCACAGGATACCAATCATTCAACAGTAAGTAATGCAGATGTATAGTTCAGCAGGCTTTATCTACACACTGTACACAATCTCTAGGGGGTAAAGACCTCAGTTGACACAATGGGATGTATCTGTTACATAAAAAGGCATAACTGACACCATCACAATCACATTGACAAACAGGGCAGTCTGTATGGCAGGAAGCAGTAGGCCTGCATTTACCCAAGGTGAATTGTATGGTAATGTACATCCAGATACCTTAAGGCAGCTTACCCATGATACCCCCACATGTTGTAACAGCCTAGGTTAGTTATGGTGCACCCCCCCATAGACTCAATAATACAGGGCCAAATACCACTGTTACATACACTGGCCTCTGGAGTATATAAGGGCACACATGTATTATGTAGGTGAAGCCCACACATATATAGACCCAACTCCACAATATGTGTGGGGGCCACAACAGCAGTGGATTGATGGCAGGAATGGCAGCATGACATACTCACAGCCCACTACATAACAACCCCTAACATCATGTCATATGTACAAAGCCTGGTATGTAGGTGGTGGACAGAGGCTGGAACACAGGCCCATATGTGAAAAACAGTTGTCATACACTAAGCAAGTCACTGGTGTTACAGGATAGTCTGCAACATACCCTTAGGAATATGAAGTTAGAAACAGAAATGGATGTAGCCATGTACTGATAGCACTCAACACACACACTGCCAGTGATATATCTGACACAAGACCTGTATGGTGGACAGACAAAACATAATAGGCACACCTCTGGCCATCAAGTGGATAGGCCCACAGTTGAGAGCTATGCAGACAGACTGCATTCCAAGTTAAACCAGTATGTACACACAAACCCTGTAACACTGGTGATATACAATACATACAACAACACTACTCACACTCTGTCTGTAGTTCTGGAACCTCCTACAAATATGTAGCTGGCCTGATTGTGCAGGTTCACTTGTAAGAGGTATTGCTACCTGCTGTCTGTAACACTGCTGCCCACACACAGGAAGGACGTCCACAATACAGGAAAGGTAAAGGGACCATGCCTGCATGATGTAGGGATTTATCCATACCTAACACGCTAGTAATAGGAGACTCTATAGTAAGGCACATGGATGTTCCACTCACAAGGCTGAACAAGTAGAAGGTTACTGTCAGCTGCCTGTCGGGTGCTCAGATCCACCACATAACACAGGCACTTAAGTCACTCCAGAACAAGTACAAGTATGACGCTGTCATTGTACATGTTGGTGTGAATGATCTAAGATGTACCTCCCTGGACTACATGAATAGAGACATTGAGGAGCTCTCTGATCATGTAGCCCAAGCTAGTATGACCCTGACCTTGAGTAGCATACTACCTTCACCTAGAATGATACCACAATACAAAGACAAAATGATCAATTTCAACAATTGGCTAAGCTTCTGGTGTCATTCTAAGGAGATCCAGTGTCTGTCTGCCTGGGATGACATGATAGACAAGCTTCACTGTTTTGCCAGAGATGGGTTGCACCTGTCACCCCTAGGTTTTCGAATACTGGCCAAGGCTCTTGACATCCCCATAGTGCCTTTTTTAGGCAAGGCTCAAAGGACAAACCAACCACCATAACCAGCACAGGTAACCAAAAACTAAGGGTAATGCTACTCAACGCCTGAAGTCTCAACCTCTAAATGCACACACTCGAGGCTCTCCTCAGCATGGAGAAAATTGATGTTTGTGCAGTGACAGAAACCTGGTTCAAAGCTCAAGAGAGCACCCCAGCACTGCCAGGTTACAATTCATATAATACCTTCTGGCCTCAGTTACCGGATTGCAGTACAAAGGGTGGAGGTGTATCCATATTCATCAAGGATACCCATATCTCCAGGTTAGTAGCGCAGCTTGATGCCCCAGAGATCATCCATGTGCAACTATCAGTAGGCAAAACCACATTTCAAGTCGTAGCCAGTTATAGATTGCCCACCATGTCCCAAGATGCTCACTCTGCATTCCTTGAGATATTGGAAAATATAAAGGTCCTACCCAACACCATAATCTTGGGTGATTCAACTACCCTGGTATAGACTGGGTGAACTACCAATGTTCCAACTCCTATGCTCAGCGATTCATAGAATTTATAAATTCAAATGCCCTTGAACAACTAGTATGTTCCCCCACTAGAGGGGACAACATATTGGATTTAATCATCACAAATATGGGTGCCCATTGTACCACACCAGTTATCACTCCCTCCTTGGTCAGATCCAACAACAAACTGATAACCCTGGACATCCTCACCCTGCCACCTCCCCCAGTCAAAGAAACCATAGTCAAAAACCTTTCCAAAGCAAACTACTTGCATTCG
Source organism: Protopterus annectens (assembly GCF_019279795.1). Classification (NCBI taxonomy): domain Eukaryota; kingdom Metazoa; phylum Chordata; order Ceratodontiformes; family Protopteridae; genus Protopterus; species Protopterus annectens. The sequence continues at coordinate 1,292,450,004 of NC_056745.1, forward strand.
AAGTGGAAAGCTTCACTATTCCCTTGTAGAAGGATAATGATATCCAGGATGTGGAATCCTACACCAAGGCACTCTATATGCATCTTCAGGATTGCATGGACCGTGCTATCCCAAATAAAACCAATACTCCTTCCTGAAGCAAGAAGAAACCAGTCTGGTGGACCCCGGCCATAAGCAAACTTTACAATAAAAGGAGGAGACTTATACAAAAAAAGGAAAAATCTCAAGTAGAAAAATCATCCCTGATCAGCATTAGTAAGAAATTGAGGGCCCTCATCAAGTCAACTAAAGATAATTTTGAAAAGAAAGTTGCCAAGGATGCCAAGGATAACCATAAGGCCTTCTATGTCTACGTCAAAAACCTAAATGGCAATGCTCAGGTCTGTTCTGAGCTAGTACAAAATGGAACAAAATACACTGACCCTTTTGACATTGCCAACATCTTGGCTGACAGGTTCAGTGCAGATTTCTCCCCCCCTCACCACCTTCAGGGCCTATTACCATTCCAGGGGATTGTGTAAGTCCAATTATTACTGATATGTTGGTTAACAAGGCTCTATCTAAAGCTAAACACACTGCCTCCATGGGACCAGATGGTGTCCCAAGCTGTGTCATATGCGAGCTCCAAAAGGAATTAACCCTGCATCTTAATACCCTGTTCAGTCTCAGCCTGTCCACAGGATATGTGCCCATAGAATGGCGCAGGGCAACGGTGGTCCCGCTACACAAGGGTGGGGCCACAACTGACCCTGGGAACTACCGACCAATAAGCCTGACCAGTCTGATCTGTAAGGCTATGGAGCAAATCATTATGGAACTCATAAATGGAGAGATTGGGAACCTCCAGTCACTGGACCCCACACAGTTCGGCTTCATCAAGGGCAGATCATGTCTCCTGAACCTGGCGCTTTTCTTTGAGACAGTTACTCAGGCTATAGATAAGGGAAAGGAGGTACACACGGCTTACCTTGACCTTGCTAAAGCATTTGACACCATTCCCCATTCAGGTATTATTGATAAGCTCATCAACCTGGGCATAAACCCTTACGTCACAAGATGGATCGCAAACTGGCTCTCAGACAGATCCTATAAAGTAAGAGTAGCGGGATCTATGTCCGAATCCAGAACAGTAATGAGTGGTGTGCCTCAGGGCTCTGTCCTGGTGCCCCTCCTGTTTGGCATATACTTCTCAGAAGTACAGGCAAGCACGGAAGGGCTGTGGCTGACTAAGTTTGCAGATGACTGCAAACCTGGGTGCTATAATAGAGTCTCCGGCCGACATGGAGATCCTCCAGAAGGGTCTAAATGAGACTGATGCATGGTGTCAAAGCCATGGTCTCAAGCTAAATGCAAAAAAATGCGTAGTAATCCCCTTTGGAAAAAACAGAGTACCCACAAATTACAACATAGGAGGTAATCCCCTGAAATCTGAAGAAGAAATAAGGGATCTAGGGACCCAAGTAGATAGTCAGCTTTCCTTTGATAACCATGTTGCCATAGTGGTTAGAAAGTCCTTCTATGTGACCCATCTGACCATGAAAGGGTTTGCATCAAGATCTAAGGATATAATGGTGCCCCTCTACTCTTCCCTCATCAGACCCATTATTGAGTACAATGCACCAATTGGAATGTACCTGGCTAGACATCTCCAGCAGCTGGAGAGACCACAGAGGTACCTAACCAAGAGGATTACTGGCCTCAAACAGTTGCCCTATGCAGCACGATTGAAAAAGCTAAGACTGTTCTCTGTTGCATACCGCTTTCTCAGAGGCGATCTCTGTCTAACGTACAGACCCATGTCCAAACCAGAATTGTTGAACATGCTCCATCTTAGCAAAACCAAATCTACTCAAGCTACACAGTCTAGGGATATAAACCTCAACACAACAATGAATAGAACATGCTGGAGGGATAGATTCCTCAGAGACTTCCTTACTATGGAACAGGGTCCCGATCTATATAAGACAGAGCCCCTCACTATCACTCTTCAAGAGGAACCTTGATGAGTGGATGGGTAACAGAAAGTTCACACCGGGGATCACACCAACAGCACTACTAGATAGGCGCCAAGGGTACTAGCTGCTAGTACAAGGGTCTAGGTAACTACTAAAGGGGCGGTGAATACCGCACAATGTGGCTGGGCTAATATATGCCTTCGGGCAGATAGCCCAGTACCAACCTATGAACCTATGAACCTATAGTGGTTGGTTGCCATGACAGTGGTAATTGGAAGTACTACACAGCATGCTGCATGCAGGTAGCAAGTGGAGGACACTGACTGGTGCAGAGACCATCACCTGATCATGTGCATCACCTACAAAATCCATGCTGCAATCTATTCAAAACAGCTCAATCCATTTACTGGAGAGAGACTGAGACAGAGAGAGAGAAAGAGAGAGAGAGTGCGTGTAAGGCCCAGAACAGGTATGTGAAGTATATGTGTATGTAATTGACCATAGTACTTGGTCCATAATAATGGGATAGATGATGTGGAATGATTTATATGTGCCTTCAGGTGTTGTTGTTGTAATGATGTTCAGCTGAACAACTGCTAAGGACAATAGAGTCTGTCCTTATGGGTAGTGGGCCATACCCATCAACCGTGCAGGGCAGCACTGACTGATAAGATGTAAGCCATCATAGTGTGTGTTGTGTAATGGGAAGTATGTATATTACTGTGGCCAATAGCTGGTGGTAGAAGTAATGCCATAATGATGGACACGTGGGTTCCACAGCCCACCTCTTGCAGGATACTCAGGTTAACCTGTTTTGTAGCATGCAGGAATGCCATAGGTGTGTAATAGGGTTACTTGCAATCTGGCCCTACATATACCCCCCTAATGTCAGGCTGTGTCCATATGTAGCACCCATCTGTGTTGTAGCAAGGCAGAACAGTGCAGCTGTGCAGGAAGGTGTGAGATTGTGGACCTGATGTCTGAATGTACCCCATATATAGATATGCATATGTGTGTATATATATATATATATATATATATATATATATGTATGTCCATATATATATACAGATACCCATGTGTAGACATATATCTAAACACATATATACATCATATATATCTAGACATATATAGATATATATGTATATGCACATGTCTACATATATACAAACACACACACAAACATATATGTTTATAAATACATGTACCCTATATTACCACCACAGTGCTGCATGCTATGTGCAAGGAAACAGCACACATAGCAATACACACAGATATCTACAGCTGTCAGTGTGTGCAACATGGATGGGTGTGTCACATGTGAACCCCTTGTTGGGACCACATTGCCCTTGTCTGTGAAGTATGGAATGGGAATATGGGGAAGTATGGCAGGTATAGTTGTGGAGGTGGTCAGGGTTAGTAGATATAGAGGACAGCCTACAGGGGTGGTATGTGACACATGTGGTGGGTAAACACCCTGGATGGTGTGTGTGGTCTGTGATGTGGATGCCCCATGGGCCCCAATATGGACACAATGGGAACAAGCCTCTCACCCTCTGCTACTCACAACAGCAGTCCACATCCCGAAGGTGCCTGGCATGAAAGCTGAGCAGGAGGAGCATGCGGGCCCTGCGATTGTGTATTGGGTGCCTCATGCTGATGTAGCACATCTCACATGTGTCTGTGGAGCCCATTATGGAGCAGACCCTGCACCTGACCTCAGGGGACAAGAACATGTCTGTGTGTGCCCCCGGGGGGGGGGCAACATCCCCTGAGCTGGTTCCATCTGAAGGTATTGCTGTACCAGTACATGAGGGGGCCCCAGGGTGGGTCACACATGTGATGTGGCCTGGTAACATGGGCAGATAAGTTTGGAGAGGTGGTTCTGCTGGCCAATAGTACATATACATGTTATGCTGTCACTGTTATATGTCGGTAGTAATAGTCTACATAATCCCGGAACATGTCCAAAAGCATGCATAGATAACCCCAATAACACAGAATGTCAGATGTGCAGCAATCACATAGCAAGCATGCCACAGGCATATATGGAACCATAGTGGTCCTGACAATGGTATGCAGGTGAATAGTCTATAACAGGCAAGCAATGATAGTGCCTACACAGGGAACATGGCTACAAACACACTGCACAAGGTGTGGTACAATACAATATCTGCCCCACTGGTAGGTATACTGTAGCCATACCTATTGAGTTGTGTGTACAGTTTGTTGTCACTGATATGGTGGGGGGGTGACAGTGATGTGTATTAAGAACTGTGGTGTCCTTGCTGCATGACTTGCTCACACCTGTGTCCATCTTTATGTCTTTCAGCCAAGATGTCTCATGGACGGCTCCAGCATACTCAGTAGCTGAAAATGGCATTCTGGTGAACCACATAATTCAGCACTACCCTGCCTTGTTTGGCCAGGCCGTCCATGATCAGTAGGAGTGGACCGCCCTGTGGAATGACCTAGTCTACAGGGTCAATGATATCGGACTGCACAACCGCAGTTATGAGCAGGTCCGGCATTATTGTTCTGACCTGCTTTGCAATGCCTGTTGGCATGTTGCTGCAGTCTGGCGGGATCACCTTGCCTTGAGGGGGACATGCCATCCATTCCCCCTGATGTGTGGAGGAGCTCATAGCCAGCCTTGTGGCACCCACCCATCTACATAGCCACCAACCAGCAGACACCTTTGTAGAGGTGGGTGCTACCCACACACCGGCCAAGGAGCATGCAAGTAATGTCACAGGGCACATCAGTAGACCACTGTTGCATATATATCCGCATCTGTACAGGTCGATCATGCATATCTGACATGTCATAGATATAGTTTGTTGCTGCATAGTAGTTAATAACAGATGTGCATATGTGGTAGTATTGTGGACATGTACCTTTGATGTATTGTAATGCTGCACCCACCCTGTAGCAATGCCACAGGTGTGGCCACTGACTTTGCTTCTCTCACCCTCATATGTCGGTCCCTCTGGTATAGCACCAAGGCAGCAGCCTGTAACTGGTGAGTATGGTATATGTAGATGCTTGCCAATACACCGGGCATGTAATGGCTATGGTATATTCCATGTACACATCTAACACACCTACCCAGAATGCATGCTGTACATGTGCATGTATTGTTGCTGTTAAATGCACGGCATCACAGTGGTGACCATGATGGGGTGTTGGAAGGGTATGTCAGACACCTGCAAGATAACTGACATCCTGTCATTATGGAATGTGTCCACAGGGAGTAACATAATGGTGGGAGACATGGCCTACAGTAGGGACATGTTTGGAAAAACATCCATATACAGTGCAACACCAGTGTATATACCTGTAGGACAATGGCAACTGTTGCAGAGTTACACTATGGCATAAGGTATTACTGTGGTCCACATTATCAGCTGGGACAAGGCTGTAACATGTGATGTTCCATGTATGGGACACTGCAAAGTGACACAAATATATAGGCCTTACTTGTCAAGCATCTGCAAAAAGGCTAAAGGTGGGGGGGGGTGTCAGCATGACACACCAGTGCTCTACAGCAGGGATCCTAAGGATGCTAAGAATGGCTGTATCTGCACATAGTCAGGTTCAGGAACTGTGGCAGATGTAACCTTACCTCCACAGCAATAGTGATGGCAGTGTGTGAACACCAAGTGATGTGCACATAAGTAGAATTTGCAAACATGCAGAATAGGGGACATATGTAGGGCAGACTGAACATACACCGGCAAATGCAGATGGCCCACACTAGTATACCCCTGCCAGGAGTAGTGATTGCTGTAGTACACATAAAAATAGGTGCAACAAACTGTCATGATAAGGGTGTGCACACATATGCCCCCACAGAGTGTATGCATCGCAGTCAGCATCCGCACACCTAACACATTCTGCAGACACTGCATGTGAAAGTACAGGACATTGTCACATATCGGGTTCATGTACTATTAAGATATGCAGTGATGTGGTCCCATGGCAAATCAAGGATGGGTTCATCATATCAATAAGGGTGTGTACACCCCCCATAGCCACGGTATGCTCTGATGGGTGGCAGTGTTATAGTATTGGATTGATCATACATGGCCCACTGATGTTGAGAGCTGTAAATCAGACATCAGGCATTCACAAATGACATCTGTCCACATATCATCCCAGGTATGTGTTGCTGAAAAACATAGGGGATGTGAGCATTAAAGCTGACATAACTGACACAGTACTACACATTCAACAATGTGTTGTACACCTGTGAGGTGTGGTGCACAGTACATGGCAGGATGCAGAACACGTGCACAGCAATACTGTGTACATGAGTGCAGTGGTATCCAGGGGAAGGGGCATCACCTAGTGACACAGCACATGCATCACACACATGTATACTGTTGCTAGCATGGATTGACTATAGCTGCACTGCATGCTGTTGTGTACCATATGTTATGCATGTTGACAGATGGGTAATAGGTGGACTGTGTGTACTATCATTGTGCAACCTCATGTGTGTGTGTGTGTGTGTGTGTGTGTGTGTGTGTGTGTGTGTGTGTGTGTGTGTGTCCTGGTGGGTAGTTCATTTGTCTGTAGGGTCACTCTGGTGAAGTGGAGGGAGGTTGATGCATGTAGGATGCGTATGTGCATGTGTGTGTGTTTGTGTGGGTGGCCATGTATGCACATGTGTGATTGTGGGGTTGTTCATACAGCAGTACCTCTCTTTAGGATTGTGCAGTACATGGACTGCCATATTACACACCAGGAATATTTGTCATGTATGTAATCACCAGGCAGCTGATAGTATAATAAGGTGTGCAGCATGGCACTCAGAGGGACGGTAGACACCAGGTATACCCTTAATATCACATTCAGCAGAGAGGTGACCAACAACCCACATATGCAGCACTACAGATGCATTGGGGAAGTACTAGTAAACACCAGGGAGTGTATCCATATTAACAGTTGTCACATGATAGGCTGATTGAGCAGCATATCTGGCAAGTACTGAGCAATACATACACATGACACTCCAGTGCGTGATATTATGGAGTGAACATAGTAGCCCACACATTTATTTATTTTATTTATTTATTGACATTTGTTAACTGGGTTTGTCCAACTGGGCTTGTGGCTCATTTTCAGTGGAGACCCAAGGAGAAAAGCTCCAGTAGTACATTTTTAAATGAGTACAATTTTTAACAATATTGATATAATAGCAGTTATAGTAAAAAGATTTACATATGTTGGGTTACATTCATAAAGTTAAAGTTGCATTAAAAAGAAGCTTAGTAACATAATTTTACATTGATATAGTTCAATAGGTCAACAATAATTTTTTTTTGTTTGTATAAAATTATGCAAATGCATAGTAGACACATTGGAGAGAGAGGTGTAATGAGGTCTAAGTATGGACCTTTTGAGCGTACATAAAGGGAAGGAAGACTAGGTGGGGTCATGGCAAGGGCAGATCCTGGAATTGAGAAAATAAACTTTTAGTTCATTTTTAAAGTGTGAGGTGTGGGAGATTGAAAGTAAGTCAAGGGGAAGTTTGTTCCAAGCATGGGCAAGGCAGTGTTTGTAGAGTAGATTGCCTACTAACCTTTTTGAGTGGTAGACATCAAGTAATTGTTGATTAGAAGTACGGAGGGTCCGGGATGGGATGTAGAAGTAGACTAAGGAAGATAGAGATGGACAGAAGGAGGTTTTATAAAGAATAGAGTGTAGCATATGAAATTGATAAGATAGCAGAAATTAGGGAAGTTCAAGCTATTGAAGAGAGTTTAAAGAAATGCAGTGGTGTGAGTTGTATGGAGAGTTAGTAATGAATCTGGCTATTTTATGGAAAGTCTGTTGGAGTTTGTTTAGGGTGGAGGCCTGGATATTGGTAAGAACTGGGGTGGCATATAAGAGGGAGGGGAGGAGGAGTGCCTGGCCCAGGGTAAGTCTAGATTCAGGGGTTAGGAATTTTTTGTTCCGATATAGCAGACCTAGTGTCTGTTTTTTTTTTTTTTTTTATACACTGGAGTATGTGTAGGTTGAACTTTAGTTTGTCATCGATAATGACCCCTAGGAGTTTTGTGTGGGTGTCAGGTTGGATATTTGTATTGCTAGAAGATGTAATAAAAAAGGAGGTTTTGTGATGAGAAAGAGAACGAGGAAGGAATAGTAGGAGTTTGGTCTTTTGGGGATTTAGGATCAGTAGGTTGTGAGAGAGACATTATTCAGTGGATAGTAGGGCTTGTTGGGTCAGGGAGTGTAGTTCAGGAATGTTATTTGAGATGGATATATGTGTACAGTCATTGGCATACTGAATGAGGGAGGATTTTTTGCATGAGGTGTAAAGATCATTGGTGAAGATGTTAAACAAAAGGGGTCCCAAGATGGAGCCTTGGGAAACACCAGTGGAGATGGGAAGGAAAGGTTCATAGGTTCATAGGTTAGTACTAGGCTAACTGCCCTTGTGAGCCATTTTAAGCCTAGCCAATTATCCCCTGTGAGATACAAACCCTGTACCTTGTGTTTGTAAGGCAAACACCTTAACCATTAGGCCACCCTCCCAACCCAAATAAATGCTATAGTAGGCTTTCATAGGTTTCTAGATTAGTACTAAACTAACTACCCTTTCGAGCCATTTTAAGCCTAGACAATTATCCCTTGTGAGACTCAAACCCTGCACCTTGTGTTCATAAGGCAAACACCTTAACCCTTAGGCCACCCTCCCAACCAGGTGAGGAGGATGAGAGCCATTTGACAGATTGTTCCCTGCCAGCTAGGTAACTATTAAACCAGGCAAGTGTGGAGGGGGATAGGTGGAGATTTGTGAGTTTGGATAGTGGTAGAGGATGAGAGACAGTATCAAAGGCACTGGAGAGATCTAGGAAGAGGCAGGAAATTAGTTTATTGTTGTCTAGGGCCTCTGCAATGATTTGAGTGAAGGAGATGAGGGGCCATGCTCATGATGTCCAGACATAGACGGGGTAAACACTGAATGACAGCAGTGAGGCCATCTAAAACCACTACACACAGGTCAGACAGGTAATGTAGTAACAGGTCTTGTGTTGTGATCACTTGTCTAGGCATTTAGAGAACTATATTAATGAGAGGTATCAATGTGTGTATGTACCAAGTGTGATTCAGGATGGGGAACACATGGAAATATACTTGGGACTGTCTGTAAAGTCACGGACATGTAGGTATTACGGTGGTGTGTTTGTGTTTGTGTGTGTGTGTGTGTGTGTGTGTGTGTGTGTGTGTGTGTGTGTGTGTGTGTGTGTGTGTGTGTGTGTGTGTACTGTTATGCAATGCTGTGCAGGTTTTAAAGTGCATTTATTGTTTTCACCCACAGGTGGCGAGGTGGGTTAGGGTCCCTCCTGCATTCAATCTGATGTTGGTGTCCATACAGACACCGAAGATGATGACAGTACTGTTGAGGCACAGATGGCATTGTCAGGGGCTAAAACAGCACCAACATTTGACATCCCCCTTTTAGCCACCCCAACTCTGCACACAGTTTCAATGCCTATACATACCCCATCACCAGTGGCCATAGTGGAAGGACAGCTGGTGTTTGGTGGCAGTGCACAGGAAAGTGTGGTAGCCATGCCTACTGTGTCTGGTCACAGCAGACATAGCCGGAAGTCTGGCAGAGCACCCATAAGCAGATGTCCCAGGGTGCTCATGGTAGGACTGCTGGTCATCATGCCCCTGGCAGACATGATACAGCTGGCACTAGCAGGCACATGATTCAGGCTGTCATGGTGGTGCAGGTATATATAGAATGTTACACCAGACAGGGCCTGAGGATGCAGAGGGATGCTGTCACATCTGCAAGTGACAACACCCGTGAACTGGCTGGTGCCATCCATGCATTAACTGAGTTCATGGAAAGACGGTCTGGTGAGATGATGGCCCTCATCAACCATGGTCTGTCCATGCTTGAACGTGTGGTGGGAGTGCAGCGATGGCCGCATGGACGTAGGCCAGCAATGCCAACAGCTGGCAGTCAATGTGGGTGTGCTAGAACACCAAGGGGCTCCTGTAGTGGCAGTACTAGCCCTGGCACTGTGGGGGGTGCTGTCTACACCACACCACAGCAGGCCATGAGCATGTGGTCCTGGCCAGTCCAAGGAGGGACCTGGTTCCAGCGGATATTTGTCATCGTCAGGTGAAAGTAGCAGATTGAGGCCTGTACCTGGATGTACCCATGGAATCCCTGGCAGGCACAGTCCACGTGTCTGTGGCCAGAGGGAGTGAACTACACACCCTGCCAGGTATGGTCTGCAGCTGTCCATAAACACCTGTGAAGGGCAGCCACATGGCAGCACTGTGCGCTTGCATACCTACACACTATACAAACACACCTAGGGCAATCCCATACCTACACACACCACATCACCATGCCCAGTTCACCTCAGTACACCCCTCACCCACACACATAGTATCAAATGTATGGCCCACCCTCAGCCTCTGGCAAACCAACAACACACCCTGTGCATATGATGATACCTGTGCCACATCCCTGTCATCCATACCATTGATGCAGGGACAGGCTAATATGGTTATGATGCGCACAGTGACTGTACTACAAGGTACCACAGTACTGCAGTGTAACATGTTACAGGGAGTAAAGTGTAATGCATATATGTCATGTAGTGTAGCTGTCCAACAATGATGCATTATAGCTGTTAGTAACACTGGTTGATTGTGGTCTCTATAATGTTATCCATTTGTGTTGTAGGTATACATGTGTCAGCATGAGGATGGTCTGCAGTCATATTCCACAACAGGGTATGGCACTGTGGTGACACCATGGCTGTAACATATCTGGGGTACAGTTGAACACATGTCACAGATTTGTATAACAGTTATTGCCTATGCCACATGGACAGGTGACCCGCTGGGGCATGTATAATCTGCAACCTGATGCAGACCCATCCACATAAATGCACACTCATACTCGGTAACACCGGGACTAGACCCCTACCTAGGTATGTAGTGACACTGAAGTGTGTGGCTTCCATTGCACACACCACACAGCGTTTAGGGTAAGGTGTGTTCCAGGTTACATGTTACATGCAGAACATCCCCAGACACGTACAGTATGCTAATGGGGGATGTAGCGGGTGTATATGTACAATACATAGTGTTACATTCCTTCATATACACATTAACAGACACATAACAGGCAGACACACATCCAAGAGACCTGGGCCTATCACTGCTAACTAACTTGACCATGTGTCCAATGTGTTACAGGTAGGCTGCACACAGCGCATGCATAAATGGCCTGGATTGTGGTATCAGTTACCTGTATGGTTGATGGTGACAGTTTTAACCATAACATGGTACATGGGACATGTACCGGGTGTACCTTGGTTTAATGACAGTGTACACAGCACTCACATCCCCCAGTCGATATTGTACTCCCTGAAACCCATGATGACACTCTGACATACCCACCATCACACATTGGCCATGACTGCGATACAACCCATTGTAGATCCCAACAGTGGTACTACAGGAATATGCATCTAATGCACATGCAACACACATAGTAGGGTGCTGCATTGTCATGCCTCACCTATGGGCAGCAACAACACTATCTGTACTACTGTGTGTCAATGGGTATTGTAATAGGAGTATGTGGCCTCAGAATGCTGTACCCTACAGATAAACGGACATGCACATATACACACACACTTGCCAGAACACAATGGGTATCCCATGCCTATCAACCCATTTATACAACACTGTTGTGCTGGTACTGCAAGGCTCATGTAGCCGGTATGGATAGGAGCTTAACAGGGTACATATAATGTCCCATAGAGCAGCAGCCACAGCTGGCTATGGCAATGAGTGTTGCAGTGGTTGTGAAGGCCCTCATGGAATTCCCACGGACAGGTGTGCTAACACACAGTCACTGATATACTCAGTCATGCACACGTACACATGTGTCAGTACTGAGGTGCATCGCTGCAGGTGGTCATAGCTGTGTACCTAGCTATTTTCCAAGGAGGGATGGGTTGTGTAGGAGTTGTGTGTACAGTGGTATCCTGCCACCTGCCATGTGGCAGCAGGCAATCTATCAACAGGCACTACAGTGGTGACCCTCAGGGTGAGAGTGACATGCATCAGCCATTCCTTCAGGTGTCTCCTGCACATGGCCACTGAGGTGATCAAGTTGACATGCATGCAACATGCATTACAACACATGGTTAGTGTCCGTGATGGAGACTTGTACCCAAGCATGTTCTGTTGACTGTGGTAGTGTAGTGGAGATAACCATGGCATGTGGTGCATACAGGATGTTATTATCCAATATGTGCCAGTTCTTACACAGCTTGGCAGACATGTCAGTGTCAATCAAGCTTAGGATGCCTGTACATATCCCAGCTGGATACCTGCCATCTCCACATCTGTACAGGGACTGACAGTCATCAGCTTGGCAAGTAGCTATGCAGTAGGATGAATGTGTTGACAGACAGACATTTGACAACAATACGTACACTAACTACATGTCAGGAGCCCTCGCTATCATGTGCTGTACAGACGATAGTCTACAGTAACATTCCACATGTCAGATCATTACCCAGTAGAGGTTATATACTGTGACACAGCTCACCCACCAGGGATACAACAGGGAGGCCTCAGAGTCCAGCTATGCCTGCAAGTGTGCCTGTTGTTAGTACTACATTTAGCGCTCTACACTTGCCTGGGTAAGCACTGTCAACAGTAGTACTGCAATGATACACTACATGCCAGTGTGACAGCACATACACTGGGCTACTACCCCTGTATGTAACACATTCACATGGATAACAGTGCTGTACAGGCCTCATATACATCTGAGTCCCACACATGACACTCACACCCCTTGCTACTGTAATGACAACACATAGGTGCATGTATTGTACATGGCATTACATACACTTATTACAGATGTCATGCTATGTTATCAGACTGGGTGGTGTGAACTGGTTACCAGTGCTAAGCCATGCTTAGTAGGCATCAACATTGCTGCAATATAAACATGACACTCGCACCCCTTGCTACTGTAATGACAGCACATAGGTGCATGTATTGTACATAGCATCACATACACTTATTACAGATGTCATGCTATGTTATCAGATTGAGTGGTATGAACTGGTTACCAGGGCTAAGCCATGCCTAGCAGTTATCAACATTGCTGCAATGTACAAAAATGAATATACAACTAAAAGGTCTATTCCAGCCCACTTATGAAAGTACAGACACCAAAGCTAGTGCTTTCATTCACTTTATTTTTGTGAACTTCTTCAGAAACAATTTGAACTCCACCCACAAGCACTTTATATAATAAAATTAATCACATGATAAATGATGTCATAAAATAATTAATTTCATATAAAAAATAATACAATTAAAATAAAAAAACTTTTCATTTTACATATACATGTATATCAAATAATATATATAATATAGAAATTACTTTTTCATTTGTAAAAAACATTTTATATTTATCGTTTCATTTAACCCAGGGGCATAATCTGCTCCTAGGTATAATTGCCAAAGGGATTCTTTACATTCCAAAATAACATTACTATCCCCCATAAATACGTTTTAGCTAAAACTCTCCAGAACAGAGAAAGTGAACTTCTTAAAATTTTTACATGCAATAGAATAACTTCCTAAAGCATTAGCTAAATCTTTTTTCTTTATAGCTAAAAGATGTTCACTAATTCTTTTCTTAAACATCTTGTAGTCATACCAATATAATAACTTGGGCATGAAAGACACTGGGCAATATAAACCACCATCTCACTGTTGCATGTGTAGTAATTTTTAGACCAATGTATCTTTCCAGTATGTAAAAATTGAACTGATGAAGAATTACTAATATATCTACATTGTCTACAATTGTAACAAACGTAGGTCCCTTTGGTCAGAATTTTACCTTCTCCAATACTTCTTCTTCTTCTTTCGGCTTTTTCCCGGTTAGGGGTCGCCACAGCGGATCATCTGTCCACTCATGATTGGCAGTGGAGTTTTACAGTGTCGAGTTGCCAGCCAGGCACCCAACCTTACACAGAAGGCACACACATGCACACACTCACACCTAGGGCCAATTTAGAGTGTCCAATCCACCCACTGCATGTCTTTGGGATGTGGGAGGAAACTGGAGCACCCGGAGGAAACCCACGCGACCACAGGGAGGACATGCAGACTCCGCACAGAAGGCACCCCAGCCCAGAATCAAAACAGAGAACCTCTTGCTGTGAGGCGACAACGCTAACCGCTGCACCACCGTGGCCACAATTTTACCTTCTCCAATACAATCACCCTTATTTACTCCATGTTCTAATAAACTCTTAATGTTATTTGTTTTCTTAAATGTAAAGTTTGGTTGTTCACCTATAACTTTTGTAAGATCCTGATTGCCCAGTAATACCTTCCAATTATCTACTATGATGTTTTTAATATACCACATTTCATTTGTAATAGGTAAAACAAATGCACATGAAAATTCTGTGTTGTTACTAACCACATTTCTATCATGTGCAATATTATGTGTAGAAAGTTGCATCTGAATAGACAAAATAGGACAAGCTTTACCCTTTCTCAAACCTATTACTTCTTTTTCAATAAGTTCCAACCACAACCCATCATAACCTCTTGCCTCAAAAAATGTCCTTAAAATCTTCATTTCACTAATAAATGTTTCATCTTGCAATGTTAACCTACTAAGTCTAATGAGTTGTCCCTTAACCACTCTTTTTTTCATATGGAGTGGATGTAGGCTTTTTCTATGTAAGTATTGATTTGCAAATGTTGATTTCCTATAGATGTTGCTAATAAACTTTTTAGAAACTAAATCATACATCAAATGTAAATCAAGAAAATTCAAACTTTGACCATACCCTCCTATAGAAAACTTAAAAAAATCCGTAGTGCCATTCAGATATGTTACAAATTTGTTAAACTCTTCGGGGGTGCCATGCCAAAGGAAGAACAAATTATCAATATAACAACGGTAAAACAAAATATTTTTACAGAAAATATATCAATAAATTTGCCTTCCCAATTGTCCATGACAAGGTTAGCATATGCTGGAGCAACTCTTGCTCTCATGGCTACCCCCGATGTCTGCTTGTATAATTGGTTATTAAATCTGAAGAAATTATTATCAAGCACTAATTCCATAAGGGTACAAACTGTGTTTATTTTTGAATTATCTAGAACACTATTTTTGGTTAGGTATTCTCTTAGAAATTCTACCCCTATTTCTTGGTCAATACATGTATACAGTGAAGCAACATCCAATGGTGCAAAACAAAACTCTTCACTTGGTACATTTAAATCTCTTAATAATTCCAACAAATGTCAGGAATCTTTTAAATAAAATGTTGAGGCTTGCATGATGGGATTAAGAATAAAATCCAAGTAGAAAGAGTTTCAGTCTTAGATCTAGTGGCCAATATAATAGGTCTAAAGGGGGGTTTTAAACTATTATTCTGTATTTTTGGAATGCCAAAAAAGACCGCCATCTTTGGATATTCAACTTGTAAGTATGTGTAACTTTGGTGATCTATTTCACCTTGGCAAAACATATCGAATAAACATGTGTCTAAGCGTAAATAATACAATTAATATCCACTTTTATATGTTTCCCCATGTATGTATTATTTGATATACATGTATATGTAAAATGAAAAGTTTTTTATTTTAATTTTATTTTTTTTATATGAAATAAACTATTTTATGACATCATTTATCATGTGATTAATTTTATTATATAAAGTGCTTGTGGGTGGAGTTCAAATTGTTTCTGAAGAAGTTCACAAGAAATAAAGTGAATGAAAATGCTAGCTTTGGTGTCCGTACTTTCATTAGTGGGCTGGAATAGACCTTTTAGTTGTCTATTAATTTTTCCGTGGAAGATTTTTGTTTCAGGTTACTGAGTTTATTGCTGCAATGTAACAGCTAAGCTGATTTGCTCACTGGTAAGTGAAGCCTACACTGTGTGAGCGCCTGTACGTTTACCCGTAGCTTAGCACCGCTTAGCTTTGCGCAAACCTGCGCAAAAAAACTTAAAGCTGCTCAAAACTGCCTTAACCACTCTGTATCTGGCAGCCCTTGTTCTACCAGAGCAACAAAATGAGCAGCCCTTGCAGGTCTTGAACCCAGGACCCTGTACAGTAAAGTCACAACACTTAACCATTACGCCATGACCACTGTGAAAACAGCTGCTGTTTTTCCAATATATCTGTTAATACACATATTGATTATATTGAACAATTGCTTTTACTTTCACAGTTGTGTAGTACTTGTTATTAACATGACTGTTGCATCACATATGTTGTTTTATCATAATGTATACATAGCGGACACATATGGTGAGATACATCTGGGAGAGTATACACAACCGTGAGGTTTACACATGACAGGAACATGGATACATACATATAAAAGGGTGATATATGTCTACATGTACATACACATGTATATTCATACATATGTCTGTATACACATCTGTATAGTGCGACATATATATGGCCATGTATACATCTCTTCGTATGTATATATATATATATATATATATATATATATATATATATATATATATATATATATATATTTATAGATAGCTATATAGCTATATGTATATATAGCTATATATGTATGCACATCCTATGTGTACAGATATGCCTATTTATGTAGATATAAATTAGATATCTATAACTATATGTGCATACATATCTATTCTGATGTACCTATTAATGTCAATTTATATGTAGATATCCATAAGTATATGTGCATATGTATCTCTATCTGTGTATGTGTAGACATATATTGCTGTTTACATGTATATATCTGAGTGTTTATATGTATATATATATATATATATATATGTGTGTGTGTGTGTGTGTGTGTGTGTGTGTGTGTGTGTGTGTGTACATATACATATCCATATATGTATGTCGATATGTATATGTGTATATATCTATATAGATATATGGATAGGTATGTATATCTATATCTGTATATATATATATATATATATATATATATATATATATATATATATATATATATATATGTGTGTGTGTGTGTGTTCACCATGGAGTGGAACCCTACCTCAGTCCCAATAGTCCCAACCTCTTAGTACAAGGGGATGTCAGGTATGTATTGCAGGTATATATGTAGATTACTGCTACTTTGATAGGGGTTGTCTTCACATACATGTTGTGATAGTCAGGGAGGGGGTGGGTGAGTAAAACATAACCATGCTTGTGTCACACACCTATCAGTACAGGTCATCAAACCCCTGACTGACTATGTATTGCTATTACATGTCCATGCAGTTATTGGATGTGCCACATAGCTTACATCTTGAGGAGCTCTCCAAACGTATGTCATGGTGAGTGACATCTGCAACAGTGATATGGTAGCGATACGGTAGGTATAGTACAAGTGCCTGTCCACATGAACAGGTGTCAGCATCAACACAGCCAAATTGTCTCAGAGACACACACATATTGACATGCTTGGCAGGGTCAGGAATACACCTCCTCACTAGTTAGTTTGCCACAATGCAGTACTGTGCAGGTGTCACATGCACCACAGGGGTTAACTGGAGGTTATATGGGAAAAGGGTATGTGGAGGTGTCTGACATCAGACATTATGCTTCAGTATACCAATGGGGGTTGTATTGAGTGTAAATGTGGTCAAAAGCATCATACACCACACACAGAGACACAGGGTGCCAGTACTGATATGCATGGGTGCATTGCTTCACGGGTGTGTAGTGGTTGACTGTGCCAGAAGGCTATACTAGGCTAGGTGACATGTATACCTTGGCATCAAGCCATATGACAATGGTCTGCAGTGTGGCTCAGGGGTGTAGTGTCTGGATTGGCCCACACAGGTGGGTATTGTATTCACCATCCAGTCACCTGGGTAACTATTGTGTGTGGCCATTGCTGTGCATTGCTTGCCATGTATGTGTTCTTTAGTCCATAACATGGATGGTGTCTGGAATGTGCACATGTCCCACATGCATGTACAGTGACATGTGGAACTGTACCTGGGGTGTCTGGCCTATGTTGTGTACACAGATTATCATCAGATGTGCCAGTCCTGGCCTCATGTGGCAGGAACTGGTAATGGACAGCAGGTTGACCCTGCACCTACATTGATAGCATGATACAGATATTCCCTGGTGTCAGTGGCCTCTGTCCATACATGGCATGTGTTTAAGGCATGGTATGTTTTTTGTGGGTCACATTTGATGGCACCACAGATGTTGCAGGTGTCCAGTGGGGAACATAGTGAAGGTGCACTGTCTGAATGTATTTGCCTATTGTACTGATGGATAGGGTGCCATGCCCTCTGTAGTCCACTGCAATCACACCATGGTTACTATCTGTGGGCAATATGCAGGGTACTACCAACATAGTGGTTGTTGCCCAGGCAAATGTGTTTGCGTATGAGACATGGGTTGAGACTGTTCTCTGGGTAATACCAGGGTTGCTAACATTGTTCGCCAGCCTTGGTGTCACATGTAGGGGCATGGATTGGCACTCTGGCCTCTCGGCTATTTCACATCTGTTACCCTTGTAAGGTTGACATTGTGACATATAATAGGGCCACCATATAAGAAATTTACAAAACCCACTCCACAATGAGTCCAGTTGTTACGCACTCACAGCCACCTCCACACAGGATACAAATGACAAATACAGACACACACCTGCCATGTCTGGGATTAGAAATCCCACCTAACTAGTTTATTACACTACAGCACTACAGAGTTATAGGACGCACCATGGAGATTATTGGAGTATGTCTTCCCCAAAGGTGTATTTCACAGTAAATGACGTCAGCAGGCTTGCCAAAGTAGGGCATTTGAATTGTAGTGAGTGTGACTAGCCTAAAAAGCATTGCTCCCTACACAGACATAGAAACACACACACACAAGCATCTACATTTGCCATGTGTGGGAATAGAACCCCTATCAGAGTACTATATCACACTACAGCATTACGCTGTTACAGGGTGCACCACGGAGATTACTGGGTTACACCTTTCCCAAATGTGTATTTCACAGTGAATGACATCAGCAGCCTTGCCAACATAGGGCATTTGAGCTGCAGTGAGTCTGACTAGCCTAAAATGCATTGCTCCTACACAAAGAAACACACACACAAACATCCACACTTGTCATGTGTGGGACTAAACCCCCTACCAGAGTACTATATCACACTACAGTATTACACTGTTATAAGACTAGCAAAAGAGATTAGAAACACACACAATCATCCACACTTGCCATGTGTGGGACTAGAACCCCTACCAGAGTACTATATCACACTACAGTATTACACTGTTATAGAACTTGCCACAAAGATTACTAGGCTACAGCTTTCCCAAAGGTGTATTTCACAGTGAATGACATCAGCAGTCTTACCAATGTAGGGCATTTGATCTGTAATAAGTGTGACTAGCCTAAAAAGGCATTGGCTCCCAGCACAAACAAACACACACACACACAAGCATCCACACTTGCCATGTGTGGGACTAGAACCCCATACCAAAGTACTATATCACACTATGGCAGTAGTACACAGTTATAGGATGTGCCACAAAGATTACTGGGTTGCACATTTTCCAAAGTTGTATTTCACAGTGAACAACATCAGCAGCCTTGCCAAAGTAGGGCATTTGAATTGTAGTGAGTGTGACTAGCCTGATCCCTACACAGACAAAGACACACACACAAACACACACACACAGTTACCATGTCTGGGATTAGAACTCCTACCTAACTAGTTTATCACACTACAGCATTACACAGTTATAGAATACACTACAGAGATTACTGGGCTACACTATTCCCAAAGGTGTATTTCACAGTGAATGATATCAGCTGCCTTTCCAAAGTTGGGCATTTGAATTGTAGTGAGTGTGACTAGCCTAAAAAACATTGCTCCCTACACAGGCAGAGACACACACACAAACACACAGTTGCCATATCTGGGATTAGAACTCCTACCTAACTAGTTTATCACACTACAGCATTATGCAGTTATAGGTCACACCATGGAGATTACAGGGCTAAATATTTCCCAAAGGTGTATTTCACAGTGAATGAAATCAGCAGCCTTGCAAAGGAGGGCATTTGAATTGTAGTGAGTGTGACTAGCCTAAAAAGCATTTCCCCTACACACACACACACACACACACACACACACACACACACACACACACACACACACACACACACACACACACACACACATACGCAGTTGCTACATCTGGGATTAGAACTCCTACCTAGCTAGTTTATCACACTACAGCATTACGCAGGTGTAGGACATGCCACAGAGATTACTGAGCTATACCTTTGCCAAAGGTGTATTTCACAGTGAATGACATCAGCAACCTTGCCAAAGTAGGGCATTTGAATTGTAGTGAGTGTGACTAGCATAAAAAGCATTGCTCCCTACACAGACAGAGACACACACACATGCAAACACACACAGTTGCCATGTCTGGGATTAGAACTCCTACCTAACTAGTTTATCACTCTACAGCATTAAGCAGTTATAGAATGCGCTACAGAGATTACTGGGCTACACTATTCCCAAAGGTGTATTTCATAGTGAATGACATTAGCTGCCTTGCCAAAGTAGGGCTTTTCAATTGTATTGAGTTTGACTAGCCTAAAAAACATTGCTCCCTACACAGGCAGAGACACACACACAAACACACAGTTGCCATATCTGGGATTAGAACGCCTACCTAACTAGTTTATCACACTACAGCATTATGCAGTTATAGGTCACACCACGGAGATTACAGGGCTACACATCTCCCAAAGGTGTATTCCACAGTGAATGAAATCAATAGCCTTGCAAAGGAGGGCATTTGGATTGTAGTGAGTGTGACTAGACTAAAAAGCATTTCCCCCTACACACACACACACACACACACACACACACACACACACACACACACACACACACACACACACACACATACACAGTTGCTACATCTGGGATTAGAACTCCTACCTAACTAGTTTATCACACTACAACAATACCCAAGTAAAGGATGCGCCACAGAGATTCCTGGGCTACACCTTTCCCAAAGGTGTATTTCATAGTGAATGACATCAGCACCCTTGTGAAAGTAGAGCATTTAAATTGTAGTGAGTGTGACTAGAATAAAAATCATTGCTCCCTACACAAAGGGACACAAACACACAGTTCCCATGTCTGGGATTAGAACTCCTACCTAACTAGTTTATCACACTACAGCATTACGCAGTTTTAGGAGTGGCACAGAGATTACTGGGCTACTCCATTTCCAAAGGTGTATTTCAAAGTGGATGACATCAGCAGGCTTGTCATAGTAAGGCTATGGGGAGGGCAGTGTGTGTGTATGGGCCATAACCCATTAATCTAGAGGTTGACACACCACATATGGGCACATGCAGGGTTATATTCTGCAGGTACGTGTATACAGCTGTTAGATGACAACTGCCTTGTACAGTTATGTTGCACAGCTAGTACTTGCACCACATAGTCTGTAATGCTGATGGATACCAGTGGCTAATTTCTACAGTGAGTCACATTTGCACATCCTGTGGTTGTAGCCATTTGGCTGTGTGCTGGGTGGGACAGGCCTCATTATGGATGGCACTTTGTCACAGTCACTCTCTTCCACACATCTATGTATGTCTACTTTTGGCTTATTATAGTGTGTTGTCCTTGGATATATGTCTATATTCCTATCCAATGCGTGTGCAAAGCATGACTGGTGCATACTGAGTAGTGTATGCACTAACATCTGCAACTGTCAGATATGTATGGTCCACTGTTGTTTGCAGACATGGGCTTAATTTCTTTAAGTGTGTGAGCATGCCCAGTATACCCTTCTGTATTGAATGTGTGGATCCATTCCAGGTAGTGTGCACTGTAAGTGATTGTGTCTGTGCTGCCTCTGCCTCATGGTACTGGTGTTAGCAGAGATATTCAGACATGTGTACTGTTATACACTGTGATGTTTTATGTCCTCAAGTACTGTCAGGTGGACATTCTTGCTCACAGTGATTTCGTGGGGAACAAGGGTGAATGCAGGTGTGTCCGGTATTGTGGGCAGACACCTACATATTCATGGTAAGTTATGCCATTGTGTAGGGGGAGCTGCAGACACTTGCTACTGGCTCTGTGTATCTGGTTCAGCACCTTGGTACAGTGCTAGCAGTGGATCCCATACTTGTACATCCATCAACATGACAGTATGGCCTTATCTTGCTGTGGCAATACCTCACAGCTGTACAAATTCACACATGTTATCCAGAGGCAGGGGGCATGGGTCAGGACATTACCCCTATTATGGTGTACGGGCAGGTTTGTAGCCACCCATTTATGTGTTTTTAGCCAAGGATAGTATGTGCACACAGCTGTGTGTCAGACCTTGCACATTCCATGCTGCCCATGCTCCTCCCCCACTATTATTCTATCCTCCTCCATACATTATGCATACATTCTCTGATACTTTCCCTAAGGTTATCACCTCATCACAGCTGTGTTTTGGTGATGGTCCACAGTTCATGCAGTGGGACATGGTGGACATGTTACTGTGGTTTGTCCACATGGCCTTACATATGGCTTATGTGGAGTGTGTTAGGTTGTTATTTGGGTGTCCATGACATAACATGAATTGGCAGTACATGTGAGACACAGGCCTTTGGCAGAGGCCTGTAGGCCATTTAGTGGTGATGCGGGCCAGCTGTGGCAGGCCATTGCATTTTGTCAGTCGTACGTTCCCAGACTGCCATACAGTATATTCCCCTGGGGTGACAGGGTAGGTGTGCTAGGTGTTCATGCCAATACTTTCTATCAGTATTGATCGGGTGGTGTGGATGCTGGCAAGGTGCTGCCTACAGCTAGGGACACACCTGCATGGGACACCTGCACTGCATGCTGCATTCTTTTGCTATTGCCATATACAGGTGGGGGTCATATTGTACCCATTCCCAACAGCAGGGATATGATCAGAGAGGTACCTATGGGTGGTGTTTGGGTGAGCTGGGTGCATGTATGCTATGGACACTACTTGCATCTGATGTACGGATATGCATGGGGCATTCCAGTTATGCTGGCATGTGCAGGTACATCAGCTGTTTCCCAATACATCAGTCCTACCACCTTTGTGATCTGCATGTGTTCGGGCAGAAGACACCGGTGTACCCTACTACAGGCCCAGATAATGTGATGCATACCTGTATGTACAATTCCAAGGGTGTGTCCATTTCACAGTTACACATTATATACCGTATGTCTGGGGTACTTTCTCCTGTGTACTGCTTGTATATCTAGGCCAACAGCCATGCCATGTCAATCTTTCAGATGGTGACACATTACCACCATACATTTACAATGGCTTACTGCTAGCATGTGTTGTACTGGTGAGAATTGTGTTTGGCACTGCAGTTGTGAGAACTTGGCCCTGTCATCAGCAGTACTGGGCAATGGCCACCAGGTCATATCTCAACATGGACACATACTGACTACTCTCACACAATATGAAACACACACCAACCTAACACACACATACCTGCATATTGTACAAATGGTACAATCTATCCTGCTACCTTGGCCACCTCTGGGCATCTGTGTTCCACTAGTATTATACCTACACATACATGTGACTACATTTCTACATAGGATTGAGGGGGCACACCTGACTGTTTCTACATTGCTACACAGGATTGAGGGGGCACACATGACTGTTACAACATGTGTACATTGGATTGGGGGGGTACACTGTTTCAACATTGCTACACAGGATTGAGGGGGGCACACCTGACACTTGTACACATTTGCTATGACTGTACTGGTATGTCAGGTACTCCATTTGATTCTGTTTTCCAACCTATCATGCTGACTAGCGGCATGTCAGTGTACTACAGGTCTCACATTTGATTGACCTACATATTAGTTTCTGACTTCCTGACTTTAGAACTAACATACCACTGCGTGACCAGATGTAGTCTGTCTGTGTAGGCCTGGGGGGGGGGTTACCCATAGGCATCATTCAGTGGCCTTAGCACAGCCTTTGTTTGTGTTTGTCTACACCTGTCCTGCTGGCTGTGACTGTTGTTGGGTATGTGAACCTCCCTGACTGGCATGTGTGTGTGTCATATAGACACACATGTGGCCCAGCATATTTCCTGCAGTGGGTTATGTCACCATGTGTAGTACTGGCTACTATGGTGACACCTGCATTTGTTACAGATCTCATGCTGCCACTATAGGTGTCTACTATCTGCTGGCATCCCATTCAGCCACCTGATTCACTTGCATGCTCACATCCATACCATAGATACAGGTAACAACACATACTACTACATCTGGCAATTGGTAAGTTGAGTGACTTACCTTGTGGGTGTGTCAGCATTGAGGGTGGTGCTGAAGGGCTGCCTATGTCGGATGCACATAGTGCACTCCCTACACATGGTTGAGCACAGGTAGTGTCATGTTTGGCATCCCTTTTACTGTATGTGCAAGTCAGAGAGAGGTTTCATTCCCTGGGTCCCTCCTGTGTCAGTGTATGTGCTAAGCGTTGCCTCTTTGCCAAGTCCAGGGCATACTGGGCACACCTCCTTCTGCCTACTGGGGCAGGCTCAGGTTGTTCCTCCTCCAAATCACTCTGTGGCTGTGCAGGCCTTGGCAATGCTGGGGGGGTGTGGCCCTGCCCCGTGCTGTTTCTGCTGCAGCTGTTTCTGCAGGATTATGTTGTGTAGCATGGCACATACGATGACAATTTGAGTACATGTAGCTGGTGAGTACTGCAAGGCTCCGCTGGATGTGTCCAGTCACCGGAATTGTGACTTGAGCATCCCAAACACATGCTCTATTATAATTCTGGTCTGTGCATGTGCCTCATTATGGAGTTGTCGTTCGAGTGTGTGTGCATTTCTGATAGGTGTCATCAGCCACGGCCCCAGTGTGTAACCAGCATCCCCCACTAGGTGACGGTAAGGGATGTCCCCCTTGGCAAATCTCTTGTACAGCTGTGTCAGATGCCAGATGTGGGAATCATGATAGCTTCCAGGGCAGCCAGCGCACACATTCATTATTATGCCCTGGGCATCGCACACAACCTGGCAGTTGATGGAGGGGAAGCCCTTGCGGTTGATGTAGACCCTACCCCGCTCACCGGGTGGTGCTTTCATGCATATGTGCATGCAGTCTATAGCACCCACTACCTCAGGGCATTCTGCTATTTGGTTGAACAGATGTGTATTGATGGCCAATGCCTCATGGGTGCTGGGGAAATATACGTGCTCACCAGCATGTGCTGACATGGCATCCAGGAGCTGGTGGAGTACCCTGTATGCTGATGCCTGTGAGATCCCCATGATATCCCCAGTTGGCCTTTGGAAGATACCTGTAGCTAGTATTTTTAGGCCTACACATACCTTGGTATCCACTGGGATGGGTTCCCTTCTGTTAATTTTGTGTGTCAGGCGTGGCCGGCACAGCTCAACAATTTGCTGTAGGAGGTCCCTGTCTACACTATAGTGCTCCACTGTCTCCAGCTCATGTAGCCCCTGGTAGGTTACCCTGGATCTGTACACTCTTCTCCATCTCCTCACTGTGGGTTGGTCAATAGCATTCACATCCTGACCACCCTTAGCCTCTTCCACATGTTGTTGTATGATAGCTATTGCAGCCCCTATCATTTTGTTGTTTTGTTTGTTAAAAGTTCCCCGCTTGTATACACTGGTGGTGTAGATTATGTGGGAAAAACCAGAGGGAAAGGTGTTTGAATAGTTTATAGTAGTATTCTGGGCTAGGCTGGGCTGCTGCCTGTGTAATTGGGTGATTCTGATATATTTCACCTGTCAGCTATGCTAGTTCTCTACATTACCTTCCTACTGCTGTTTTCCCTTCCCATTGCCTTCATGTTAAGCCCTGGAGCGCGCAGCACAAACACAGTGCTTAAATGTGCACAGAGCTGCGATTTCCTGGTTTACTTTTTTTTTTTCCTTTAAAACCCGGTGCACAGTGCGTACACCTACTTAGGCAATGTAAAGAGTGCTAGGCAGCCTCAGACATGTCCCCTTACTAGGCCCTGCTAAGCTAAGGGAAAATCTGAGCTACAGGGCTCCAATCTGCTTACAGTATGCCTGACACACTCCCCTATGATGTCAACTAACTCCTAGGCTTGCACCAAACTATTCCTGCTCTTACACTGTCGAGTGCTGACTAGCACGCAGGAGAAATGTGGGATTCAGTATCGTCCCCCTCATTTGCATAGGATTGCCTGCTGATGCATAGTTACATGTCCCACACTGAGCCTCCACCCTTATCAACCACTTTTCACTGGCCATGTTGTCTTCTGCCTGCCATTGAGTATAATAGCAAAATAGTGATTTTGGTTAGAATGCTTAATTTAGGTATTTTTTCCTATTTTTTCACCCGATGCCATTTGCGAGCCGCTGCCCTATGCTTAAACAGCCGAGATTGGCTAAAATAAAATAAAAGTTTATTTTTTTATTTTTTGCAACTGTTTTCCATGCCATTGGCCTTATATTTGGCAATTGGCATGCTTTCTACATAATATCCAGCCTTTATTTGGGGCTGTCATGGCTCCGTAATGTAGTTTGTAGAAATGTACTCCATTACTGGCGGAGTACATTTCTGCAGTTTACACTAGTCCTGCATGGCCGGTTTCCAGCTTCCTGGATCACAAATTCACCTCATTTGCATTGATTTCTCCTGCAAATGTGGTAATTTGCATATAGGGGCTGAGTTTGTGCAGGACTAGTGCAGGAGCCCTCATGCACATCCCTACAGCTTATTCCTGGATCGCATGGCAGACATTACCTGCTGGAGCTCCTGCACTAGTCCTGCACACCATGCAGGGCTTGCTGAATCCAGGGGTTAATATTTTCTATGTTTCTAATTGCATATACAAATGACTGCTTAGAAACTCATAACTTCAAGAAAATGCTAGTATTGAAACAACAAAGTAACTTAATTTATTGGCATCAATTCTAAGCGGGTGTGGGCATCAGAAAAGATTGTAAAAGAATTAGGCAAAGCTGCCCACCTACCCCAGTATTCCTCTTGATCGTAATTCAAGAGCTAGCCTTCTAAATAAGGGAGCATTCACCAGTAATTAAAGGCAGAGTGGGGATACTCATTTTCAGGTATACACTGATGATTTTATAGTGTTATTCCAAGATGTAGATCTGCCATGCCACA
The DNA here is from genome assembly GCF_019279795.1 of Protopterus annectens. NCBI lineage: Eukaryota > Metazoa > Chordata > Ceratodontiformes > Protopteridae > Protopterus > Protopterus annectens. Next base: position 1,292,477,213 of record NC_056745.1, read on the forward strand.
TGTTCTGAATATAGTCAGCAAATTCTGGAGAGCCTTAGACATAAAGTACAATGCAAGGAAAACAATGGTTGTTAGCCTGTGGTATGGTAAAGGATAGGGCCCTCCAAGAAATTGACTGTCCCACTTTTTTAGGACTCAAGTTAGGATTTACATATGGAGGGACCATTAACAAAAACACAGACAATTTAAAACACATTTTTGCCTTCTTACAGAAAGGTGGATACAAACATAATACAGTATCAGGTAAGATAAATAATTAATTAAACATAAAAACAATCATGAATTGGGCTACCCAGAACTACAGCAAATAAAAACTATTCTGGAAGATTGCATTAAGAGTAAACAGGGCCAGTGAATAACTAAACAGAGCTTAAAAAGCCTAAGGCCAGACAGAAGCTGGAGCCTAGTTCATATTTCCACACAGGCCCTGGCATTTAACTAGCACAATTGATTAGGCTGAGTAATTCAGATGAAAAAGGAAAAGAGGGAACGTAACATAAAAATGTGCAGTGTATGGAAAGAACCAACATAAAACTGGTAACAGGGACTGTCAAGCTGGGATAACCTTAAATGCAAAAGCATAGAGTGTATATACATTTGGAAATTAAATGTGTCAAAAGCAAAATTCATAGAGGGGATCGAGAAGAACGAGAGAGGACAGAAACAGACATGTGGAAACAACTATTACAACCAAGACAGGACCAATAAAACTGAAAAAGTCAAAACTTTGCTACCATTTCCAGTGCTAGAAGCACAGTGGAACCTATCAAATGTGCAATGGAACAGCAGCAGATACTAGGGAATTTAAAGAGGAATTTCCTATGAAACCAAAGCTCTGTGTAAAATAGACCAGCCCCATGGAGAACTTTGTTATGTATTATTAAGGAAAGAGAAATATGCATTTTTAGAGAACTTAAACAAATCCAGATTCAGGATACAATGTTACCATAATGGCTAAGGTTTTTACCTCCAATATGTGCAAGATGCAAAGTTCAATCCTGACCTCCAGCCAATGCCTTCAAGGAGCTTGAATATTCTCTCAGTGTCTGTATGAGTCCTTACAAAAATAGCATAGATGTTTCCACCTTAAACTCACTCAGGAATGGAGTTGTGTTCAGCCGCACAGACCATTTGCTTTGGGCATCAACTATGGTGCACAGTACCCCCTAGATAGGAGAACACAGATCACGGACTGTTTACCATGTCAGGCTGTAGGTGATTTGGTTCCATTGAGTAATGTTGTCAAAAATAGGCTCGGGTAACAGTGGGAGAGGTTTATGTGTCCCTATTGTCAAGTGTGTGCTTGCTATATAGCAGCCCTGGGTCAATAAGCTACTGGCTGGTGTTACTTGAGAAGTACAAAGTCAAAACAGGTCACTGCTCCATGGCTATATTAATTAATTAAATATCTTGGTACAAAATCCCAGGTACAAGATTTAAAGTGTCTTTATATTTATTGGATAAAACCAACATAAAATGGGAACGAAAATATAAAGTCTTTTGATATGAATAGTTGACTTTTCACGAATAAGAATTCAAGTTATTGAACGTTCTGGTAAAAATAGTTGGCCTTTCACGAATAAAAATTCAGATTTTATAATGCTGCTACATTCAGCTACTGGCAACAAAATCTCCAAAACAAACTTTTCAAAAAGAGATGCTAATATGGGCAGCTTGTAATCGCTTCCACCAATACCTTTGTGTAAAAATTGCTTGTCACAAAAGCAGTAATGTTGCTGTTACGCAGATGGAATCAAACTCCAACTAGCTTTGAACACAAAGAACTGTGAGATTCAAGCAGTCAAACAATCATGAGTCACAGCTTGCAGTATGTACTCCATCAGGTTTCTTCAATACACATGCACGTCTTCCATGTTCCTGTGATGATCCTGGTACTCCTTAACAAACCAACACTTATAGAATAAAACTTCACCAACAGATAATGAAATGGTCCCAATTTTTTCACGATAAGCGCTTTCAGTAATCCTTCCTCAGATCGTTGTTATAAAGGGACTCCATTGCTTGATATTAATATAATGTCTTAGCCAATAGAATTTTAAGCATAAGCATTGCCTCCAGTGACATCACCAAATCAATCCAAATATGGTATATGACACACCTCTATTTCCAGCCTATCATCGGTCTTCTAGTTTTCAAAAACGGCTTGATAGGAATAATGTTATTGAGTCCTGGAGGCCGATCTGCTCGCAGGTTAATAATCCATTTGGTCTCACATAACTCAGTTCTATTTGTTAAGTCACCTCTTTTATGACCAACATTAATATTTTCAATAACTTTGAAAACAAAACTATGCGTGGGGAACTTTGAGATATGCGCTGCCAATGCATTACGCATATCTCCTCTTCTAATTTCACTTAAATGGTGAAGTAACCTTTTCTTAAATATTAGGTTTGTCTTTCCAACATAGAAGGAAGTGCAGTTTTTGCAGGTAGCCAGATAAATCACATTCTGAGTTGTACATGTTGCTTTACAGTTAAAAATAAAATCTTTACCCATACTCGGATGTTTAAAAGTGTTGCTGGAATCTATATATTCACATGCAGAACAATTTCTGCATTGGAAGGTACCTTTCCGTCCTACTATTTTAGGTTTGGGAAATCCATCCTTTGTACATAAAAGTCTCTTAATATTTTTCTGATTTTTGTAAGAGAATTGCGGTAACAGGGACTGTCAAGCTGGGATAACCTTAAATGCAACAGCATAGAGTGTATATACATTTGGAAATTAAATGTGTCAAAAGCAAAATTCATAGAGGGGATCGAGAAGAATGAGAGAGGACAGAAACAGACGTGGAAACAACTATTACAACCAAGACAGGACCAATAAAACTGAAAAAGTTAAAACTTTGCTACCATTTCCAGTGCTAGAAGCACAGTGGAACCTATCAAATGTGCAATGGAACAGCAGCAGATACTAGGGAATTTAAAGAGGAATTTCCTATGAAACCAAAGCTCTGTGTAAAACAGCAAAAGAAAGGACTTGCAACGAGTGTCCAAAGGAAGGTCAGAAACCAAGCCCTTTAAGTAAGCACAAGCACTTTATTCACAATAACGCTAAAAAACAGAAAAATACGTTTTCGACACAAAATCCGAGTCTTCATCAGAAGTGAACAATTAACAGTCATCACTGAAACACTTTTATACCTTTCCAGTTGTGCAAATTGAATAATAATTGATCAATCAAATTAGTTAATTGAACAACTAGTATAAATAATAAAATACATAAAATCATTTGTTAAACTTTCCAAGTTAAAATATATGGTTTTGAAATACTGTCCATAAATAAATATATATTGATTCAACAGTTTAAACTTTGAAATTAAAATTATATATCATAAAATTACATTTAATTAATTTAATTTTAAAACAATCTCCTTTTAAATTACTATGTGGTTAAACATATCTCCTAAAAACATTGTGTATAGTGCCATCTTGTGGCTATACTTCACATCACAGTTTGGCTGACCTTAATTTTAAAACTGAAGAAATGGAAATCATATCATTTAAACCTGGTGGTTTTGTGGAATCTAAAATAATTTGCCAAAATAACTCCCTATATTCAAGTTTGGCCTCCCACATGCCCCCTCTTAATTCCTTGGGTACAATTTCCAAAACATAAAAAAGAAATTTAGCCTCATGGACAAGTCAAGTGTGTCTGTAGAGGGTATTCTTATTGTTTTGCTTCCTAATTTCGTAACTGTGTTCATAAATACGGTTTCTTAACTTTCTCTCAGTTTTTCCTATATAAAATGAAGTGCAAACCTTACAAGTAGCAATATATACCACACCATTGGTATTACAGTTGGAAAAACATTTACTGGTAATCTCCCTGTCTCTTGATGCAACTAAGATACTACCTTCGTTAAGTATTAAGTGGCATTGTGGACAAGTACCACATTTAAAAGTACCTGGTCTTTTTGAAGAGATGTTGACCTTTCCAAACTCAAAAAGTTGTTTGAAATTTAAATCTTTACGATATATAAATGTAAGTGTTTTATTTTTCAATACCTCTAAATCAGAAATCTCAGTAAACCTATTCCATTCTCTGGTTATAATCTGTTTCACCACTCCTGCATCTCCGGAAAAATCCATAATGTATGCATCATCCCACTTTTTCCCTTCTTGGGTATGAATGCTCATTCCTTTAACATCCTGGGTAGGTTTTCCAAGAATAGGGGCAAATCTATTTTTCCTTTCCTGAACCACTGAATCAATTACTTCTTGTAGTAAGGAATTTGGATAACCTCGTTTGCTAAACATTTCCATTAATTTTGCACACTCAGTTAAAAAATCATCATCGCCAGAGGTCATTCTGCTGACCCTAACCAGCTGTCCCTTAACCAGATTCCTTTTCTGAAAATGAGGATGACTACTCTTGTAATGTAAATAAGAATTGGAAAATGTTTCCTTTCGATAAATACTGGATGAAAAACCACCTAATTTCTTCCTGATACAAACATCCAAATAGGTAAGGTTGTCTGTATTATAAGTATGAGTAAAGTCCAAGAAGTTTGTTGTGTTTTTAATGTAATACAAAAATTCCATGAATTTTTGATAAGTATCTGTCCAAAAGATAACTATGTCGTCCAAGAACCTTTTGTACAAGGACCAACAACCAATAAAAGGACAGTTTGATATGTACAGTTGTTCCCATCTGGACAAAATTAAATTTGCATACGTGGGGGCACATTTGGCCCCCATAGCTACTCCCCTTTCTGTTGAAAAATTCCCCCTGAAAAAACATAAAATTGTTATGAAGGATGATATCCATAAATGTTAAACAGTTCCTAAAATCATTCACTGTAAACATTTTACAGTCCCTCATACTGTCTTCAAACCACTGGAGCCCTATGTCATGAGGGATAGATCCAAACAGATCTACAACATCTAAAGTGACGAAGGCCAGATCTGGGGAGTATAATTCAGGTTTGACACACCTAATGAAATCCCATGAATCTTTCAGCACTATTGGGCTATCATATGACAACTTCTTCAGTTTCTCATCTACAAATTTGGCTAAAGAGGTTGTAACTGACCCTTCAGATGCCACAATGAGCCTAAGTGGGGGATCATTTGGGTCCTTGTGTACCTTTGGTATTCCAAAGACAGATGGAACCCTTGGCTGTGAATTTAATAAAAAATTATAAATGTCATTACTAATAGATCCCTCTAATAGTAGGTCGTAGAGTAATAACTTGACTTTTGAGTGTGCTAAATTAACCTCATTGATGGAAGCTCGTGAATATTTATCAGTGTCATTTAATAAGTCCTTCATTTTGGATTCATACATGATAAAATCCATCAGTACTGTGCCACCCCTTTATCTGGGTGCATAATTCTAATGTTCTTGTTGTTTCTCAATTCATTCAGTATTCCTCTTTCTGTTACAGACAAATTTGGGAATATCTTGTGCTCAGATAAAACCTTCCTGATTTCTCTTTCCAAAATAATGTCGAGGTTTTTCAATTGTGGGTGTAATGGTGGGTTTACAGTGCTTTTCCTCTTTAATGGAACTATTTGTCTGGATTCTGTATTATTTTCCTGAAATATTAAAGAAAAATTCATTTTCCTAAGAAATAGTTTTAAATCTACAATAGATCTAGGTAAACTTGCTTTTCTAGTAGGAATAAATTTGAAACCTTTTGATAGGAGGTAAAAATGTTCTTCTTTGAATTCTATGTTACTGTAGTTGAAAATCTTATAATCATCTAATGTGAAGATATTTCCATACCTAGAAATAAGTGTATTTTCTTGTCTATGAGGATTTACTGGTAATTCCGCCTGAAATTGTGTTTGTATTGTGGGAGTCGGACAGGATTCTGGTTCCGAATCCTGTCTGACCTGCGTAAAGGGGGAATTTCTAAAGAATCAGAAAAATGATCCTGCCCTTCAAACTCAACAACATGTTGAGCAAAACCCACAGGCTCATTTTCATTATAATTGTGTACTGCATTGTATTTGAAAGCTGTTGGTTTAGGTTTCGGATAAGCCCTACCTTCTCTGTAGTCTTTCAAATCTCTTTCTAATTTAAAATGTTTCCTTTTTGAATTAGCTACACATTTTGCCTCTACTTCAAAAAAGATGTCCCTGTATTTTTTCTTTTCTGTTTCAACCTGAAACAATAAATCATTGGTAACAATAGTATTAATCCTTTCAATCTTTTCTAATAAGCACATTCTAATCCTTTCATTCTCTTTAAGTATAGTACCCACAACTTCTAAACCACATTTGTCAAAGATTTTAACTAGTTCCCTATGAAATTCAGAACCCTCGACAATATTGTTAGGAAATTTTGTAACACGGAGACCCTTAGGCACAATTTCCTTACTCAAACATTCCTTCAAATACAAACAATCACACCCAAGCCGCTTATATTTCTCTAATAAATCATAAAGTTCATCTAAATTCTCTCTATAAGACAATGCATTGCTGTCCTGGTGCTTAGCTGCACCTATCAATTCAGTAACTGGGAAATCTTTTGCTATAAATAATTTAAAGTCAAAACTGCCTCTGGCAGAACTAAATTCACCTTGATTGTTTGGAAGAGGAACACACTGTTCATCAAATAGTGGTGCCCTTGATTCTTCCCTGGTTGCTGGCGCTGTATTGCGCAAAAGACGAGGAAAATCCACAAATTCTTCATTACTGTAAACCACATTGTTTTTTGAAGAATTAGTGCTGGTAGATCCAATAATACGTTTAGGAGCTTCCTTGGTAGTTTGCGAAGCATCGCTGTTTCCATTAAGCTGATTTTGCTTAGAATTACCTCTGTTGGTAAGCGCTGCTGCTAGTGACACAAGAGACAAACATGCTGGTGTCAGAAGATCAACCAGCTGGGAAAGCTGCCCAATGACTTTACGTAGTTCACCTCTATCCTGTGAACACGTAGTTTCAAGGGTGGTTTCACCTTCTGGACTCTCAGCCATCACAAATAACCAAAACCAAAACGAAAGATGTATGCAAGTCTTCAATAACAAAAACCAAAAGAAAGGACTTGCAACGAGTGTCCAAAGGAAGGTCAGAAACCAAGCCCTTTAAGTAAGCACAAGCACTTTATTCACAATAACGCTAAAAAACAGAAAAATTTGTTTTCGACACAAAATCCAAGTCTTCATCAGAAGTGAACAATTAACAGTCATCACTGAAACACTTTTATACCTTTCCAGTTGTGCAAATTGAATAATAATTGATCAATCAAATTAGTTAATTGAACAACTAGTATAAATAATAAAATACATAAAATCATTTGTTAAACATTCCAAGTTAAAATATATGGTTTTGAAATACTGTCCATAAATAAATATATATTGATTCAACAATTTAAACTTTGAAATTAAAATTATATATCATAAAATTACATTTAATTAATTTAATTTTAAAACAATCTCCTTTTAAATTACTATGTGGTTAAACATATCTCCTAAAAACATTATGTATAGTGCCATCTTGTGGCTATACTTCACATCACAGTTTGGCTGACTTTAATTTTAAAACTGAAGAAATGGAAATCATATCATTTAAACCTGGTGGTTTTGTGGAATCTAAAATAATTTGCCAAAATAACTCCCTATATTCAAGTTTGGCCTCCCACATGCCCCCTCTTAATTCCTTGGGTACAATTTCCAAAACATAAAAAAGAAATTTAGCCTGCGGACAAGTCAAAGTGTGTCTGTAAAGGGCATTTTTATTGTTTTGCTTCCTAATTTCGTAACTGTGTTCATAAATACGGTTTCTTAACTTTCTCTCAGTTTTTCCTATATAAAATGAAGTGCAAACCTTACAAGTAGCAATATACAGACAAATTTGGGAATATCTTGTGCTCAGATAAAACCTTCCTGATTTCTCTTTCCAAAATAATGTCGAGGTTTTTCAATTGTGGGTGTAATGGTGGGTTTACAGTGCTTTTCCTCTTAAAATAAAACACTTACATTTATATATCGTAAAGATTTAAATTTCAAACAACTTTTTGAGTTTGGAAAGGTCAACATCTCTTCAAAAAGACCAGGTACTTTTAAATGTGGTACTTGTCCACAATGCCCCTTAATACTTAACGAAGGTAGTATCTTAGTTGCATCAAGAGACAGGGAGATTACCAGTAAATGTTTTTCCAACTGTAATACCAATGGTGTGGTATATATTGCTACTTGTAAGGTTTGTACTTCATTTTATATAGGAAAAACTGAGAGAAAGTTAAGAAATCGTATTTATGAACACAGTTACGAAATTAAGAAGCAAAACAATAAAAATGCCCTTTACAGACACACTTTGACTTGTCCGCAGGCTAAATTTCTTTTATGTTTTGGAAATTGTACCCAAGGAATTAAGAGGGGGCATGTGGGAGGCCAAACTTGAATATAGGGAGTTATTTTGGCAAATTATTTTAGATTCCACAAAACCACCAGGTTTAAATGATATGATTTCCATTTCTTCAGTTTTAAAATTAAGGGCAGCCAAACTGTGATGTGAAGTATAGCCACAAGATGGCACTATACACAATGTTTTTAGGAGATATGTTTAACCACATAGTAATTTAAAAGGAGATTGTTTTAAAAATAAATTAATTAAATGTAATTTTATGATATATAATTTTAATTTCAAAGTTTAAACTGTTGAATCAATATATATTTATTTATGGACAGTATTTCAAAACCATGTATTTTAACTTGGAAAGTTTAACAAATGATTTTATGTATTTTATTATTTATACTAGTTGTTCAATTAACTAATTTGATTGATCAATTATTATTCAATTTGCACAACTGGAAAGGTATAAAAGTGTTTCAGTGATGACTGTTAATTGTTCACTTCTGATGAAGACTCGGATTTTGTGTCGAAAACGTATTTTTCTGTTTTTTAGCGTTATTGTGAATAAAGTGCTTGTGCTTACTTAAAGGGCTTGGTTTCTGACCTTCCTTTGGACACTCGTTGCAAGTCCTTTCTTTTGGTTTTTGTTATTGAAGACTTGCATACATCTTTTGTTTTGGTTCTGTGTAAAATAGACCAGCTCCATGGAGAAGTTTGTTATGTATTATTAAGGAAAGAGAAATATGCATTTTTAGAGAACTTAAACAAATCCAGATTCAGGATACAATGTTACCATAATGGCTAAGGTTTTTACCTCCAATATGTGCAAGATGCAAAGTTCAATCCTGACCTCCAGCCAATGCCTTCAAGGAGCTTGAATATTCTCTCAGTGTCTGTATGAGTCCTTACAAAATAGCATAGATGTTTCCACCTTAAACTCACTCAGGAAGGGAGTTGTGTGCAGCCGCACAGACCATTTGCTTTGGGCATCAACTATGGTGCACAGTACCCCCTAGATAGGAGAACACAGATCACGGACTGTTTACCATGTCAGGCTGTAGGTGATTTGGTTCCATTGAGTAATGTTGTCAAAAATAGGCTTGGGTAACAGTGGGAGAGGTTTATGTGTCCCTATTGTCAAGTGTGTGCTTGCTATATAGCAGCCCTGGGTCAATAAGCTACCGGCTGGTGTTACTTGAGAAGTCACCTGGGTTAAATTACGTCTGTTGAGTGAAAACAGGACATAAAAAGCAATAAACCTCCCAAACAAGAAATAAGGATTGCTGCACTCAAGACAGGTTCTCTGACAGTATACAGCTTGTAAGTTGATAACATAATAGTAAGGAAGAGGTTAGACCTCCTCTGTATCCTGGAGACAAGATGGAAGGACAGTGTAGCAAAGTTACTTGGCATGGCATCCAGAGTCTACTACTCAGGGGGAGGACAGATTTGAAATGGCATGGGAACTGTGGAGAGGAACAGTCTTCAGGAGATAGTAAGAGATGTCATCAGAATTACTGGCAGACTCATGGCAATCAGACTCCAGCCTAATGATAAAGCAGTATTCATAATGTCAGCCTATGTTCCCACTGCTGGCAAATAGTGCATTCAGGCAGCTGTTGCAAGACCTACTAGATAAATAAGGGAAACATGAGTTGAAGGTGATAATGAGAGATCTGACTGTTCTTGTTGGGAGAGAGAAAACATGGGTACACTTGAGTTGGGAGAGAGAAAACATGGGTACACTTGAGTTGGGAGAGAGAAAACATGGGTACACTTGAGTGGGGAGAGAGAAAACATGGGTACACTGTAGTGGGGGGACAGCAATGAAGAAGAAAAGGCATTATAGACTTCTGTCTGGCAAAAGGCTTGATGATGGCAAACATGTTTCAGCAAAAGAGACAGTCACAAGATCACATCCTACAGAGGAGTGGCCAACATGCAACTCAGGTACACTTCCTCCTAGTAAGGAAAGGGCACTGGGATAGAATCAGTGACTACAATGTCATCCTCAGTGAAGCAGTCAGTCCATAGCTTAAACCACTGGTTGCCACAGTCAGCTGCAGGCATGGTAAGAAAAGACTCCAAGGTCAACAGGGACTAAGCTGAAGACCTGAAAGCTGACTGGAGAGAAAGAACAAGAGTTCAAGGAAATATTCAGGGCTGTAGCACCTTGCGCAGAAGAGCAAATAGGTGGAAATGAAAAGGAATGGTACAGCCTCAAACAGTATGTGTGTAGGTATACAACAGAGCTGCTGGTGCTGCAATACAGATGTCCAAGAAGTCACTAAAAGAAAGAAGTGCAGGAAAAAGTGGGAGATAAAAAGACAGACCAAGTTAAAATGGAATACTGGCTGGCTAACAAAGAGGTTGAGAGAGCAGCTATAATAGTAAAGGACAAGGCACTCTAAGTCACTCTACCAGATTTTAGTGACTCAGCAGATGACATAAAGAAACTCTATCAGGTTGCAAGGAAGAGACAGAAAGACACATAAAATAGCCATCAGATACCCTTCATAAGGGATTTATTTATTATTTGTTTACCAGGAAAGTCTGACTTGGAACGAAAGCCAATTTTCAGCGGAGACCTGGGGAGAAATGCTCCAGATGCATGTCTTTCAATTGTGGGAGGAAATTGCAGCACCTGGAGAGAACCAACACAAATGTAGGGAGGACATACAAGACTCCACACAGAAGGCACACCAGCCAAGAACTGAACCTGAGAACCTCTTGCTGTGAGGAAACAACGTAACCACTGCACCATTCTGCCATCCAAATGTTGCTCTTACAAACTTAGAAAGTTGAGAGAATAACAGGTTTTGCATTAGCATGAATTTTCTGCAGGATATGAAGTCTGAAATTCAATTGTCTGTCATTATTTACTGATTTCAGTCCTCAAAGGTTTTCCAGAAATTTGTTAGAAAATCACAACTTTATGAGAAAGAGACGGAAAATGAGATGAAAATCTGGACAGTTAAGAGGTATGTGAGGGGCCTGTCCTGAGGCCCTACTGGCTTAGTTATATCTGGGACTGCTCCACTGGACTGAGTGAAGAAGAAGGACCAGCAACACTGACTATGGTTTTCCAGCAACATAACTCGTGTCAGTGTGAAGAAAGAATCACAGTGGCTGGGCTACTGGGGCCTAAAAGTGCAAACTAGAGGAACAGGCAGATGCTTTGCATACAATTTGACTTGATGTCCTAAAACTAAGGGGAAAGCCTAAGCACTCAGTTAAAGTCTGTTTCGAGCTTTGTGTGTGTGTGGTCTTTATCTTTGTATACTGGCAACTGTCTAAACAAGGGTTGATGAACATATAATCTGCGGACAAATATCACATAGACAAGTGTATGCCTGTGGGCTCCCCCATAGCCTATACCATTTGTTTTTGTATTGGAGAACAGCACAGCAGGTGGGAAAAGTTAGTATTGCCCACTCTGTACACAATTTATTTGCTGTCACAGAAGAAAACTAAAAATGTCAAAAGGCAGTTACAGCCATTGACAAGACTATACAAGGAGCTGGGACTACCCTTGGCAGCAGAAAAGGCCTAAGGTCTGTCCACCAGAGTCAAATTTCTGGTAAGAGAAAAAGACAGAAATGGCTGCTGTGTTGTGCTGCTTTGTGGATGAAAATGCTCAGAAACTGCGCAGAGCATTAAGACATCTTTTGGAAACAGAAAATATCAAATTAAAGGAGCTGCCAAAACTGACAGGCTTGGTAACTTTCACTTACAGGGTGATCCTGGTACTTGGATCATTTATGTGGAGACTGAAAGCATAAGGGACAGGATGCATGAAGCCATACCACAAAAACAAGACTACAATGGATATGAAGCAAGACCTGTAGGTGCAGCTGAAATGTATTCAAAAATTGAATGCACTAGCACTATGGCGAAATGTCAGCAAAAACCTGCTCACTGGTCCACAGGACTTCAGTGGCAGTATTCAAAAATTTAATGCACTAGCACTATAGCGAAATGTCAGCAAAAACCTGCTCACTGGTCCACAGGACTTCAGTGGCAGATGAAAGAAATACTTACAGCAGCTTTTGTATGCAGAAAACCCTACAGAAGTTGTATTGCCCAAGACATAGCCTACAATGAAAGAAGAGAGGAGCCCACCCTAGAAGAAGTAAGCACAGCACCATAAAATGAAATCAGGGAGCAGGTTCAGATAAGTTCACAACAGATATGATCAAGATGTTGTGTGAGGGAGAAATGATTCCAGAGGGTACTCACAGTAGTAGGAAGAACAAGGCATATCCCAGATGATTGGAAAACAAGCACACTAGTGCTAATGTACAAGAACAAAGGGGCCATTCAAAATGTGGACAGTACAAAGGTATCAAGCTCCTATCACACTGAATGGGAGTTCTGAAAAGGGTGAGTGACAGACAAATATGCAGTGTGGCAGAAAAAAGATGGGAGATGAGCAGTTTGGATTCAGATCAGGATGCAGAACAGCTGACCCAATGTTTGCAGTGAAACAGATAGTAGAAAAGAAGCCATAGATGAGGAAAAAGTCCAACTGGAAATTCCTAGACTTGGAGAAAGCATGTGACAAGTTCCCAAGAAAACTGATTTGGGCAGTCCTGTGGTGATTTGAAGTCTCAAAAACATTAGTAGAATTAGTGCAAGCTATGCACAAGGACTCCATGACTCAAGAACAGAAGGTGTTCGGTCCCACAGAGGGGCTGCTACTGGGACTGAGAGGACATCAGGATTCAGCTATGAGCTCACTGTTATTTGTACTGGTGATTGACTACATCAGCGAACAGGACAGAGGGGACAGATTAAGAGAATTGCTGTATGCAGATGATGTGTCATTACAGGCAGACTAAACAAGAACTTCAGTAAAGAATAGGGGAATAGAATACAAAACCGAAGACACGTGGAATGAAACTGAGTACAGATAACACAGCTGTAATATCAGGAAATGGGGGACTCAGAAGATAACACAGCTGTAATATCAGGAAATGGGGGACTCAGAAGATAACACAGCTGTAATATCAGGAAATGGGGGACGCAGAAGATAACACAGTTGTAATATCAGGAAATTGGGGACTCAGAAGATAACACAGTTGTAATATCAGGAAATGGGGGACTCAGAAGAAGCAGAGTAATGAGATGGAAGGGACTTCTGCCAACTGGCACATGGTGTCAGGGGTAGTGTATGGCTGAAGAATGCTAAAGAAACTGAAAAGTAAGGTGTACAAGACAGCGGTGTGACCAGTACTGCTGTATGATACAAAAACCTGAGTGGTAAAGCAAAGGCAAAACAGTTGAGAAAGTTAGAGGTGATGGAAATGAAGTGCCTGAGATGGGTGTTGGGATGCACACTGTGGGACAGACAAAGAAATGAGGACATCAGAACAGAAGTCGAAGAAGCCACAATTGCAGAAGTGCTCAAAGAGAACAGATTATGGAGGTTCAGGCATGTGCAGAAAAGCAGTAGACAGACTGCTGAAGAAGATTTGGGACATACAGGAAGAAGTCAAGAGGAAATTACAGCATTCAGCAATGAGGTGGATGGAGTGTGTGAGAGAAGACCTGTGACAGTCAGGCATGAGTGTCAAAGAAGGTATGAAAGTGGCATTTCAGAGAGAGAGATGGCACCAGTTGACATGACACACCAACCCAAGGTAGAAAATGGGAAAACAGTGGTCTATGATGATGTTTTTTGTATTGGGACAAGTAACACTGACACCAGTTCTGCTTAAGAAGGTTTCATCACTGTCGAGTAACGGTAAATAAATAAATAAAGAGCACAAGAGGCTGGCACAGCCCTTCATGTGTCACCTGCTAATGGCAGCCTCCATTTTGGCTTTGCCATTCTGCTCTTCATTTTTTTTCACTATGAGAGAACAAGAGGGAAGCAGATCTAGACGGTTGTTATGTGAGTTGAGTTGGAATCATTTACAGGCAGATGTTTACACTGACATTGATATACCTCCTACACTCTGCTTCAAGAGAATTAATTTTGATTCTCTGGTGAACTGGAGGCCTAAATAGTGCAATAATTGATTTTAGTCAGTGACTTGAATGTGATTCTGGAGCCAGGGATGAAGTTATTTTAGGCATGAGTTATAATTAGCTGTGGTTTAACAACAGCAGAAGGACTTGATGGCTGACTTTCACTGTTTTTTTGTTTGTGTACATGTGTGTGTTTGTGTGTGGGGAGGCCTTCTGCGTGAAGACACAAAACTGCCATTCTTTACTCTAGGTATTCAAGAGGTAGGTCAATGCTGAAAGGTTGGGACTGTATATTTGTTTTGCAAATGGTGAACAAGGCAATTTATGATTTGATAATACCAGCAATGATCTTTCCTGGCTGTGTGTCTTTATCACTTGAACTAAACGGTTTTCTGGTTGGTGCATGACCTTCAGGCTGCTTTAGTTTGAATCACCTGTAGAACAAGGAGATTTTCCACTGGTTGAAAGGATGAGTTCATCCAGCTATCTGAGCTATCAAATGTTATATTATGGGATTCATGACAGTGAAACTGCAAGGACGTTTGATTTGGAGAATGTCAAATGAAAATAAGTTGCTGGTGCTGTGGTGGAGTGGCATTTGAGCAAAACATATATGACAGAAGCTTGCCTGAAGGACTTATTTACCTTACAGTGTAAAACTTTATGTTGTTATTTGCACATCACTTGGAGGATTTATTGGCGTAGCTTTGTCTTTCAGATTTTGACTACTACAGAATTCACATAGACTGGACTACCAGGAGTCATAGAAATGATGGAGGGCAAGGCAAAGATTTTAGTGGCCTCTCTTCCATTAGGTGTCATTAAATGTTTAACATCTTAGGGATGGATAGATTTAATGTAGACATTTGCTGAGTACCATAGAATAAACTGCCTTCAAGGTGGCATTAGCTTATATATAAAAATTTAGGTCTATAATATATCATCAAATAATCACATTGTCGAACGGCATTTCATGAAAAATACCATTCATTGAACCCCCACACCCCCTTTTAATTATATATACCAAAGTCCGAGATTGAACTAGTGTAGGGAAAGGGCAAATTTCCGGATCCCTACCATAATGCGATCTCAGTCAGAACAGTTCAAAGAATGGCGTTCAATAAAATGCCATTTGAAATGCTATTTGATGAAACATCTTTTGATGAAATAATTGGAACCTATAAAATTTATTGAGGGACCGTGTGCCTGAGTACATCTTGGTCTAATCCTAAAACCAGATATGAGTTCCTATCATGTAATGGCCTGATTTCACTTTTAAATTCTGACTATAAAATCTTTATGTTAGTCTTGGCCAAACATCTACACAGTTATGGAGGAATTGACTTGGTTATGGTATTTAAACAGTACACTGGGAATGAAAAGTCTTAATGGTAGTTTTGAAAATGGATGTATGCAGTCTATGTGATACAGCTAGCTGGATATGTTATGGACAGTATTTGGGGAATTTAAGTTTCACACAAAGTTTAGTACAATCAAGTTCAGTTATGACTTGTGAACTGATATGAGGAATCAGGTATGGCTCGCCATTCCAGCAGGGCTCACATCACTATTACTTTCATTTCTGTTACTGTTTTATGTAAATATGGAATCGCTAACTAACATGATTCAGGGAGGTGAGGAGGAGGAAGGAGCCGAAATGTGATGTCACATCTGCAAGGGACAACCATATCTGGATAACAACTTACTTGTCATGCAGGACTCTGAGGTATGGTAACAGTTGAAATCTTAAGTGAATATTGAGTTATATCAGGAATCATTGCGAAATGGGAGACGTTCCAGATCATACCCATGAGCCCTTCTGCTTTTCTGAACGACAGAGTGATGGTAAGGTGATAGTGAGTGCTAGAAATATAAGCATCTGGGTATTTACTTATATAAGAAGGACTTGATAAAAAAAAAAAAAAACAGATAAAAAACATGGAGAGAGTGAGGCAAACGTCCTCTTAATAATTAGTTCATAATAAAGCAAAAAATTATTTCTAAAATTATTCATGTAATGCAATGGTCATTAGGTTTGGCAGTGTGGCATATGGGATATATATATATATACACACACACACACACACACACACACACACACACACACACACACACACACACACACACACACACGCACATATATATGTATATATCTATATGTCTATATATATAAAACAAGTAAGCCATTGTGTATTCTATATGTGGCAAGACTCCATCAGATAATTTTGCAGGCCTTATGCATGACATAGAATATATGGGGATTCACATTTTTTTGAAGAATACATGTTGGTAGCACAACTTAAGGTGAATGTAAAATGAAGGATGACTTGTGCATTCTCTGCTCTGTATGGAGGTAAGTAAGAGGGTCTATATTAGAACATCAAAGTTTCAGGTCTTCAGATGTTCTAATATCGACACCTAGTAACCGAAAACCGGTAAGACCAAAAATTTAGAAAATCGAATTTTTTCCTAGGGAAAAAATTTACTGTTCAAAAACACATACACACAACACAAACACACCAAACGCACAGCAATCCACACACATATACCTAAAATATTACATCTAAACCCACACTAAACTGTACATACACCACTATCTACCCACTTAACTTAACTCAAACCCTAATCCTAAGGTCTGTCACTATCGCACACACACCTCACCTACACCCTAACCCTAACTCACCTATCCCACCCTAACCCTCACGTCCAAACATTTGCACACTTACCTGACCCGCGCCCTAACCCTAACTCACCTATCTCGCCCTAACCCTCACGTCCACACAATCACATACTTACCTGAACCTGACCGCAACTCTCCACCGCAGAGCTGAAAATAGCGAAGCGACAATAACAGACAACCAAATTCTTTCCCTAGGAAAAAATTTGGTTATCTAAAAATTTGCTATTTTCAACTTTCGGTTACTAGGTGTCGATATTAGAACATTCGAAGACCTGACACTTCGATGTTTTAATATAGACCCTAGTAAGATGACCCTTGGATGTGATGCAATAAGGGTGATACAGATAATGACTGATTTGAGTGAGGAATTCCTGAGTGGTCTTCTGTAATTTATTCGGATAAAAGTGGCTCAGAAGCTTACATCATTACTTTAAAAAGTAAAGCCATAAGTGAGTCAATGGGGAGAATGACCTCTCTTTAAAGGAATGTATGGAATTTTGGACTTTATTTGTAGCTTATGTGGTATTTGTATAAGTAAAGGAGTGTTTGAAGGTCAGGGAAAAGAGGTAATACTGAAGCTAAAGAAGTAGGAGGATAAAGATGAGTTTACTGTTTAAAATTTAAAGGTTGAACATCATACAACAACTACTGTAATGGTTACTGGATACTATCAGATAACAAAACGTTTTCCAGTTGGTGTGGAGGATTTGAAAATATCTGATTCTGAATTGGGTTATTCCATAATGAATTTACATTCATAGAGTGAATGTGAGTATAGTGTTACCCCTTCAGTACTTTCATTTATTGTTAATAATTTACTTATTCTTTGTTAACTAATGTAGAACACTGATGCACATGGTCCATTTTAAGGCTCTGCATGAAAGCAGAAATTACGTAGAAGTCATATCAGTACAGACCCAAATCACAGTTGCATTGCAATGCGAACTGCAGTCAAAAGGACACAGAGAAAGTTGATAGAGTAAAACTGCACACTGTAGTTAATCATTGTAATATTTACATTTTTTACAATAACTTACAAAGCAGATTTGGATTTCTGCCATAAGAGGGAAGGGGAGAATTGGGTGTGGGTAGATAGCTGATGATTCAAAGAATTAGAAAGGACAGATGGTGGAAGCTTTCCATTGTGTGGAACAGGGTAAATTCCTTGGAGAATAACAAAGTATTTAATGACATCTTTATTACTTAGGTGATTGTGGGCATGTGGGCCAGGTGTCCAGCTGAAGTTGTGGAGCTGTGCGACAGGACCTGCTGCATATCGTAACCAAAATGCCACATTTCCTTAAGTTAATGAGGATCTGGCAGGGTGTACTGCAGGAGATATTACTTTTCAGTAAGATGGTGAGTAGTGGGTCACACCCTGCTTCTTTAAGGTGATACACCTACCCCACAGGACTTTGGCAGCATGGCAACCATGGAAAAGTTGTATTGTTGATACTCTGCAAGTTTAGATGGTGCTACTTGAGAGAGCATCAGTACAGTTAACTAGAGGAAGGAAGAAGAAGCAATAGTTTAGGAGTTACAGAAATGAGATGCCTGCAACTTACTTTAAGAGCAATGAAAGTGCAGTTAATGATTGAGATCCTGTATACCGATATTAAAAGTGAAGTCTGTGATGTTGGGGAAGCTGTTAGAAGTCTCACCTTGACTGAGAAATAGGGAATGTCCCACTGTCTCTTTCCCTGTTCCCTTAACCGTAGATTTTCTTTAGGTCATAATATGACTATATTGTGTTTTTCTTTTATGACCACAATTGTTACTTACTAGTTTTAATTTGTACTATAATAGCAAATGTTAAGGGTATGAATACACTGAAAGTGAATAGCATATTAATATAGTGGGTGAAATTTTTATTTTTGGGAGTTCAGTTAGGATAGAAGCATGTGTAAGTTTGTAGTAACAGGAGTTCAAGTTCAAAGTTTATTGGTGGTATCTGAATAAAGCAGATTATGTCTTTATACTAACATTTTTTATTAAAAATACTTTAACCATGAAACACAAGCATATGTCCAGGAAATATTCATATCCTCTGTGAATACATTTTCAGCTGCAAGGCTAAGAACTAATTAAAGAAAACCTAAAGAAACAGATGGGGATTCACGTTAACTTAGATCATCATGTACCAAGTCAGTGTCAAGAGACAGGATAAAGAAGGAAAATTGTCTCCAGAAAGCACATTTTGTTAAGTAATTTAATACACAGTCACTATCTGAAAATAGTTTCCTGTCAAACAATGCATGGCAATATGTCAAAAATATATCTTAGTCCAAAACAACAACAAAAAAATTATATCTTAGTAATCAAGAAGACACCCCCTTACCCTCACACACATGAACACGCTCATTCTAATAGTAAAATAAAAGCATTCATTGCATCTTATTATTTGTGAGTTGATTGCAAATGTTATTACATATTAACTTGGGCAGCTTAAAACAATCGACAGAATGAGAAATGATGAGCTTTATCATATTGTTTATGAGTCAATATAAGTTTACCCATTGCTCATAGGTAGGTACTGGGCTATCTGCCCGAAGGCATATATTAGCCCAGCCATGTTGTGTGGTATTCACAGCCCCTTTGGTTAGTTCCCTATGCCCTTGATCTAGCAGCTAGTACCCTTGGCCCCTGCCTAGTAGAGCTGTTGTTATGATCCCTGGTGTGAACTTTCTGTTACCCATCCACTCGTCAAGGTTCCTCTTGAAGAGTGATAGTGAGGGGCTCTGTCTTATGTAGATTGGGACCTTGTATTGTCATCTGCTGGGATGCCTAGGTTTGCTACTTAAAGATCTTGGGCCTCTAGCTTGCAAAATATTAAGTCACACGGCATTGTTTATTCTTTTTATTTAACCAAAGGCACAATACATGGGTTCATATTTTTCCTCAGAATAATTTTTTCTTGAATTTGAAATACTTATGCAGCAAAAACAAATCTTGTAACCAGGTTTCTGCATATCACATTGTTCATGTATTACCTCATCATCACTCACAGTTCTTACTTCATCATCATCATCATCATTTGCAGGTCATCTTCATCATCAATTGCAGGTCATAGTGTCCTTTGAGTTTCAGAACCATATAACCATATACAATTGTCCTTCAAGTACATTGCAACATCCACTTTGGCCTAACTTTGAATCTAAGGGAATCTGCAATTTCCTCTCAGTGCTGCTTTTGAAGTCTGTTAAGAATAGCATCTTTTTATTAATCTCACAATGTAAGAGAAAGAAAGAACACAATACTGGCAATACTTATTTCTCACATCTATATTTTCTGTTCAGAGACCTGATCCTTCATCCATACACGAACAGACATACCATCATAAGCTCGGGAATTCAGTCTCCCATGACACACAGAAGTGTCATCTGCTGTCCTGGGTTTGTCATGGTCTAGACAATTGCCAAGCTACCACATTTGAAACCCTACAGGAGGCCTTGGAGGTGTACATTGTTAAGAATATACCTGGTCAGGCATGGCATCACACCTTAATTGTCTAGGGAAAGTAGTTAATATAATGCCGGCTAGCCTTTACCATATTTAAGCATTTGCGATAGTGGCATCTTACACCACTAAGTTTTTGTCATAAGGGCAGCGATTCATCACAAGAAAGATAGTGATATAAGAAAGGTCTTGTGGCCAATTTATTTAGTTATTTATTATGTATTTATCCTTTGCTGAGCAGGTTGGTCTGTCTAGGTTAGTGACCTCTTTCCAAGGTATACCTGAGGTGGTGGTTATAATAAACTGAACATTTAACCAGGGAATTGGGGCTTTCCCTTACTTTTTCTGTAAGTTCCCTGGTATCTTTTACATCTACCTGAGCCACCACCAACTCAAACAGGTTGGACAGTGGTTTAATGTCTCATGAAGGATTTATTTACTTTATGGTGTAGAACTGTTTTCCGGAAAGAGATTCTTAAAGTACAGTGAAATTAGAAACTATTCCAAGGCAAACTACCTTTTATTAAATGATAACCTGTCAAAATCTCAAGCCCCACCAAATCCAGACAACATAGCACGCTATGTGGAATTTTTCATAGAAGTTATGTACAGTGAAATCGATGGCTGCATAGATGTTGCTCTACCTAACAGAAGTAAGCCCAAAACTAACTGTAAAAACAAACTACCCTAGTGAAATCCAAAATTAAACAGGTTATACAACAAAAGAAAAAAAAAAGTCATATCTAAAATTAGCAAACGTAACATCAGAAAAGATAAAAAACTCTCTCATCAAAATGAATAGACAACTAAGGGAACAAATTAAGTCAAGCAAAGCAAATTCTTAGGTAAATATAGTATCCCAGGCCCAAGGACAACCATAAGATCTTCTTTAGCTATGCCCAAAACCTAAATGGAGTACACAACAGTGTGCAGAACTGTTGGTAAATGGAGAATTTTTCATGAAACCAGGAGATATAGCAAATCAACTGGTTGACAAATTCATCTCTAACTTTACCCCTTTATCACCCTTAGCCACCCCCTGGGAAATACCACCTAACATAACTCCACCAACTATAAGAAGGGAGCAGGTCTTATATGCAGACTCTAAGGTCAATAATATAGATTTGATGGGCCCAATAATATCCCAGGATGCCTCCTAAATAGCTTGAAATGTGGCCTATCACATACACAGGAGTCACTATTCAGCCACAGCCTCCACACAGGCATCTTTCCACATGAATGAAGGACAGCAACAGTCATCTGTCAGCACAAGGGCAGACATTCAATGAATCCTGGGAATTACACAGACTCATTAGTCTGTCTAGTCTTACATGCAAAGCCATGGAAAGAGCTATTATAGAAATGATTAACAATGACATAGGAAACCTTCAGGTACTGAATCCAATGCAGTTTGGTTTTGTCAGAGACAGATCATGCCTACTGAACTTGGTGGACTTCTTTGAGAAGGTCAGCAAGGGAATGGAAGAGGTTAAATCAATGTATACTTCCTACCCTAGCTAAGCCATTTGGTACAATATCCCACCCAGGCATTGTAAACAAACTCTTGGAGTTAGGCATAAATTCCTATGTAACTCACTGGATAGCCAGATAGTTCAAGACAGAACCCCAGGAAGTTAGTATTGGAGAGACCACCTTCTCAAAAAGACCAATCACCAGTGAAATACCCAGGGTTCTGTCCTGGGTCTGCTCCTTTTTGGCATCTACTTTTCAGAAGTCAAGGCCAATTTCAGGGGCCTCTGGCTTTCCAACTTAGCAGATAATTGCAAGATAGAAGCAGTTATAACCCCCCCCCAAAAAAATGCGAACATCTTACAGGAAGGTCTAACCCAGACAAATGACTAGTGACAAAGCCACAGTGTAAAACGTAATGCCAAGAAATGCATAATAGCACATTTTGGGAAGTTAGCCTTCCAGAGAAACTACCTCGTTGATAAAATGCCCCTAAAAGTAGAAACAGTAGTCAGGGATTTGGGGGCTCATGTAGATACCAACCCGACTTTCAATCAACATGTGTCTAAGGTAGTAAGACAATCATTCTCTGTGACTCAACTTATAAAAAACGATGGGGTCTTGTTATTTCGTCTAATGTCCATTTGGTCAGCAAGTGCAAGGAGTGGTATTGAAGGTATGGACAGCAAAACGTCGAGGAATGTTTTGTAAAGAAAGGTGACTGCAATTAGTGAGGGTGATAGCATTTGTGTGTGTGTGTGTGTGTGTGTGTGTGTGTGTGTGTGTGTGTGTGTGTGTGTGTGTGTGTGTGTGTGTGTGTGTGTGTGTGTGTGTGTGTGTGTGCGTGAGTCAGGGTTAGGGTCAGGGATAGGTTTTGTCTGTTTGTTTGTGTGTGAGTGTGTGTATTTTAGAGTTAAGAAAGGGGGCAGATGTAGTGTTGTTAGTGTGTATTTGTGCATGTTTGTGGGTCTTGTGTAGCGGGAGTGTTATGGGAAGGTTTTTACTAAAGTATGGTGCAGTGTTAGGGTTGGTGGAAGGGGTGACATTAGGGTTAGGGTTGGCACCCATTACTAAGCTACTTATTTAAACATGACATTAAGAACATTCAGTCATACAGAAGACAACCATAAGGGCATAGCACCTAGGTTCAGAGAAGTCATTGTGCACTGTACTCAGCCCTCATCAGATCCATCACTGAGTATAATGTCCCCTTTGGTATGTACCTGACCATGCACATGCAATAACTGGAATGTCCATAGAAGTTCCTCACAAAAAGAATACAGAGCATAAACATAATGTCCTATGCAGACTGCCTCAAAGTCCTATCTCTGTTGTTTCCTACAGATTGCTGACAGGCTATTTATGTCTGGCATACAAGGCACCCTTGGATCCTGTTCTAATGGACCTTTTGCACATTTGCAAAATGAACAGTAACAGAACTACTTGATCTAAGGATTTAGATTTTGCTTGCAAATTAAACAGGACATGTTGCAGGCATGTATCTCAGGCTATCTCCTTTCTTTGGAATAGGCTTTCTATTCATGTGAAGCAGAGCCTTTCCCTAACGCTATTGAAATGCAATCTGGACCAGTGGATAGGAAATCAGAACTTCACCCCTTATCTGACACCTATGTCTCTGATGGGCAGAGGCAGCCATTAAATCATGCCTTAACTAACATACACACCTTAAAATAACCTAAGACTCAGTAACTCATGGGATACATTTGGGTTGTATGGGTAGGCTTATGATAGCCCCAGTGGTTGTTTGCTTAGTATACACCTATAAATCTATGAACCTATGAACAGACAGCATCTTATGTCCTCAAGCACCACCTCCATTTTTGGCTGATAAAGGATTTTGACTACTAAGTTAGCCTACTTTTCATACCTGTCAGCTTGTGACTAGCAGAAGTACAAGTTATTTACTGCTACATTATTGACAGGTACTATAAAAGCTATGTGAAAACTCAAGACAGAAGGGCACTACATAAATTAAGTATATTTGTTAAATGTTGCTCACAGTAAATTTAAAGAAATCTGATAAGTATGTGTGGCATATTTTCTGGATGTCTTTTAAATGACAAGGCTTCTGAATACTTTTTAAAATGACCTATGCAGAATGAGTGCTGGTCTTTTATTTCCTTGTCAGAATACTATAAAAATAAAAACCTTGGTTTCATTCCAGAGGACCTTAATTTCATTATTAAACTTGCTTAGGCTTTTCCCATTCAGAAAGGCTGTAAGTGGAGAATTTGCCTTATGCCCTTTATACTTTAAGAAACTTTCAGTCTAAGCAGACATGACTTTTTAGCCTTGATGACAAAAACAATGCATTAATCTGTAAATGTTTCTATAGTATGAAGTGATTATCCAATTGTCACTATGTGTCAGGCCTAAAATCTTATATAATACAGTGCTAGTGGTTTAAGTCTAAAAGTTGCAAAATAGTAATGTGGTTAATGACCCACAACTATATATGGAATGATACAATACAAGTATAAAAACTACCACAGGTGCATGGTGTAGTCATATTTCAATTCAATAATCATATTTGTTTTCATATTTTGTATTCTAATACAGGAAGAGCATCAGCTGTTTGTATCCCAGGTGAACAGTGGGTCAGCTTTCCAACAGATATATGTGTTTCAAATGGGTTTCTCTGAAACACTCTACAAAGCATGCTAAGATTTAACTTTTAGAAACAGTTACTAATGTTGCATTTTGTGTTCAGTTATACTGGAAAGCTAATGGTGAAATGGTAAATGTAAAATAACAGGTGTTAGCTATACCGAAGATACACAAATGAAATAATGCCAGTTTCTCTAGAATGGTATTCAGAATATTTATATGAACAGAATCCCATTTATCCATAAATTGTGGCCTGCATATTTTGAGACTGTGAAATCTTAGGTGATAAGAAGTTGGTCTCATGTTAGCAATGCTCACGGAACTTAAAGTAATATATTTAGAGGTGAGGGGGCACACCAGTAACATGGGGTTTGCCAGTATTATGGCTTTAGTCATATTTGTATTTGAGAGTGAATTCATTACCATATTTATTTACTTTTTTAAAGTAGTATGTTTCACTGCATACGAAATGCACAAATTAATTTTATTTTCTGAATAAAAGTCCTAGCCCTCTCTTAAAGATTTTTGTTCGAGACATTAATTAAAAGAGGTTAGGTATCTGCATGAAGATCCATATGTGACAGGTAACAGTAAACATTCTGAATATGCCTCTGATTGGAAAATATGTTTTATTAGTGGATCAGCAATGAATTCTAAGGTTGTTGCATGTTTTAAACAAGTACAATTCACCTCAGAGAATTCAAATGATGGATGCAGTCAGAAACTCATCTATGCATCTATGCCTTCTCACAAAGAATCCTTCAGATATAACAGAATTTATCATGGGGCAAGATAAATAGGTAACCTATCATTATGCATTGCATCACCTTATGAGTGGTGGAAATATCACACAAAAGCAGGGCATTGGGAAACTCATTCACATCTAAAATAAGAGTAATAATATTCACTAAACATGTCCCCCCTCCCCATAGTTAACATTGCAGAAAATATGTTGGTTTTACCATGTATGACTGTAGTGAAAATTCAGGGCAGGAATTGGCATTAACTCTTGCATTTTTTGAGTAGAACTACCTCTCTACTATTGATGCCTAAGTCCCTTTCACAACTATCAACTCTCTACTATTAATTGCAAAACTTTTAAGTTGCTCTGACAATTATTAAAAGTGCAATAATGACAATGCTTTATTTGACACTGGGCTTCTAAAATATATGTGTTTTTTATTATAATTACAATAATCTGCATTAAAATGTACATATGTATCCTAGACTTTATACAAACTGCCACTGATGCATGTTTAAGGGTAAGTAGCAGTGATATTACACTATTAAAAGAGAGCTGTTGAAAGGATGAAGATGTGAAAATCTGTTTACTGGTTTAGATAATAACAACACATTACATTCATTGTTTGAATTTTGTACATATGTTTCCCTTCCTATCTTTGAAAATATTTCTTATTGATCTTGAAACATTACTAAATAAGACATCACCAAATAAAACATATATACGCAAACACTGTATGCATTCTGCAGCTAAAAACTGTACTTTTTCTATTCTTTAGTTTGCCATCACATTTCAGCAAATATCCTTCAACTTGCCTCCACCTTTTTGCTATTAAAATATAACATTTGTCTTGCATGTAGCTTTTTGGCAAAGAATATTCCCTTTAGACTACATCACAGATTTATAAATTGGCATCCATAAGTGTCCTGTTTGCATGTTTCCCATTGCTGCACAAATAAATTCTGCATTTTACCAAAAGTGATCAGAACATGCAATTTTTGTACTTCCCTCTCCCCTATTTAGTGTATTGTATTACCTATATAATGTATTGTTGCAGCCCGAATTAGACCAGTTACTGAGCACAATGCCCTCTTAAGGATATACCTTTTTAGATATACTAAGCAACAAAATGGGCCTCTGAAGTTCCTAACCAAGAAGATTGCTGGTACAATGTCCCTGAAGAACAAGGGAAGCCTTGAAGAGCTATCATTTTGTCTATTTTCTTATATGCTTTTGTGTGGTGATCTGTGCCTTGAATTCTGTACCATGATGGACCCCACCCCCTTTGATTTCCTGAATCTTCATAAATCAGATAGTTCCACTAATACCACAGCTAGGCACTTAAATCATCAAGACCACATAAATAAAACATGCCAGAGAGACAAACTCTGTAAGTTAAACAAAGTGACTTCCAGGACCCTTCAAATTAAATCTGGCTGACTGGATTGGTGCTCCTAACTTTATTCCAGGACTGTCCTGTTTTCCCCTTTTTTGAGAAGGGGGAGCACATGATGATGGATATTGGAAGGCATAAATGGTCTTGTGATTCAATCACCTTTTATTTCCTATGATCCTATGATGCAATAATTGATGGCAATTATACTTTGCCTATTCTCATTAATCTTTTAACTGTACTCTTCTCTTACCATCAAGCATATCCTACTGTGATGCTTTTTTATAGCAAAAGCTTCTTTGGGACATCATCAGTGCCCTCTGTAGGTATGCAGATAATTAGGCTCAATATTGCCCTTAGACAATAAAATGCTTCAAATACTTCTCAGCCTCCACCTTTTGCTTCCCTTTCATAAATTACAGTACTTTTTCAAAAGACTTATTTGTGATCTGTTTGTATCTACAATAATTACTACAAATGAATCACATTGAGGGAACATTCCAAGTACAGCGGTGATGTATCACTACCACTCCATTCATCCTTTGCTCCCTCATAAATACAATACATTCATTTACCAGTCTACAGCACTATTATTAGCATTTCACATAGTCTACCTTTTAGAAAAAGAAAAAAAAAGAAAAGAGAAAAACGTGTTCTATTTTCCTTTGGTTCAAAATATCTGAAAGACCTTCAACAGAAAATTAAAATTAATTTTAGTGTCATCTTTTTTTCTGATCTTAATGTAATTATAGCAGAATTAGCTTCTTCTCCTCTGCATTTACCTCCTCACTCATACACATTTCTTCCAACGTCCACACTCATGCAATACATTCCCACTAAAAGACACATAATTAGCACTTGAAGCAAAAGTTAAGTTTTTATCATTTCATGTTCAAGAATCCAATTGCAATCACACTAATTTAACCAACTTAAATAATTTTCTTTTAGAAGCTAAAATGTTCACGTTTAAGCACAATTATCACAACTTTGTTTCACTGAATAGCACCTGCAGCAAATCACATCAGTATTGCATCTAAGTCTGACTAATTTTCTGTGCCTCCTACTTCAGATATATGTATAGATATATATATATATATATATATATATATATATATATATATATATATATATATGTGTGTGTGTGAGTGTGTGTGTGTGTGTGTGTGTGTGTGTGTGTGTGTGTGTGTTGTGTGTTACATGCCATTGCCATAGTTTAACACAGGGGATAATGAATGATGAGGTCGCCAGCTTATTATGTGTTTAAGAAATGGATGTCAAGAAATTCATCTTGAGAGCAAAGCTTAAGAAATGATTCTTGGCATCCATGTTGAGAACAATTAATAAAGGGCTATAATCAGAGACCCAATCATAATTCTATGTAGTGCACAAAGCTTTATCTGCTCCACATACTGCTGGTTACAGAAACAAACAAAAAAAAAAAAAATGAAAGAAAGAAAAAGAAAGCACTAAGTGCTTTGTACCTTCATAGTCATAAACCACTTAGTGAATGCCGTCAGAATGATAGTGTAACACATTTTCTTATGATACAGAAAGTCAGGGACACACATAGCTGGTTTTACGCACCAGCGAGCCCTGTGGTTGCTGGGGGCCCCCCTGTTCCCTGGGGGCCCCCAACCATAGCAAGTTATCTTATTCTGATGTTTTGTAACATGTCTGTCAAACCAACAAAAGCTAGTACAGCATTCTTGTGTACGTAATAAACCACATGGGTAATAACTCTTATTTACATCCCCTTTAAAATTCAAAGATATTTCTGGTTGTATTAACAGTGTTTTGTCAACTAACAGGCATCAGAATTCCATTAAATCTCTTACCACTGACATAGTGCCCCTGGCTTAGTTAACCCCTGCAGTTGGAGATTTTCTCCATTAAAGTTAACTACATAGCAAGCTTTAGGTTCCTGCTATACCCGTGGTTGCAGGGGCCCCCCTTAATCATCCTTGACTGTGTGGGGGCCCCACAAAACTGCTGCTGCTGTTTGGGGAAAAATTAGGAAGAAAAACTTTATTAATTTGCTAATTATACTCTGTAACCTGGTCAGGGCTGTGATATGACCCTGTTAGGATGAAGTTGATAATGAACATGAGCAAGTTATGCACTAGAGAGATCAGCAGCCCAGAGTGACTTATCTTGGTGCAAATTTTGGATTTTAAGAACTGATACTTCCGATCATCAGGGATGATTTTCTCTTTCAGGGAGTTTTATAAATACAAGCAGAACACTAGATACTATAACTCTCAATTTATTTGCTTAAGAATTCAGTGCATTCCAAAAATAATAGAATAAAGGCTCAGAATCAGGATTACATTTTAAATATTACTCTAATTTGCTTAAAAAGTTAATAGAATAACACTGTTTGCATCAACATATTTTTTGGACAATAATTATAAAACTCAAATGTCTGGATTGATTGACTAATCCTGAACGATTTACCACCAAATCAAACTTTTTATGAAGGAAAAAGCAAAAGTGTGACCAAAATCAGGGAAGGTCTATGAAATCAGGGACAGTGACAGGTATGCATCCCTCTTCAATGAGGGAAATAAGTGACTTACATCTGCTGCTGTTTGATGACTGCTAAACAGCATTTACTGATCTGGTGTGATAGTACCAGTGTTGCACAATGTATTGCTGTTTACTGAAATAAGTACAAAACTAGTACCACTATGGCTTATGCTTGTGTGTGTCTGTCACTGATTTTTATATGTGCACACACCCAATAATGCCAGGACACAAATATTATTCTTCTGGGTATCAGTAAAAGAATGTACCTAACTAATAATTATATTTCAAAAGTAAGACATAAAATATATCACAGAACATTCAGACACTTAGATCTTCTTGGAGTCTGGTAGCCATCACTCACCAGACTGTAGAAATGGATACTGGGGGCTCCCTTAATCATCTTTGACTCTGTGGGGACTCCCACAAAAGCTGTTGCTGACTGATGAAAAATCAGGAGAAAAAATGTATCAGTTTTCTGACTGAGCTGTTTAACCTGTACAGTGCTGAGATATGACCATTTTAGATAAAGCTGATAATAGCTTTTGGTTTCAACCACACCCATTCTAAAAACAGCCTTGTTCAAATGTGTGTGTGTACAGAAAGCTGCTGTAGGTTATGGGGGGGCTAGGGATTGTGTGATTATTACAACTGTAATTTTCATCACAGTCAAGCCTTAAGTCGTATGCACATGAAGTCATTACAGTCTGTGTTTGAGCTGAGGACAGTGTGATCATTGTTTATTTACTTTTCTCACAGACCTCAGAAGTGTAAAAAAAAAGGTTACTATAGCTTGTGTAGGGGTGGTGTACTGTCTAGGACCAACAGTTTAGAATATATTTATTTATTATTTTATTTTTTTTATTTTAATTTTGTTTACCGGGAAGGTCCGACTGGACAAGGTCCATTTACAGCGGAGGCCCGGGGAGAAAAGCTCCAGTTACATTAGGATAACACATTACAGAAAATAAGCATCTAATACAATATGTAGGCAATATTATCTATTGAACAAGAAATTTCTAGACGGAAGTGAAAAAGAGTAGACATTTGCAATAATATAGAAAAGCAATTTACGTATATATATATATATATAGTTAGCAAAGAGCACTGTCAGATTTTAATAGGTACATGTTTTTCATGTAAAATATTTTGAGGAAATATATTTATTGGGCATGAAAAGACAGATAGAAGTTGGATGTAAAGGTAATAGATTGTGGTCTAGCCCAAGCCAATATTACTGAAATCATTCTCACAATCACACATCAGGCACATACACATGGGGCTGACTTTGAGGGTTAGCAGAGAGGAAGCATGCTATGTATATGTATATCAGCAGTCACTTGAAATATATGACTAAGGCAATTTAAAGAAAAAAATAAGACTGAAATTCTTTTCTTTTTCATGATTTTTCTTTAGGCCACCATTGGAGTAAAATGCTGAGAATATGCTCTAAAATGCATCTCAGACCATCTGTAACTCTACGGCTTCTTGGGCCCTTGCTTATTTGAGTTATTTCCTAGATGATTATTACTGGGCTGTCTTGTTCTGGAAAGGAGTATTGAAAGGATGCAAGGAAAACTAAAGCTGAACAGCAACAGTGAATTTCTTTCCTTAATCATAATTTCTGTTCAAGCTATTATTGGATAAAAAGTTTGTGTAAAAAGAAAAAAAAAACTTTAAAATGCACTTCAAAGCATATAGAAAATTATGGTTTCTTGAAAAAGTTGAGTAAGGCAAAATGTGAGAAAAGGGAGAAAAAAGTAATGTGCATGCTATGGGGAGCCCAAAAAGGGGGGG
The DNA here is from genome assembly GCF_019279795.1 of Protopterus annectens. Classification (NCBI taxonomy): domain Eukaryota; kingdom Metazoa; phylum Chordata; order Ceratodontiformes; family Protopteridae; genus Protopterus; species Protopterus annectens. The sequence goes on from NC_056745.1 coordinate 1,292,508,199, forward strand.
GGGCTCAGAAGAGAGGACTGGTGTGTGTGCAAAGGGTGTTGAAACGGTAGAACTAAATGTCACTAACTGTAAGTGTCCCTTTGTTAGACAGGTCAACATAGTGTGGTATATAGGCCTGTTGTAATGTAAGAACTTGTAGCTACAGGTCTGTCTGTTCTGTATGTACTACTCATAAAAGTCTGCAGCACAAACTAAAAGGTTTCTTAGCAGGGGTGGCACTGACATAATGATACTTATACTGGAAGTGCCTAGGGGCCCCCAACTTGACATTTGCTGGGGGCCCCCAAAATGCTAACACCGGCCCTGGGGACACATTACTGGCAGAGACAGCAAGTAAAAACAAATTTGTTTAAAATATGCCACTGTCATTTGCTGGCAAGTACTGGCAGTTGGTTTTACTGCCTAGCTTGATACCTAATATTAACAAGTGAAGCAGGGAATGCTTAATAATTGTTAAGACTGGGTCTCGAGTTATAGAAGCACTTAACTGGTTTGTCCTTTTCAAGATATCAGAGTTCAATCACCATGCTCCATGCACTACATTATTTATATAGCAGATGTACAACAAACATTACAGTATCAGCTTTTGAATGTTTAATGTTGTGTTACTGAGCAGTCAGTTATAAACACTCTTTTTAGAACAGTTTTATGTAACTCAGAAATTAAAATGTCTAATATTCAAACACAGTAACTGTGTAATACTTTTCGACTTACAAAGGAACTATGGCAATTTGCTGCTTCTTTGAAAAGAGGATGTTTTAACATTTAGACAGAAAAAATAAATAATAAATATGACATATTTGGGACCCTGTATTTGCCCCATTTGTCGTCATGGTTATTTCTATGGTCCTAACTTAAACAGTATGGTAACATCACTATTTGCAGTTCCGCCACATCATCTAAACTGTTCCTCTACACTAAAAATATTTGTGTAATTCAGTATAGCTTATATGCTGTCACAATAACTAGATATCCTAGGATGCTCAGCTTGTTTACTAATATTATCTCTCTTATAAACAACAATAAATGAATGAGTTCCCTCCCTTTGTAGTCATGTACTTCTGTTACATTACTTCTAGTAGAAAGCCTATTTTCTTATCTCCATAGCAAAATTATCCTGTTATATTTAAAATAAATGATACACATGTCAGCAATGATAGCTTCTCTAGAATAACAATTTAATGTTTTCCATCTAGTTCACAGTCAAACAATGATTGAAACTTCTCACACCATCTGTCTTCTGATATATTAAATAAAAGCATTAGACCTTTTCCATGTATCACCTGTTCCTTCTGTTCCTCAGTTATTTCCTTTGACTTCACTGAATCATATAGATTTAATAATCTCACATATTTGGTCTCCATTAAATCACAAAATGACTGCTCTAGCAACTCCTTAAATTTAGTCACTGTTTCCACATTAGTAAAAGTCAGCACTCCTTCCACAGAAAATACTTTCTGCACCACTGGAAACATCAACCTGTACTTCATTTAAGATCTTTTTCACTACCACAGCATCCACAATCTTCAGAATCTTTTAAAAATTTGCACCATGACTCAAGTGCACCTGGTTACCATGTTTGTCACAGTGTCTGTTCCTTCTCATACAATATTCCACATTGCATCAAAATAGCTCTAGATTTAAGTCTTCTGTGTTGCAGTCAAAGATAATCAATATGCTCCTCAACTGATTTTTTAAGCCGTCCACTGCTCTAACTTAGTTTTCACATATTCGAATGTGTCCAGTTCCTTTGCATCTTACAGCACTCTATTTAGTCTCAAATTCTTTCTGCAGGTCTGTTTTCCACTGAAACTAACTGTTCATCTACATTTTCCAGCTGGCCACCAAATTTCTCTACTCATTTTCACACTTCAGTCACCTCCTGCTTATTTAATGTCACAATGACCCATTCAAAGCACATAAACTCAAAATCAACTACAGCTACTTGAAATCTTCTAAAGCATTCTTCCAACGATCCAGAAATATACCACCATCCAAGTTTCACTTCTTCCTAACTTTTGCTACATTCTTAACTTTTCAGCTGGATCAGTTTTCACTATCTGCAAAACACTACTCTAATAACATTGCCTGTGTCTTCTTCTACAAATATGTTTTCAGTTGAGACTTCTTTTGTTCTGCCATTGTTTGAATATCAGGACCTTTACATAATACAAATTGTATTGCCCATGCTGATTATTTTCATTAACCATAAGAAAACATTTTAATTAACAGTAAACCACAAATCAAGCCGGGCAGAGATCCAGTCTCATCAAACATCTTGAGACTGCACCTTCTCAGTAAAAGTCTGAGCATTATAACGTGGTCCATATCTGTACTGCATATGAAGTATGCTTTGGTAAGTCTCGGATTAATTTAATCTAAGTAGTTGTGGAACAAAACAGGTTAATTCCCTCTGGGGGGGCTGTAGTTACAAGAAGCTAAGGTAGCCTGGAGCTGTAGTGAGAGGGAGATTTAAAAAAAACGCATGCTTAGGAGAAAGGAAGAGTGGCTTTTGGGAAACGGTCATTTCCTCATGTAGAAAATATGAGCAGTATTTTGTCCAATGAGCTTTCATTAGAACTGAGAGTGTTACGCTGTACCTAGCTTCTGGTGAGATTTCTCAATGCATGGATTGCTGGATTAAGTCTCTGGGATGCAGTACTGGGTCTATTATACTCTGCTTCTTATTGGCCTGATCAGAGAAGGTTCTCTGTTTTCTAATCAGTTGAAACTTGCTTATCATTTCTACAGTTTGTGTTTAAATATGGTGCACATAGTAGGGATGTCTGCTCTCTTCTGCATTTGGAAATACAGAGTGAACTATTTAAAGACTGTATTTTGTCTTTGTCTCTGTTACAGTAGATGCATTATTGTCTGTTATGAATAACTTTGTGGTGAATAACTTGAATGAGTCAATAGCCTGTGGAGGATTTAAAATTACACTGAAACAAATGCCATTATTACAATTGTTTAATTCAGACTACTCACTGTTCGTATGTGTGCTTATATTTGTAGTGGAAACTATTTTATAGGTTCATAGGTTGGTACTAGGCTATCGGCCCTAAGGCCTATGCAAGCCTAGCCATAACAATTCCCTGGAATTTTTTCCCACAATATTTACTTCTCTGGGCCCTCCTTCCTTACAGTAGTGTTCATGTGGTGGTCAAAGGCAAGCTCATGTTTTCATTATTTTCCTTCAGTAAAAATTAATATTTCATTTAAAACTTTAAAACTGAGGTTGGCCTATTCAACAGTTCTTGGGAAAATGCATCAAGACTCACATATGGTGGATAAATGCAGTGAGCAAAATTTGATCCTAAGCTAACAAGAATACCCAGAGTATCCTCATAAACTAATATCTTCTGCCCCATCATATTAACTAACTCCTCTCTGGATACAATGCCAGGAAATAATGGTGGGTGAGTCTACTCCCTCTAAGAGACCTGCCACCAGAGCCTCAGGGTTCAGTCCTTAGGTCACTCCTTTTTGGCATTTACTTCTCAGAGGTCAAAGCTAATAATGTTAAAGGTTTGTAGCTGACCAAGTTTGCAGATGACTGTAAATCTGACACTGTTATAAACTCCCCTGAGGACACCAAGATTCTCCAAGAGGGCCATACCCAAACAAAAAGCTGGTGTCAAAAACATGGACTAAAACTATATGCCATGAAATGCATAATAGTACCATTCCACAAGCATGCCTTCCATGTAGCTATCACATCAACTGACAACACATTACTGAAAGTTGATCCCATAGTCAGGAACATGGGAACCTATGTCAGTAATGAGCTTGCCTTTGACCACCACACAAACACTACTATAAGGAAGTCCTTTTTCATTGCACAACTTATATCTAAAAGCAGGTGTGCAGGTCCATGGGTTTAGCATTTCACTGTATTTGACTCTCATTAGGCTGATCATTGAATGTAATAACCCTTTCAGTATGCATCTGTCCAAACACTTGTGACAACTGGAATGGCCATATCCGTGGCCTGTCATTTACTGTGTTTCTATGCCAAATATATGACCACACTTGTGACATTCCATTGGAGTCCTCACCATGCAGTTATTCATGGTGCACTTCTATTGCAAGTGTCTCATTTTGTGATGATTATGGTCCTAGGAAATTCCCCATATGTCTATGCACAGGGTCTTATAGAAACCTGTGTTATATTGCATGTCGTTGCTGAACCTGCATACATCTCCAAGCATATGTACATATGGTTTAGTCTGACAGCATATGGACATGTATCCCAGCATGTAACCTTTACATTCATTTCAGCACCTGTAGATGTGTGTGTGTGTTTGTGTGTGCGTGTAGTCTGTTGTTAGGCATGACAGACACTTTCTGTTATTCATTGTCGCATGCTTCACAATGAATCTGCACAGGTTTCTGTGGGATTATAAACATTGCTGTCCAGAATACTGCTAAACATCTGTTTGCATTGCTGTAGCCTGTTTGTCCATTCAGCATGTGATGTAATGGACACATACTTAATGCAGCACAGAGCTGTCTGTGCATATCTTACAACCAGACGTTGCACATTATGAGCATCCTGTATTGAGTTGACATGTATGCCTGTCGTATGTTTACCTGTTTCCTGCCATAGTCATTATTGTGAAGGTCATATGTATGCATACCACCCCTTACATCTGCCTGCACAGTATCTTCTGTGGTATGTGTTGTATGGGTTCTTGAAATGAGTGCAGCATGTTATAAGCAGAATGTGTGCATATGTCCATATACAATGTGTTGTCAAGTTTGTCTTCAACAGCAGTTTTGGTCATCTGGCATGTCCTGCCATATTCCCACAGGAGTGTTGGGTATATACTCAGTATGACACTGGTGCTTGGCACAGCCATCTCCCTGTGTGCCCCTTATAATCCTGTTGTGTTACAGGTAGTGGAGGGACTGTGTCTGTTAGAAATGATATGTATACTCCTAAACATGCTGCATGATCATATATATTAATTTGTGTACCTACATATATTTTTACAGACATGGCTGTCTAATGTACTTGTGTATGCAGTTAGCTGCCTGATGTTACATTATCTATGGATAGTGAATGTCTCTTGCCAGGTTTGGCATTGTCTACTATGCTTCTGTTTAACCATTTTCTGGCTAGCATACATTTTGGCAAACATTCATGCATGTAGCCCCTTCCTTCATGACATGGTGGCAGCATGTTGGCTCCATGTTATATCTGCTTTCTGCCTGGGCACATTGGGGTGTGCTTCCATGTAGTCATAATGCTGCAGTACCTGACATTACTCCTTAGACAATGGTGGTCTGTGTGCTGGCATGCATCCATATTGTTGTGCTTTTGCAGAATTGTTCACTTAACTATTTATCTTCCTATCCACTGGTTAGCATTGTCCTGTGGTGTCATTTCTTTGTGCCCTGCTCAGACCACTGAGAGTATTAGGCCCACTGTGTCAAGCTGTTGCATACCTCCAGCTGTGGATTATCCTTATTTGAATGTTTATATCCATGGCTGGTTGTCCTTATCTGCACCCAACAACTTTAAAGTTGTGGATCAACATAAAAAAATGGCAAAAAACTCAATAAATAAATAAATACAAGCATACATAAATAAATGTTCTACTGCAGGACTTAAAACAAACAAACAAAAAAATCAATCTTTCTTTTTCTACCTTTCTAAACTGTAAGAAAAAGCTTGCTTCAAATTATACCATAAACAAAGCATATAAGTGCATCAGTCTTGTGTCTGCACTGCAAATGAGGCACCTGTATTAATTTCTGCATTGGCATTCAGAAATACCTGTGCAGAAATGAATGCCACTCAATTGGCAGCTCTTGATCTTGCCCCCAACATTTTGTGCTCAGAGTGACTGATCCCTTTGCCCCATCCTAGCTACACCTCTGGATTTACTGACTACTTTTCCTACATGGTGGTCAAAAGATTGGGGTTGTCTTTGATGGTGCTGAGATCTCTCATGACTATATTAGACTTAAATTAGATGCTTTTAATACTGTCTGCTGCTGCCTAAATTTGTTTACCAAAGGTGAAAATGCTATATGTCTTTGATTTGAATTTACACCTATTTCTAATATACAATTGATTTGCATGGTGCAGACTTTTCTGCAGTAAGATGGTACTGGATCCTGAGTGAATAACAACACCCAACTTTCAGCTATCAGCAAATTTAGTTGGCCATGTGTCTTGGATAAGTAGTTTGGAAATTCAAGAATAAAAGTCAAACAGAATGGTCTTGGTGCTAAGCCCTGAAGAAATGCCACTAGTCATCTTTTTGTTATCTGAGGGGGTATCTGCTACTTTAACTGCATGTCAGCCACTTTTACTATGCTTCATATAGCATATGGGTCTAATAGTTATTTATTTAAATTAGTTTACCAAGGTAGAACACTGATCAAACAATCACCAGTTACAGGCTCCTTTCAAACAATAACCAGTTACAGGCTCTGATCAAACAATGACCGGTTACAGGCTCAGCCTGGACATTCAGGCCTTTAAACTTATTTACAATTTCAACATGAAATGTAGTTTCAAAGGCTTTTTCCAGACCCAAGTTTGTTGTATGAACTCTAAACAAGGAATTAAATGATAACAGGGCAGTTAAATAAAAAAAAAAAACAGCTGCTCAGTGAAGGCAAATAACTACTTTATTATAACTCGATGTTTAGCTCTTTTGCCTATTAATTTCAAAGGACTTCATCAGAACAAGACCACAATAGTCTTTTTCTGGCTGCTCCCATTAAGAGTTGCTACAGTGGATCATAGGTCCATAGAACAGGTGACAGTACAGTTTTACAGTGTTAAGTTGCCAGCCTGGCACCCAACCTTCCACATAATGCATACACTCACACCTAGGGCCAATTCAGAGTGTCCAATCCACCTGCAGCATGTCTTGGGAATGTGGGAGGAAACTGGAGCACTCACAGAGAGGAAACCCACACGAACACTGGGAGGACATGCAGACCCCACACAGAAGCCACCCTAACCAGAGATCAAACCAGAGAACCTCATGCTGTTAAGTGACAACACAAACCACTGCCCCATTGTGCCACCCAACAAGACCACCATAGTAACAGCTATAAATATACTCAACAAGATCACATGATACTTGTCCCACCCATTATATTAATTCAATTTGATTTAAAAGCATACTAGTCTAAAAAAATATTTGAATAAAATTTGCTTTACCCAAACATTAAAAAAAGCATGAATATATACAAACATCATAAAATAATTTCATTTTATTGTTTAAAAAAATTGTGTATGAATGCATGAATTAAAAAAATTCCATGCCAATAAAACATAATTATACACAATAAATAATACAAAGCATATTGTCTTCTTCTGGCTTTTCCTGGTTAGGGGTTGCCACATCGGGTCACCTGTCTGCTCATGATTGGCAGTGGAGTTTTACAGTGTTGAGTTGCCAGCCCAGCGCCCAACCTTCCACAGAAGGTACACACACGTACGCACTCACACCTAGGGCCAATGTAGAGTGTCCAGTCCACCTATAGCATGTCTTTGGGATGTGGGAAGAAACCAGAACACCCGGAGGAAACCCACATAACTACAGGGAGGACATGCAGACTCCATACAGAAGGCACCCCAGCTGAGAATTGAACCAGAGAACCTCTTGCTGTGAGGCGGCAATGCTAACCACTGCACCACCGTGGCCACCCACAAAGCATACTGTCTAACACTCAAAATAGCAAGAGTCTCATTTAAGCTGGGGAGCTATTTGCACTTGCCACTAACTGCCATTTCAGTTCTTGTAGTTCTAGTTTCTCTTTCCATTGACCTCATGTATGATCTAACCTCACCATATTCAATACAAAAAAAGTAAAATAGCATGTTGGCAAGGAATTTTCTTGTAAACAGCATAGTACAAGTTATATTTTAATATTATAAATATGCTTATATATCCTTTCCTTATGTGTCCTCTTGGTTTTCTCAATATAAAAACTAGAGCACACTTGATATAGAGTCACATAAATCACCCTTTTTTTAAATCATTATAATAAACTTTACTCACCAATGTGCCACTCTTCATAAGACATATACTATATATATTCATATTATAGTATAAGCATATTTATGATATTAAAAATGTAATTTATAAATTGCTTTATACAAACATATTTCTAGCCAACCTGATACTCTTTTAGGTGGTGTGCATTGGATATAGTTTGGTTATATCCTAGGGAAGGTCCATGGAAAGAAAACTGGAACGACAACAGCTAAATTAATTTAATGGTTGGGGCGAGTGTCAATTGATCTTGTTGAATGTATTTAAAGCTGCTACTATGGTATTCTTCTTGTTCTGATGAAGTTCCTGATAAAGTTCTTTGGTATTAAATGGATGAAAGCACTAAACATAGAGTTATAATAAAGTAGCTGGTTGGATTTCATTGGGCAACTATTTTTTTATTTGTTCTGCAGACTGCAAGACTGCTAACTGCAGCTTCTATGACCTTCTCAATTAAGTTTACTAAATTAATTACATCTCCTTAGCAAAACCATACTGTTGTAGGTATAGAGAAATATATTTTTTTTATATCAAAGCTTATGGGATCAGATATAATGAATTCCATGGCTTTGCGAATTTGCCTTGTTAGGCTTGTTTTTCTTGGGATCATACCCTGTGGCTATGTTTAGCATGAACAGTTTTAGGAGGGGTTTAGAGAGGTTGTATTTGGTGGTGATTAAGTATAAAAAACCAGTAAGGCAGCCACAATAAAAAGCACTTTAATAAATAAAATAAAATAACAAATGGATGACTGCTTTCACATTGTACACACTTCTTCAAATCCTGACATAGCGTTACTAACAACACCATTTTATAAGACAAGTCATCCTATCACAGTGCATTCATTTGAAACAGAGGCTATCTCACATTACTTGCTGAGCTTACGCCCACTCAAAGCAGGTGTTATGCTCACATTAGCATTAATGCCTGAATACCTGTGAGCTTGTAGTTTTAAAATCCCGTGTAACTCAGCTTGCTCTAAGTAACTGTTGATGTCACCACCCTAATGGTACCATATATACATTGCAATGCCCTAAAGCTAAAACTATTACTAGGTTGCTCACAAATATGTTTGGCTAAGGCATTCTTGACATTCTGAGTTCTAATTTTATATAAATGCCTAGTTACCCCATAACTACTCTCTAACTACACACTGAGCACCAAGGAGCGTATGGTTTTAATTAAAGGTCTTTCTTTTGTGCCAGCAACGTCTGCCAAAGTAAGTGTATTACCTTGTTGACTTAAGATTGTTTGCATGCACTGTAACATTGAGACTTTTGTTCAGTCACATGAAGACACAGATGCATGCACGTACAAGAGACCGAGTTTGTTTAATCCGCAACTGCCTTCTCATATTGATTCATTTGTACAAGCATGTGAAACAGGTTTAGTTCATGTTTTGAATGGTGCACATAAAAAGGAGTTTTATAATCTGAGTCAGTTTGAAAGATAAACTTTGAGACAACTTAAAATCAGAACCGACCTCTGCATAAGACCAGCTGACAAGGGGGGGGTTGTAATAATGAGTATGACTGATTACTTAGAATCCATGTATTTGTTGTTACAGGACACAGAATGTTATCAAAGGGTAGAATATTCCTTTGTATTAAAAACCTTTAGTTACATAAAGGATAATTCATATGACCTATCAATGTATAGATTAATTGATGAATCACTGTATCATTTTTTACACACACCCCACCCAGTCATACCTATAATGAAACTTTTACCCAAGATTCATAAAGACTCTATTAAACCACCTATGAGTCCAATAGTTGCAGGTGGAGATAGGGTAACAGAACCTTTATCTATATAGGTAGAGGGCAAATTGAAACAGATTGTAGTTAAGTTACCCATAATATTAAGAGACAGATGTGAAGAATTTGTTCAAGTCTAATCCAAATGTTTATGGTATAGAAGCCATAAGGGAGATTTTAACTGCTCAATGTGTTTTCTCTAATGACACTGTAAACTTGAGTTGCACATTATTGGATTTAATTTTAGACCACAATGTTTTTATATTTGACCAAGAACTATATTTACAAAAAATGGGGTGTCACTATGAGCACCACATGTACGAACATGTATGCTAATTTGGTCATGCATTTTTGGGAGAGTAAGCACCTTTTTCTTGATGAACTTTCAGGTTGTGTTACATTTTACAGATGTTTTGTTGACGGCATCTTTTTATTATGGTCAGGGGGAGAAGACTCATTATGTAGGCTTATTTCACATCTAGAATCTACTACCAACTTTCTAAAGTTTACTTTTAAGTACTCAAATATAGAAACTGATTTTCTAAATGTTCTAGTTAAAAGGAAACCGAATGGAGACATCACTACATCTCTACACCATAAAGAGTGTTGGAGAAATGGACTTTTGGTGAATGGGAGTATGCATCCAAGGCACATTTTCCCTAATATAGTTAAAAAACTATTTCATAGAATATCTAGAATATGAGCTAAAAAGGAGAACGAGAAAAAGAGTTTAGCAGACTTACAGGATTATTTCATAATAGAGGTTATAACATGAAATTTGTAGATAAGTTCTATGGTGAAACCTTGGACAAAATGAAACATGAGTCGAACTTTGTGGATAGTGGCAATCGGAATATGAGTGAGCCCCACAGCCTCCTATTAGGCATCCTTTGTTACCAAGTATACGAATGATATAGATACAATACACAAAGTTATAAACAAGAACTGGCATCTCCTTACGAGTGACAAACAGGCAGCTGATATTGTTGGAGGGACCCCAACATTCTCCTATAGGAACAATAGGAGTTTGAAAGGGATACTATGTGATAAATGCAGAATGCATAATCTTTTGAGTAATGACAGTATATATGGTATTTCTTCTTTAAATAAAGTATATAAGTATTAATTTTTATTTTGTTGATTTACTATATCAAAAATCCACTGCTGCTAGTGAATACAATTTTTTGGTTGTTAAGGATCACCGAATACCAAGTATTTTTGGTATTTCTAAAGTCCATAAGTGTTTGGATAATTCACCACTACATCTAGTAGTTGATGTGGGTGGTTCAAAAACTCAGACCTTGGTAATATATATTGACCAAAATCTAAAACCATTCATGGAGTTAGATACACAACTCTTGAAAGATTCATGATAGCTTTTATCATCATAATCTGATCATTTGTTCAGTCGTAAAGTGATCTATGTCACTATAGATGTCATTGATTTGTTCTCAAGGATCCTACATGATGTGACATTTTAGACTATAAAACTTTAGAAATTGTATTGTAATTTTTGGAATTAATTTTGGCTAATAAATGCATATTATTCAAGGGTGAATATTTTTTACAAAAATAATGGTGTGTCCCCATATTTGCCATATTGTTATGTTCTGTTGGGAAAATTATTTTGTTTTTAAAACAGATTTTTTTAGATCTTTAAAAAATATTTTCATTTCCTTGATAATATTTTTATTCTTGAGATTGACACTCATGAGTGTTTGGTTGAACTTTATTATTATATTAATTCTACCACATAATTTTTAAGGTTTACATATGAATTTTCAGATGACAGTATACATTATATAGATGCTAATATTACTAAGGATTTGAATAGTGGTGTAGCTCAATCATAATTTTTTAGGAAAAGGACTTTTGCAAATTCACACCTACAATCTAATAGCTGCTACCTGAGACATCAAAAAGGGCTTGCTAAGGACTAGATGGTTTCCAATGATATGTTTTTATATGAGTTTTAAAAACAATGGTGGGTATGTTTTTGAAAAGGCGGTACCATGACTCTTTAATTTTACCTATTTATAGTGAAATACTTCAAAAAGATTTAATGGTGTTTATACTCTGATTCAAGACAAGGTTACTCCTTTAAAAGAAGAAAATGGAAAAGTGTATTCTCCTAATGCTATGGTTATTACTTCTAGCTCAGATGTTATTACTCTAACCAGCAGCATACATAAGAATTGGATCTTAATTTATGACAATGAAACATTTCAGGAAAAGAATTAGTGATTCTTCAAGGTTTATATTCAAGAGGAGAAATAATTTGAAATCTTTATTAGAACATAACAATACGAACAGGAAAAAACAGATAAAGGTTAGAACCTATTGCTGTTTTGCATGTAATGAATGTGCCTACATGTACAACAATGACAATATTTCTACTAGAAACTATGGGTTTTATATAACTGCTAAGGATTATTTTACCTGTGGTACAAACAGTATAATTTATTTGGTGGCGTGTCAAGCATGTGGTTGTTATTACGTAGGGAAAAAAATTAAATGCTTCTGTTAGATTGTTTGTAAATACTGCTATGATATTTCAAGAGTTGACCCCACTAATGCTTTACTTATATACACATTGGTATGTGCTGGTTCCTCTAAGTTTACATCTTCGGGGGTGGAAAGGGTTGAAAAGGTTGTTAGGGGTGGTGGATGGAAGGACTTAATAAAGGAGAAAGTGCTTAGATAGCAACTGACTGAAAGCTGACATGTTTCCTGGGTTAAATGAACACACATCTATTGCTGATGTTTTAAAAAAGACATAGAAACAATATTTAATATTTTAAACTGCAATTTAAAACAATGAATGCGGCCATTTTATATTATTAGTGGCTTAATTTGTAAGTTACAGAAATGACACATTTATGTACTTAGAACAAATTATTTGCACAAGTAGTTCATTGCAATTTGTTTTCACTTTTAATTGGTTAAAACCTGACATGTGATTCACTTTTGGACATTTAAACAGAGTTGTTTGCATGATTTCATTGTTCTGATAAAGTCTGTTGTGACAAAAGTGCTTAACTTATTTATTATTAGATACAACACATTTTTAATAAATTCAATGTTTCAGTGCGTCTTTTTTGTTGTGGTTTCTTGCTTCATGGAGTAGGCTTCCTGGTTGTTATTCCATTTAGCAGTGTCTTGGTTTTTGTTTTTAGATTCTCTCAGCTCCTGCTGTAACTTGTAGTTCAATAAGATATAAGAAATAAGGCCAGTAGCTCTTTGTTCACACACTTTACTGGTAAAAAAACAAAGGTTTCGAGTCGCAGGCTGTTTTTCAATGCCGGAGTTTAGACCACAGAGCTCTTTAGCTGCGGAAAGAAGTGTTGTTGTGCTGCTTATAATACATTAACTCCTGTTTGTATGGGGAATCTGTCTACAGATAATTGGATCTCTCTGACAAATATTGATGCCCTTCACTGTTTCCACCATGTCTGAATGTGTGATAGTCTTTGAAACCCAAGAAAGACAGAGTGTTATCCTTAATATTATAACCAAGTATTTGTTACAAAACAAATGTGAATGTGCTCAAGCCAAAGGAGACCTTGAGATTCAGCAAATTATTAAGACTTTTGCCTCTGATCAGATTAACCTTGATGTGTTCTGGAAGTGTTGCTCTCCATCTTATTTCCCAGTTCTCCTCTGGCTCCCATCAATAGCTAGTACACAATGACATGCAATTCAACAACAGCAGTGGCTTTAATTTTCCAGGTATAAGCGTTTCTGAGTTCTGTGTTAGTATCCTTTGAAAGTAAAATTCAGATAATCCAAATTAGAGTTATATTCAGTGTAAATTGTTGATGCCTAGCATCCCCTTAGTGGGTCAAAACATGATAGTTAAGTAAAGTATCAGGACGTAGCCCTACAAACAGAGACTTATGGCCTACTGGTACAGTTTGATGTTTTACATGCACAGAAAACTCATCAGTTCAGTTACTGTAGCAATCCTGTACAATTAGATTAGACTGTAAAGAAATGTTGAAGTCATTCATGCCCATCCTCAGATAACACCATTCTTGGAGTCAGACCTTCAGGCTGACATCAGTGGAACATTAGGTTGCTGAAGGTGATGACTCACTAACTAATATGTAGAAAAATAAATTATTTTACTGTATAGTTATTCATGAAACATTCATTTAGTTTCCTATTAGGATTAGTTTTTCCCCTCTAGCTACAAACACTGAAACATTGTGATCCTGGAGGCCAAGCCTCAATGCTAAATGTTTGTCTCCAGTTGTACCCTTTGTCTCTTAAATATTTGTCTTCCATAGGACTGAGATTATTGAATATGCTGTGTGTTTGGCTTTGCATTGTATAGTTGGACCATGCAGTGCACTGATACATCTGTTTGCCTCAGCTACTCGTGTGTTCATTTTCAAGAGTATAGCAGCTGAAACTGATACATATGTCTATATATTTATGTTTCTCTCTCTCTGTATATATATATATATATATATATATATATATATATATATGTGTGTGTGTGTGTGTGTGTGTGTGTGTGTGTGTGTGTGTGTGTATATATATATATATATATATATATATATATATATATATATATATATATATGTGTGTGTGTGTGTGTGTGTGTGTGTGTGTGTGTGTGTGTGTGGTCCTAGGACTACAGGGATTTGAAAATGAAGTAATTCATACATAATTCTGTCCATCTAAGAAGGAGATTCTGAATTATCAACATGCTGCTTGAATATTGTGGCGCAGACCGAGAATGCAGTTATCATTTTTTACCTAATTACAAATCTGACTTGAGTGTGAAACAATTGCAGACTTAGTCTGAAAGATGAATTCTAAAGTGTCATAGTATATAGTACTACTTATTCATTTATGCGTGAGTTATTTATTGCTCAGGCATCCTGCATTATCAGGTGAGTCACTCATTTTATCTCTCTGTATCCCTTTGCAGTGTGGGGACACAGAACAGTATCTTGTTTTCCTCAATGAAGTTCTAAGGCATTAATCAATAATAGATTATTTTCTGTAATCCCAAGTATTTTGAACATCAGTGGACTTGAATCCTCTCTGTTTTATTCTTCCATTCTAATGTTTGAGTATGTGCCTATATTTTGCTAGCTACACAGGTCACACATTTAAGCAACTGATGAATGAACGTTATAATTTGAGCTTGTGATTGTAGAGGTTACACTGAGCTATAAACATACTGAATTGCAATGGTAACTATAGAGACAGGAAAGAAAAGGTCACAATGAGAGAAATCTCATTATGTATCCATCAATAAAAAGATAAGCAGTTAACTAATGTAGTGAAATTAAGTCATAATGGAAAATGACCTACTAAATTTGAATTATTCTTGTTTTTCTCTAAAATAAAACATTCTGATACCATGCCACAATATATACAGTACATATAAAAGAGTGAAAGTACATATGCATGTCTGTATAATGAAACACATCTAACAAAGTGATGATCTGAACTGTCAAAGTACCGTGTCTGACTAAGGCCATTCTCGCTGCTACTGAAGTCTGCATCTGAGTTCTGTAAACAGAA
>NC_056745.1:1292528520-1292628520 GCF_019279795.1 Protopterus annectens
ATACTGCACCACTGCCCTTGAACTCTTCTGCTCACTGATACTGCAGCACTGCCCTTGAACTCTTCTGTTCACTGATACTGCACCACTGCCCTTGAACTCTTCTATTCACTGATACTGCACCACTGCCCTTGAACTCTTCTGCTCACTGATACTGCAGCACTGCCCTTGAACTCTTCTGTTCACTGATACTGCACCACTGCCCTTGAACTCTTCTGTTCACTGATACTGTACCACTGCCCTTGAACTCTTCTGTTCACTGATACTGCACCACTGCCCTTGAACTCTTCTGCTCACTGATACTGCACCACTGCCCTTGAACTCTTCTGTTCACTGATACTGCACCACTACCCTTGAACTCTTCTGCTCACTGATACTGCACCACTGCCCTTGAACTCTTCTGTTCACTGATACTGCACCACTGCCCTTGAACTCTTCTGCTCACTGATACTGCACCACTGCCCTTGAACTCTTCTGCTCACTGATACTGCAGCACTGCCCTTGAACTCTTCTGTTCACTGATACTGCCCTTGAACTCTTCTGTTCACTGATACTGCACCACTGTCCTTGAACTCTTCTGTTCACTGATACTGCACCACTGCCCTTGAACTCTTCTGCTCACTGATACTGCACCACTGCCCTTGAACTCTTCTGTTCACTGATACTGCACCACTGCCCTTGAACTCTTCTGCTCACTGATACTGCACCACTGCCCTTGAACTCTTCTGTTCACTGATACTGCACCACTGCCCTTGAACTCTTCTGTTCACTGATACTGCACCACTGCCCTTGAACTCTTCTGCTCACTGATACTGCACCACTGCCCTTGAACTCTTCTGCTCACTGATACTGCACCACTGCCCCGAGACTAATTTCTTGGTCTCCATCTTCCTTTTATCACTGCTATTTCCTTAGGTCCCTTTGGATCTATCCATATTACAGCTTTGATCATTTTTCCTTTCCTCTATTTGTACTCCATCTCTTCATTTTCAACATTACCAGTCATATTTGCACGCTGACAGTGGGGGTACTATAAGTCATATTTTACCTTACACAGTTCTCTTTTTGATATACCTGCTTCACTGTCTAAATTTTTTGTCACAATTTAGTCCCGTCTATTCTTGTCTCCATTTTTAGTCTGATACACTATTTGTAGTAGTTTAATATCGATTTCCTTTATTTTAGCCAACAGAATTAGGTGTGTAAATGCAGATGTGACTTTATTACTGTCCTACACACTGTAAGGATGAGCTCATTATTGCTGAAATCCACTCCCTAAGGTATGTATCCAAATGTTTTTTTAGTTTTCACTAGTGCTTTTGTTCATATTGTAATGTTTGGTTAATCAAGGGGCAACTAATATATCATACTTTTCTTATCCTTTCCCATTAAAAGCATCATTCCTCAAACAAGTAAGCTTTAATTTGTTCCTCCCCCAACAACTGTACACAATTATATTGTTTTCTGACCTAAAATCTAACTAATTTATTCATTTGCAGGTTATTCAAGTCTCACTGAACACTAGACCATGAATCTATCACTATTACATCATTCTTAGTATTATTAGCACACAGACTGGCTTTGTTCTTGAACCACTAATGAGATATAGGACACAGATGTACTAAGCAGGTTTCACTTTGAAACTTTGACACTCATATTATAAAGCATCAAAATCATGAGACGAAAATACTGAAACAAACGAATCTCAAATGGCAGATGTCAAATACGGTAAGTAAACGCTTGGCCAACTTACACAAACTTCATGCTGGTGTAAGTAAAACCCACCTAGGTGGGGTGCTATGCTCCCCACACCCCCCAACTAAATATACCACCTCTGGGATATAGTGGAGAGCAGGGCATGTTGGCTTCAGTGTGGGTTCCAGATGGCCAAGCATTTACTTACCATGTTTGACATTTGCCATTTGGGATTCCATTGTTTTGGTATTTTCAACTCAAGATTTTGATGCTCGATAATATGTTCATTGAGGTTTCAAAGTGAAACCACTAAGCATGGTCAGCTACAACACTGACACTTGTGCTACTGCACTGTCTACTTCTACATGACTGCTCCCCAATTTCTCACTCTACTTCCGGTTATTTAGATAGTTTACTACATGACTCATCATTTTCAGAACCCCACCTATAGTTTAACTTCTCCACCACTCCCCAATACGTTGCCATACTTGATGCTCAGATATATCAAGTCACAAGGCTCATGTTACCCAAAGTCACTGGAGAATCAGTCATACAACTCACTCAAGCTTAATTGGCAGCATATCTGCCGCATGAAGCCATGTGCTCAAACACTGGCAAATCAGTTAATATTTAGTAACCACATAAGTGCACTACGCAGATCTTTACCGTTACCTTCATGGAATGGAAAGGAGGCACATATTGACACAGACCTTTCATTTTCTGTGTTTTTCCTACAATTATATACATAATTAAATTATATTTTGAAATTCTGCTATACCACTCTATCTTCTAAGGAGATAAAACAAGGCTTTGCAGTGGTTTACAACAGTATAATTCCAATTTGTTTATTATCCTGAGAAGTGGTTTATTGGAATAATAACCCCTTATACCTCCAGTGTTCCCTGAGTTACTGTTCTGCTTCCTTCCAAATGACATTCCTGCTTGTCCATTTCATCCTGTATATGTTTGGTTTTCATTCCCATGCTAACATCCTGTCTCTTCAAACCATTGCCAATGTAGAGGTGGAAAATCATTCAGTATATTTGCTTGCCTAATGATATTTTTAGACGAATCAATCTTTGCAGTAGCCCAGTCTCTTGCCAGCCCATAATACATTTGTTGATTTATCCAAAAAATTTTGTTTGCCATTCCCTCATACTTACACTCATATCATTTCCTAAAACGATATTGGATGAACTTTTTGTGACATACACATGGACGTTTTTTTATCCTCCCGCCTTCTTCAAATCATGCAGTACATAAGTGTAAAACTTTTTCACCAAAACACAGGACACAATGTATGACTATTGGGCAAAACGAAACATATCCAAACCTAAGGCTGGAAAAGAAAAAATACAGTGAAATCAAGTGCCAAACAAATGCCACATAAACTTATGGCTGAGAATGCAAAACACAGTGAAATCAAAATCGTTAATGTGATTCGAGTCTGTAAATTGCAAATAACCATCATTACAAATTTATGTCTTTAAATATCATACAGTGCTGTGAAATACTGAAATGTCACAGCAGTGCAGAATTTTGTAGAGTGAAACGAATGATGTTTCTTGTAATGTGTGGCATTTGTGAGCTATGCTTCTATGTGCCTGTCTCCTTTTACTGTTCATTATTGTACTGGTTTCTTCTTAAAGAGGTCATTTCACACTTCCTTACCTGCTTACACAGGGCTTTTTTCCTCTTCTTCACTATGTCCTTAATGCAGTATTACAGCTTTTTCATTACTCTCATTTCTTTTCACTTCTGTGTTAGTTTTCAATTTGTTTCTCAACAAAAAGAGATTATACCATCATGTAAAAATATACCATCATTGAGTTTCATATTTATGTTCTGATGTTACATCTCAGATGTTTTTAGTGTAATATTTTACATTGATTCATTATATATAGCAGTGATAAGATATATGATATAAAAATTTAAAGAGAAACACAAGGAAAAAAAAAGAATTAGGGACACTAGAAAGTAAACATGCATGAAATATTGGACTACACTGATAGCAAATACCAAATTAAGACACAGCTATGGAACATTCCACATGCTTTCCAATTTGTGAAATGCTGTACATAGATCACAGGATATATGACATGCTGCCCATTAAATGTAATGTTTGCTTTAAGAATGATAAATATAGCTGTACTGTTCTATATCCCACTACTTAAACATAATATCTGATTTACTAGTGATAAATATCTTTGTACTATTCTGTAGAGTAAAGACATAACTTGACATAACTCACTTCTTAAAATGAATAAATATTTGCAAAATATGCAGTACAATGCTGTAATCCAGCCTCTGCTGTAACTCAGTCTCTGTTATTACAGCACGTCACACAGTTATTCCATCAAAATGACCTTTTAGACAACATGAAATGGGATAGTGGTCATCACTGGCTTTGAAAACACATCTAGTAGTTAGTCATAGTATGGCAAAATGCAAAGTCTCAGTTGTGTATTGCACCACCTTGGGAATTTTAAAGCATGACAGGGCTGCTATGGACGTGCGTTTGTTTATGGGTTTACTGTATGAGATCATAATTGACTTTTATTCATTTTTAATGGGGTGCCTAATCTGATTGTTGTCTACAAAAGGATTTTAAATTTGTGGATTTTAGCTAGGTATTCTCATTTTGGTTATCAGCACTTTATGAATCATGCAACAGTGTAATTACTGCTCTGAATGTTTTTATAGATGCAGATAGATTTATAGTTCTCTGGTAAAGAATATTCTTTTCATTTAAACATATGCTGTTTCATAGATATGTGAGTGCATGTGAGTGTGTGCGCATGTGTGTGTTACATAAATATGTATGCTGCTTTACCTGTTTGCCTGTGCATTTTATTTGCCACTACAGCAGTTAACTTGCTATTTTGGTGAAGGGGAGTTTTACTATGCAATATCCGTTGACTGTCATATAGCCTATACTTTGTGAAAAAGGTCTGACATGCCACCATAGCACAGTGAATAAGGCCTGCATGTTGTGAATACATTACATATAGGGGTTTGCAGATGCTATATCAGCAGATTATTTGGCAGGCTATCCATTCTGGGGAAGCATTACATGGCACTGTTGCACATCAAATAAGGTTTACATACTGTGAATTCATGTCCCTTTGGAACTGCCAAATTTTCAGAACCTGCACATATACTCATAGTAATACATATTCATGTTTTCATCGTGCACATACATGATTCACCATGACCACAGGATGAAGTAGATACAGGCTGTATAACTTCAGAAATGCTGAAACAATGTTCTTGTGAAGGAATTAACACACGTGGCTTTCAGATGCCGAACAGAGGGGTACCAGATGTAGTAGTATGTTTTGTGGAAAATAAATTCAATAGGTAGACCCATAGCCAGCCTTAGGCATAGGCCAACTAGGCAGCCGCCTAGGGCACCGGTCTAGCAGGGGCACTTTTCAAGTATTTATTTGGTATAGGTAGACCAGGATGGGGGCACCAGGTAATGTGGTGGGGGGCGCCATGGAGCCCTTTTGCCTAGGGCACCAGTTGACCTAGGGCTGCTCCTGGGTAGACCTAAACACAAAGTAAGATGGATTTGATAGCACTTGACTGACATACTCAACCATGTTAATCAAAGGGCAGAGAAGACTGCAAAAGAGAGTTCCACCACACCGGTCGGACCACCGGTGTCAATAAAACTAATGGATGTGGAAGTGTCCCTCTATAACTGGGTAGAGGGCTGAAGAAGAACAATTCATGCAAGGGTGTGGACAATGGTGTTGACGTGTCCCATTCTATCCATGTCTCCAAGGGGGATAACCAGCTTAGTAGTATGCAGCAGTGGTTTGCCTACACAGTTGTTACATTAGTGGGTATATTCTAATAAAGCAGCTGTGGTGCACAATTCTTTTCATAGGCACACTTGGTGAACAACAAGTTGCTATCACCACAGATGTTAAGGATGCATAGAAAGGAATACCAGATCCATATATAATTCTGTCCTTAATGGCACATGGGCACCCTTACAGCATATTATAAATTGTTTCCTGTAGTGTTCCCTGTGTTATGCATTCTCAAATATCAGCAGTGATGGGAAACATGCAGACATGTGCTACACACACACACACACACACACACACACACACACACACACACACACACACACACACACACACTTTGAAATGATCCACTATGCATTGTAGATGACTTGACAGAAATGTCCGCCTTTCTTATTAATGTATCTTTGAGACTGTGAGCATGAAGGAGTCTTTATGTCAACAGGAATGCAATCAATGACACCCAGTACACCAGTGAGATAGGTAATGTTATTAAATCCAGTTGTAATGTTGGATTTCTCCTTTTCAGTTTTGGGGAACCATATGTTCTCATTAACATGTTGCAGTAAATAAAAGGGATCGTTAAGTATCCATGAGGCAGAAGCTTGAGAAATACTGAATGAGTCCATAGTTGGTTGCAGACAGCTAGCTGTAGATAGGGTAACTTAAGAAGACCATGAATTCTTTGAGATTCAGCACGAGTGAAATAGAGAGGATAATATCCTAGTTCATTCTATAGTGATCTATTATATGATCATTAGTGAAAGCACAATACGTCAGGCATTATTACCATCACTTATGAACAATAGTTCTGTGAGGACAAACAAGATGGTTAATGCAGCTGGTGGCTATGGTAAGACAATGTTGTTTAACAGAAACTGTTTTAACTATAGACATGCCTGCTAACTGCTTCTGTGATATTTTTCTGTGTTTCCCTTACATTACTCCATGCATACAAGCAGTACTACCATTTGACTGATGTCTATGAATCTTAACATTTTCTTAATTTGGCTCATTTGTATGCTGTTATTCACTAATTTCTCTGTGTAGTCATTTACCTCTAGTTATGCACTCATTTGCATGTGTTGCATAGTGTGATGTGGCCTTGCATGGTTGTACAGCTATGATATATGAATCATTAATGTCTTGCACATTGCAATGAATTGTATAAAAGTGTGTGTGTGTGTGTGTGTGTGTGTGTGTGTGTGTGTGTGTGTGTGTGTGTGTGTGTGTGTGTGTGTGTGTGTGTGTGTGTGTGTGTGTGTGTGTGCCTGTGTGTGCGTGTGTGCATGCGTGTATGTGTGTGTGTGTGCATGCGTGCATGTCTGTGTGTGTGTCTGTGTGTCTGTGTGTGTGTGTGTGTGTGTGTGTGTGTGTGTGTGTGTGTGTGTGTGTGTGTGTGTGTGTGTGTGTGTGTGTGTGTGTGTGTGTGTGTGTGTGTGTGTGTGTGTGTGTGTGTGTGCATGCATGTATGTGTGTGTGTGTGCATGCATGCATGTGTGTGTGTGTGTGTGTGTGTGTGTGTGTGTGTGTGTGTGTGTGTGTGCGCGTGTGCGCGTGTGTGTGTGTTTGGTTGGTTTTGGATATTGCTCACCATTCTGTAATAAGCATCTTATACCATTATACCAGTAGTGGCACTTTCCATATCAGCATCTTAAATATATAGCTCATTTTAGCCCATCCTGAAACTGCATCGTCATCCCCATTGTCTTTGCTTTTGTAGTAGTTTCTATTAAATTTCTCATTCATTTATGTTGCATCTGAATATTACAGCTCCATGATCTAGTACGGTATGCAAAAGACTTTATTATCAAGATTGATGGTTTTGCATAGCTTTCCCAGTACTAAATATGTCATCCATTATCCTCTTCATTGTATCTTGTTAACATGTTCCTTCTTCCTCCCCGTGTTTGCTCTATTCATGCTATTACTAATGACATTTTTCCATACATCTCTTTTTTGGAATTATTTTTTCCTAGCCTTTCTTGAAACCCGTTCACATTCTTTAAGCTCCCATCATCTTTATGTAAAATATTGTCACCATATTTTACAATACTATACTATACTATACTATACTATACTATACTATACTGTACTGTTCAACACAATATAAACCAGTATGATATAATCTATACCACAAACCTTCTATCTTTCTTTGATTTTTTCACACTCTTGCAACAAGCTTGATGTTTCTCCATTTTTTATCTAACGTTGTCCTCAAGGAGTAACCATTATTACTTTTACTTCTTGTGTCTCTCTGTCATTATCTCCTGGTTTATACTGTCATTTTGGTATCATCACCATTGTTGGAGGTACTGTTTCTTAATTACCTCCCTTATAGTCTCATGAGATTTCTGTATGACTTTTCTTTTTATCATATTTTCAATATAGGTTCATTGACAGGTCACAACATTGAAGCGGATGACATGATGATAAGGGGGAGACTGGATATCCTGTGTATCCTGGAAACAAGGTGGAAGGGCAATGTAGCAAAGCTACATGGATGGGGATCCAAACTCTACTACTTAGAAGAAGGACAGATTAGAAACGGTGTGGAAGTGGTGAAGTACAGCCTGCTGAAAACAATGAGGTATGCCATCAGAGTTATTGACAGACTCGTTGAAATCAGTCTCCAGTTTAAAAATAGGGCAGTATCCATAATTTGAGCCTATGTCTCACAGCAGGGTTGTGATAGGAAGGAAGATAATGCATTCAGGCAGCAGTTTTAGGATTTACTAGATGAAGCAGGACAGCATGAGTTGATGTTGATAATGGGGAGATCAACTGCTCATATCAGTATAGACAAAATAGGATATGAAGACTGCTGGGTCTATATGGTTGGGGCAACAGCAAAAAGGAAAGGCCCCTTCTAATCTTTTGTCTGGCAAATGGCTTGAGACAGTCACAAGATCACATATAAAAGTGGTAAACATGCAAATGAAGTAGACTTCCTCCTAGTATGGAAAGGGCATTGAGATAGAATCAGAGATTCCAGAGTCATCTGCAGTGAACAGTTGGTTCATAGCATAAACCATCATTGACAACAATAAGATACAGACAGTAATCAAAAAAGGCTCTAAAAAGCAGAGGAGTTCAAGGAAAAAAATCTCCATATAAAGAAGAAGAAATAGGTGGAGTCGAAGAAGAAGAATGGCAAGCATCTGTGAAGAGCATGTGTAAAGACTATAGAACAGGTATGGTGCTGAGCCAGGTATGGAATAAGGTGCATTAGGAATGTTTTTGGTGGAATGCAGATGTTTAGGAAGTTATTAAAAGAAAGAAGGAGCAAGGTAAAAAGTAGTGGGATATAGAAAAGATGAACCAGGATAAAAAGAAAAAAATGTTGGCTAAGACATCAGACACAATAGCAAAGAACAAGGCTTGACATGCAGTCTACCAGCTTCTGGAACTTCACTTAGCAGATAGCATAAAGAAACTTTATCAGAATGCAAGGCAAAACATGGCAAAGATGGAAACATAAATAAAAGAGTCATCAAGCACCCTTCATAAGGGATATGAACAACCTGTTCACAAGTCCATAGGGATCAAAGGCAAATGGAATGAAGAAATGGAATGAAGAATGGGGTTAGGAGGGTGGCCTAATGGTTAAGGTGTTTGCCTTACAAACACAAGGTGCAGGGTTTGAGTCTCTCAAGGGATAATTGGCTAGGTTTAAAAATGGCTCGCAAGGGCAGTTAGCCTAGTACTAATCTATGAATCTATGAATCTATAACCCCCACAGAAGGTGTGCTGGCATAAACACAGCCTACAATGAAAGAAGAAGACAAGTCCATCATAAAAGAAGTAAGAACAGCACTAAGGAAAATGATGTCAGGGAAAACAGCAGGCTTAGATGAAACTATGGCAAAGATGTTGCATGAGTTAGAGGAGAAATAGCTCTTGAAGATACTCATTGCAGAATGGAAATAAGGGTATATCTCACATGTGGAGAAGCATTCTTGCACCACTACTCAAGAGCAAAGGGAACAGTCGCAACTGTGGATAGTATAGAGAAATCAGACTCTAGTCACATTGCATGATAGTGCTGGAGGGGGTGTCAAATAAATGAATACAGAGAGTAGAAGGTAAAATGAGAGATGAGCAGTTTTTCATTCAGATCTGGATGCAGCACAACTTATCCGATGTTTGCAGAGAGACAGATAGTTTAGAAGAAGCTAGAGATAAGGAAAGAGTCCAATTCGACATTCCTAAACATGAAGAAAGCATATAAAAAGATCCAAAGAAAGCTGATTTGAGCAGTCCTGTAATAGTCCTATTAGTAAAATTAATGTATATTATGTGTGTGCGTGCATGTGTGTGTGTGTGTGTGTGTGTGTGTGTGTCTCACCAAATGATAGAAGTATGAGCACCATTCAGACTCACAGGGGGATTCCCAGTGGGAGGTTGGGTGCATCATGGTTCAGCTCTGAGCTCAATGGTTTTCATACTGGTGATGGACTACATTAGCAAACAGGTTGTAGGGGAAAATCAAGAAAGCCACTTTCTGCAAATGCTGTGGAATTACAAGAAGACCGTGGACCAGAACTTCAGGAAATTATTTTGGTATAGAATGTAAAACTGAAGACACACTGCATGATAATGAGTAGAGATAAGGCAGCTGTCATGGTACCAAATGTGGGTAATCAGAATAAGCTGAAAACTGAGATAGAAGAGAAAATACTGAAAAAAACTAGCATCTTTATATATCTGGGAAGATGGTTGAGGTGAAAGTAAGTCTGAATGAAGAGTTCAAAGTTAGAGTCAGAGGGGCTGCAGTCAAATGGCACAGAGTACCAGGAGTAGCGTGTTCAGCAGAAGAATGCCAAAGTAGCTGAAAAGTAAGGTGATGAAACCAGTACTCCTGTAGATTACAGAAAGTTAAACAGTAAAGACAGAGCAGTTGAGGAAGTTAGACCTGATGGAAATGAAATGCCTGAGATGGCTAGTAGAAAGCATGTTGTAGGCAGATAAAGAAATGATGACAGAGCAGAAGCCACAATAGCTCCACTTACAGAGAAGGACAGGAATGCAGAAAACAACCTGATGAAGAATTGTGAAAGATAGCAAGAAGTCAAAAAGAATCTGGAATGTCCCGCAAAAAGACAGACGGATTTGTGAGAGAAGGCCTGTGGCAGTCTGGCATGACTACCTAAGAAGGTAGGAGAATGGCATGGAATTGAGAGGAGTGGTGACAAATAACATGACACCCTGGTCCCGTGTAGAAAAATTAGAAAAAGGGGGCCAATGATGATGATGATTTTCCATTTATCATATTTCCTCTTATATATATAATATATATCATATATCATTTATCATATTTCCTCTTATATATATGATATATATCATATATCATTTATCATATTTCCTCTTAGCACCTTTTCTTGAGGCATTAGTTTTGAATAGCAGTGTCTATTCTATGAATATTGCCTGTTTTCAGCATCTCTCCTCTCATGTGTATTTGCATTACTACTTCACCAGTCACCATTACTGTAACATTGTCTAAGCATGAAGACCAAGTAGTTTAAACTCTGCCCTACAGATCCAGGAAGCCCTGCTTATGTGGAGTTCTTTCAACAGCTCCATGACTGCTCCTATCTGACTGACTGAATCCTAAACTGTCTATATTTTTCCTTATTACTGTTATCCAGGCTGTGAGTGAAAAAGATTCCAAGAAGGGCAAGTTAAATTACCCATTTAACAATTAAAATAATACATATATAATCCCCTTTGAAATTTTGATGTAATACAATTAACTTGGATTTGTAACAGTGCTGATTGCTGTATGTTTGTCCTGACATTGACTGCATCTAAAGCTTAAGATCAAAATGTCTTCTTTCTGGAGACTTGGGCATGGATTAGACTGATAACAGCTAATCTCCTTCAGAGCACTTATGCACAAAGATAAAATATTTTTCCACCCAAAACAATTAGAGCTTATTGTGTCATATACTATTGCTGAGTTTAAGTGCAATTCCAGGGAAAATATTAAAAAGGCTTCACTGCAATCAAGACCTTAATTCATATTAGAAGCAATCTGCTTAAATATCTTAGGTGCAGGTGCACCCCCCCCCCCCACCCTCCAACTTGAATAGTACTATTGTTGAGTTTAAATGCAATTCCAGGGAAAATATTAAAAATGCTGTACTGCAATAAAGACTTTTCTTCATATTAGAAGCAATGTATATCTTAACTTTCAACAAAGACTTAGTGTTAATGCCTTTATATACTGAGTTTTTTTGTTGTTTAATGCATGTACACTTGCAGAAGCCTGTCTAGCTAGCCCAGTTTTCCTACATCTAATCCTGTAAGCCCCATTTCAGACAGTAGGTGATGACACACTGCTGAATACTGTACCTCTCTCTCATAGTTACAAGCCAAAATGTTAAATTTTTATCTACGGCTTTTACATCCAACTGTGCCTTTTTCCCCAGTTCATCCATGACCAGTCAATATTAGACTATGTTTGTACGGCAATAGCTATGCACGTCCAAACTAAACTGCACTACCCCAGAGTTAAGTAACACCAGAAATAACTTGTGCTAGTTTAGTCCCCCCCTTGAACTGTACTGCCACTTACTTACCTGCAGTTCATCTATTCTCTTGGTACTCTCTCCATATCACTTACCTGCAGTTTGAGTCAATTGATTGTTTTTGTTTGACTTGCCCATCCTCCAAAATCTGGCTGAAAGACCTGTCAATCACTTCCACAGGAATCCTCCTGTAATTATTCCCTCCCTTCCTCCCCCACTAGGAATGCATAGGATAGATGTTATATAAGGGCCTGATAACAACGGTGCCATCTTTAAAACACACTAATACTTCTCTTCTGCAGTCATCTCCCCTCTCTGTGAAGTGTGCTTGCTGCAGACAAGAGCACAGTCTGATTTGGTGCCTCACTTAACTCGGCTCACTCCAATCCCCTACCCTGCCCCCATATCCCACCCACTCCCACTAAACCTACTTTTATTTTTAACCCATCACCTGACCACTACCTACTCCAGTCACCTACCTCTTAACCTTCCTTCCATCCATGCCCCCTATCTGACTCCCTGCTTGATAAACACACAAATTAGCAACTGGCCACACTCACACACTCACCTGTCTACTTCAAGCACTCTACTGCTTACAGCCAAGCACCACTACTATACAATATACAAATCACACTAGCATCTCTCTCGCTAGCTCTCACAACTCTAGCTTACATCACATCCAACATACTAACACACCACTGCACAACACTACATACCATACAACTCATGTTTCCACACCTACAAAAACATACACAAATTTTGCTATCACCTCTACAATAGTCAATGATAGCACAGTACTACACATACACAGAACCTACATGCCAAGATGCTACACTAGAAAAACATCACTTAGATCCAACATAGAAATAGCTCACAAAATTAAATATATATTATTTATTGCAAAAAAACTACTTATCTCAGGAGACATACACCCAAACACAGGACAATTCAAAATCATACTCTCAACCAAACAGACATCTGACCTACTGATTCTTAACATCAACACCAGGAGTATATCTAACAAGCTCCCTGACCTACATGCATTCATAACCCACTACTCTCCTGACATACTGACCATTACAGAAACATGGCTAAAGCTTAGCACCCAAAATGAAGAAATCCACCCCCCAGGTGATAATATCTTAAGACTAGATAGAGTAGGCAGGAAGGGAGGTGGGGTCGCAATTCCCTTTAAAAACACACTCAACATTCAACCTGCACAAACCCCTCTACCTAAATTTCATAACAAGGAAACCTTAGCCTCAGTCTTATACCTGGTTCAAGGCTCCAGAGAGCACCCCTGCAATACCAGGCTACAAGTCTTACCACACTTTTTGGCCAGCAAACTAGGACGAAACACTAAAGGTGGAGGAGTGTCCATATTCACCAAGGATATTCCCAACACCAGGCTAGTTGCCTAACACAATGCATCTGAAATTCTCCAGGTGCTACTAACACTAGGTAAGACTGCAATCCAAATTGTAGCTTGCTACAGATCCCCCACCATGCCCCAAGATTCTCACTACACCTTTCTAAACATACTGGGAAATATTAAGATACAACCAAGCACCCTAATACTGGGTGATTTCAGCTACCCTGCCATTAACTGGGAAAACTACTCATGTACCAACATCTTTGCCCAACAGTTATTGGAATTCATAAATTCCAACCCCCTGGATCAACTAATCCTTAGCCCCACCAGATGCTCCAATATTCTAGACCTGGTCATTAACAACATGGGAAATCGATGCTCCATACCTATGGTCACTCCCTCACTGGTCAGGTCTGATCATAAGCTAATCACCCTTGACATCCACATCCCACTCCCACCTCCCAATAAGGAAACCTCTGTAAAAAAATTCTCCAAAGCCAACTTCATGCAACTCAAGTCAGAAGTGACAAACTTCATGACACCCATGCAGACGGGAACTGAAATTTCGACTGCTAAATCCTACACTAAGGCACTGTACAAGCACATCCACTCGTGCATGAATCGTGCCATCCCCAAAAGAACCAAGACGCTCTCCTCCAAAAAAGGAAGCCAATCTCATGGTCCCTTGCTATAAACAAATTTTACAACAAAAGGAAGACACTGTTGCATTAAAGAGGAAAATCCCAGGATGCAAAAAACTCCCTTACCAGCCTCAGTAAGAAGCTGAGATCCCTCACAAATCCTCTAAAGCTAGTTATGAAAATAAAATTGCCAAAGATTCCAAAGACAACCAAAAGGAATTCTATAGCTATGTCAAAAATCTAAATGGCAATGCTCAGATCTGCTCTGAGGATCCTGGCAGATTAATTCAGTGTAAACCTCACCCCCCTCTCACCCCCTACAGGGCCCATCTCAATACCGAATGATTGCCAAATCCCAGTAATAACACAGGTAAAAAACACACTCTTCAAAGGTAAGAATACAGCATCCATGGGACCAGATGACATCCCAGACTGTATACTGTGAACTACAAAATGAACTGGCACCTCACCTAAGTGTCATGTTTAATCATAGCCTCACCTCAGGCTTCATGCCCACTGAGTGGCACACAGCTACAGTTATCCCACACCACAAGGGGGAATCCACCTTGCATCTCGGGAACTACTACCCCATCAGTCTGATGAGCCTGATCTTTAAGGCCATGGAACGTATTATCATGGAACTTATAAACAAAGACATTGGTAACCTTCAAACACTGGACTCCACACAGTTTGGGTTCATGAAGGGCTGATCTTGTCTCCTGAACCTGACTGACTTCTTTGAATCAGTGTCCAGAGCCATGGACAAGGGTAAGGTGGTCCACCCAGCTTATCTGGTCTGGACCTTGCCAAGGCCTTTGACACCATCCCCCATTCTGGAATCATAGATAAACTTACTAAGCTGGACATTAATCCCTACATCACTTGATGGGTTGCCAACTGGCTTAGGGACAGAACCCACACTGTAAAAGTAGCTGACTCCAAATCCAGCTCCAGACAAGTGACAAATGGTGTACCTCAGGGTTCAGTCCTGGGACAGCTCTTGTTTGCCATCTACTTCTCTGAAGTACAGGCCAACACTAAGGGACTCTGGCTAACAAAGTTCGCAGATGACTGCAAACTGTGAGCCATTATTGAATCCCCAAATTATGTGGATATTCTACAAAAGGGGCTTACAGAAACAGATGCTTAGTGCCAGAGCCATGGGCTCAAGCTCAATGCCAAGAAATGCATAGTTATCCCCTTTGGGAAAAAACATGTACCCGCGAATTGCCACATAGGTGGCAGTACACTAAACACCGAAAGTGTGATAAGAGACTTCGGGACACAGGTGGACAGTGGTCTCACCTTCGATAACCATATCACCACAACAGTCAGAAAATCCTTCTATATGGCACACCTCATCACTAAGGGCTTTTCATCCAGAAAAAAGGAGGTCATTGTCCCACTGTACTTATCCCTCATTAGATCCATTATAGAATACAACGCCCCATTTGGTATGTACCTCTCAAGACATCTGCAACAACTGGAAAGGCCACAGAAATACCTCACTAAAAGAATCACAGGCCTAAAGCAGATGCCCTATGCTGACCATCTAAAAACACTAAACCCATACTCTGTCACATATTGTCTACTCAGAGGCAATCTCTACTTAACATACAAGGCCATGTCAAACCCAGAGCTGTTGGACATGCTACACTTAAAGAAATCCCAATCCCTCAGAGATACACGCTCCAGGGATCTAAACCTTGTCATCACAATGAACAAAACATGCTGGAGGGATAGGTTCCTGACCCAGAGACTCCCCAGACTCTGGAATAGACTGTCCAAACATGTCAAGTAGAGTGCCTCTTTGGCCCTCTTCAAAAGGAACCTTGATGATTGGATGGGAGATAGGAAATTCACCCTGGGGATCATGTCAGTCACCCTGCTAGACAGGATTCCAGGGAAGTAAATACTGTGGGAAGAAATAGCCAGAGAATTGTTATGGCTAGGCTTGTATAGGCCCTAGGGCCGATAGCCTAGTACCAACCTATGAACCTATACTTAAACAACAAAAAAGGATCAACACACTTTGTTGCTACATCCCTCCAGGAAATAACTCTCCCATAATTGAAGAAATCTTACACTGGGCTAGTGATAACCTTCAACAAGAAACTATCTTACTAGGTAACCTAAATACTGGCTGGTCAGACTGTAACTCTAACAACCCCACTAACCATATTAACCTCTTTGGATTTTCTCAACTCATTCAAGAACTCACTAGAGTAGATAAAAAAAATCCCCAAAACAATCTATTCTTGATTGGACACTGACCAGTTGCCCCAAACAAAGCTACCATACAGGCTGTCGACTAGATAGTCTTAGGGACCACCTTCCCACATTTCCCCTAAGCAAATGTACCAGCTTACCTAAGCTCACAGCCTAGAGGCAAATCAGAGGTGACCACAACCTAAACCCTCAAGGAACTTAACACTATTTTAAAACAATGTAACTGGGAGCCACTATGACCCCTAGGATTAGACCAGACAGTCGACTATTTCAATAGTACCTTCACCAATCTCCTCAATAGTGTAGCACCCATCAGGAAGGCAAGAGTTAAGACTAATTATGCACCATGGCTAGACAGGGACACAAGAGCCCTAATAAAGTCCAGAGACAAGGCTTGGCAAATCTGGAAGAGAGATAACACTACCCTAGCCAAACAAAACTACCAACAACTGATAAAACACAAAGTCACCAAACTAATACAAAAACACACAAGGCTGAAGTCCAAGCACCTCTGGAGCAATGTTCAAATCTTGAAATGAAAGGAACCACAAGTTTAGAAATATAAAAACACCAAGTATTTAATGATTCCAGTAACAAAGAAACGGTTAGCGCTTTCATTTGAACAAGTTTCAAACTTCATCAGACAAACTATTCTACATGCATTCACCTTAAATACCCTAACATTTACTTCTATTGGTTAAACCAGTATCAGTCATCATGATATACAGCTGAACATAAAACTGTTAATTAATATAAACCAAAAACTGTCAACACTACATTAAAAACAATTTAATACAGCTAATATTCAAAAAGAGTATATATGTATGTATATTTAAATATGTGTAAGAATGCATAAATTAATGTATAAAACCGTATGTTGTTGCCAGTTGTCAAAACAACCTTATTTTTGTTGTTTTAAAACCTTTTTTCTTTCAAGTGCTTTTAGTTTCAGCATGGCCGAGATAGAAATGCGATCACTGATGCCAGGCCAACTGTCTGCTTGAAAGCAGATTTGCCATTTTAGCTAATTTATTTCTAACTGTAAACCCCATGGCTTCTTTTCATCAATAGTGACTTGATCAATTACCACAAATGAAAATTTATGGTTCACATTGTCAGAAATATGTTTGGCCAATGCATTATTCAGATTGTTTTTCCTAATAGCGTAGTCATGCTCATAGATTCTTTGACTTAGCTTGCGCTCAGTCTTTCCTATGTAGAAACCAGAGCATGAATTGCACATGGCCATATACACCACTGCTCTGGAATTACAAGAATATTTCCCTTTTATCTGATGTCTGATGTTTCTAATAGTAATATTATCAGTTACTATTACCATATGACATCATGAGCAAGCTCCGCATCTAAAAGTTCCTTGTTTAGTTACATGAAAGGGAACTTGTCTGATCTTGAATAAATCCTTAAAATTATTTCCTCTTCTGTATACAATAGCTGGTTTAACCCCTAAGTGCTTCCTAATGTTAGCATCCTCTAACAGAATTGGCCAGTTTTTTTCAAAAATAGAAGTTAAAACCTTAGCGTCCTGGCTAAAAGTTATAGTTAAGACTTTTTGAAAGTCTGGAGGTTGTTGTATAGTGTCATTGCATTTGTATTGTTTGGAAATTATAAGAAGCAGCAGTTTTAGGCCTGAACCATATGAATCAAATGTAAAGAGTAAATCAGTTTCACTGTCAGAGAAGTCACTTGGGTCAGGATAGAGGAATTCAAAGAAAGCAGCTAATCACTTCAAACAAGTGAATTATCTTGACCAAAACACCTAGAATAAATCATCTCGTGATAACCAGTGAAAAGACATGGAACAGGAACATTGAGAAGAACCACAGCAGGGATTACATTTCATCTTAAAGAATAATAATTATTTTATACAAAGAATGGAAAAGAAAGAAAATCAATCGAAGAATATTAGGTGTACCAGAAAAACAGGTAAGGACATGATCAAAATTCTTGTTACCTGCTTTAAAGATAATTTAAGTACTTAAAAATTCCTTAGCCTGATACTGATAAAACCCTTTAATTTATAGCTGTGCATCCATTAATATATGATTTGCAGTCAAGTCCATCATACTAAGAGATGTTTGTGTAAAATGTTACATTTTTAAGGTAAACAGTGTATACTTCATTCTGTATGGCTAAAGTTTCCTATTCAGTGGAAGGAAAACATTCTTTTCAGTAATGACTATCAAACACAGAAAAAAAAAAATACTTTCTTTGTTGCTAAAAATATCGAAGACAAAAAAGAAACTGAATGTACTATGCAATGATCCAGGCATTTATCACAGGTAAATATAGGCTATCAAGTGTGCAGAAAAATTACAAGCCTATCTAATAACATGATGTCAGAATCTAACTCTGTACCTTGTATCTGTCAAGTTAACCAATATGCCAACTTCCTTCTTTCATTAATGCTGTGTAGTGTGTGTTATTGTGGCATGTCACTACACTCACAATGTGTGTTATTGTGGCATGTCACTACACTCACAGTGCGTGTTATAGTGACATGTCACTACACTCACAGTGTGTGTTATTGTGGCATGTCACTACACTCACAGTGTGTGTTATTGTGGCATGTCACTACACTCACAGTGTGTGTTATTGTGGCATGTCACTACACTCACAATGTGTGTTATTGTGGCATGTCACTACACTCACAATGTGTGTTATTGTGGGATGTCACTATAATCACAGTGTGTGTTATCATGGCATGTCACTACACTCACAATGTGTGTTATTGTTACATGTCATTACACTCACAGTGTGTGTTAATGTGGCATGTCACTACACTCACAATGTGTGTTATTGTGGCATGTCACTACACTCACAGTGTATGTTATTGGGCATGTCACTAACTCACAATGTGTGTTATTGTGGCATGTCACTACACTCACAATGTGTGTTATTGTGGCATGTCACCACACTCACAGTGTGTGTTATTGTGGCATACCACTACACTCACAGTGTGTGTTATTGTGGCATACCACTACACTCACAGTGTGTGTTATTGTGGCATGTCACTACACTCACAGTGTGTGTTATTGTGGCATGTCACTACATACACAGTGTGTGTTATTGTGGGATGTCACTACACTCACACTGTGTGTTATTGTGGCATGTCACTACACTCACAATGTGTGTTATTGTTGCATGTCACTACATTCACAGTGTGTGTTAAAGTGGCATGTCACTACACTCACAGTGTGTGTTATTGTGACATGTCACTACACTCACAATGTGTGTTATTGTGGCATGTCACTATACTGACAGTGTGTGTTATTGGGCATGTCACTAACAATGTGTTTTATTGTGGCATGTCACTACACTCACAGTGTGTGTTAAAGTGGCATGTCACTACACTCACAGTGTGTGTTATTGTGACATGTCACTACACTCACAATGTGTGTTATTGTGGCATGTCACTATACTGACAGTGTGTGTTATTGGGCATGTCACTAACAATGTGTTTTATTGTGGCATGTCACTACACTCACAATGAGTGTTATTGTGGCATGTCACTACACTCGCAATGTGTGTTTTTGTTGCATGTCACTACACTCACAGTGTGTGTTAATGTGGCCTGTCACTACACTCTCTGTGTGTGTTATTGGGGCATGTCACTACACTCACAAAGTGTGTTATTGTGGCATGTCACTACACTCACAATTTGTGTTATTGTGGCATGTCACTACACTCACAGTGTGTGTTATTGGGCATGTCACTAACTCACAATGTGTGTTATTGTGGCATGTCACTACACTCACAATTTGTGTTATTGTGGCATGTCACTACACTCACAGTGTGTGTTATTGGGCATGCCACTAACTCACAATGTGTGTTATTTTGGCATGTCACTACGCTCACAATGTTTGTTATTGTGGCATGTCACTACACTCACAGTGTGTGTTATTGTGGCATGTCACTACACTCACAATGTGTGTTATTGTGGCATGTCACTACACTGACAGTGTGTGTTATTGGGCATGTCACTAACTCACAATGTGTTTTATTGTGTCATGTCACTACACTCACAATGAGTGTTATTGTGGCATGTCACTACACTCGCAATGTGTGTTTTTGTTGCATGTCACTACACTCACAGTGTGTGTTATTGTGGCATGTCACTACACTCACATTATTTTCTTCTTCGCTGGAGTTGAAAAGCTTCCAACATAATTCCACAATCTACAGAACTCTATATTAACCACGGATACCACTGGAGCTGAAACATATCCATTCCTAACATTTGGAGACTGACTAGAATTTCTTGTGAAATTATACTTATTTTTTAAGGATTGAGTTGCAGAAGATATTTGATTGATACTGAACGAGAGAAAAAATAATCACTGGCAGATTGTGGGAGCATCAAAAAAAGAATATTTGATTTGAACTTGCCTCATTGCAGTACGAGTTTCTTATGATGAAAAGGTCCAACACATCTGGGAAAAAACACATTGCCTTAAAAGGATAATCAGGAAACAACTTCACAAAGCTACCAACCTGGGCATTTTTTCAAATATGTATTATTAAATGCTGTGTAAATTAACACATTATCAAGCAAGCTGAATAATACAGAATAATATGTTTGAATTTAATATAAAAAGTGATTTGAAATGAATTTATTCTTTGCAGTAAAAGTACCTGTTTGGTGTTTTAAGCTATATATACTTACATCCTTAAAAGATAAGAAATATATTTTCATTTATTTCTGTATTTAAAGTCTTAATTATTGGGCACTTGATCTAATTATACAGATTATTTGGTGATCTTAATAGATAGCCATCTGAGCAGTTATATTCTCTTGATATCCATTTCCAGTATTTTAACTTTTTTAGACAAAGCAACAAAGCCCTTACACACCTTTAATAAATACATTTTATTTTTTTCACTACAATTATATTGCAATGACTTATGAGGCCTTTTAACAGGGAAAAATATACCTTTAAATATATACTGGCAGAATAAACTCTTTGTTTAAGCCCAAATGAAGGTAGCATGCCCACACATTATATGAAACATGCATAAAGCAATAAAAATTATATATGTCCAGAGCCATAATTTTGTGTGCGTGTGTGCGTGTGTGTGTGTGTGTGTGTGTGTGTGCACATGTATATTCATATATATGTATATATATATATATATATATATATATATATATGTGTGTGTGTGTGTGTGTGTGTGTATGTATGTGTGTGTGTGTGTGTGTGTGTGTGTGTGTGTGTGTGTGTGTGTGTGTGTGTGTGTGTGTGTGTGTGTGTGTGTGTGTGTGTGTGTGTGTGTGTGTGTGTGTGTGTGTGTGTGTGTGTGTGTGTGTGTGTGTGTGTGTGTGTGTGTATGTGTGTGTGTGTGTGTGCGCGCGCGCACATGTATGTGATGTACCATTAGCTGCAAAACCCCCAGGGGGGTAAATTTGTCACATTTAGCTAATAAACGTTGGATCATATGTTCCTTATCTGTTAGTCTACATTTCTTTGGTGAGGAAGGAACACAACATAACAACTTCTGCTTAAGGTGTTCCAAATGATTCTGTTCTAAGCAGATAGCATGTAACACATCAGTGATATACAAGTCTTTCTTCCCTAGTAAACTCCTTAACCTGCGATGCCAGCCTTCCACTGTATTCTGGCTCCTTGGATCGCCCATAGTACAAGACACTTCAAACAGAGGGGGTTGTCTCTCAGAGATACTACCACGTATGCCATACCATCTAGAATGACCTAAAATGTAATTATTTCTGAAGAAATCACATAAAGCTGTACCTCTGTCACCCAAAGCCTCTTTAGTGGATGTTAATGTCTCCAATACATGTTTGGTACTTATGAATGCCAAAGCAGGAATCTGCTTACAAAGTAAGGCAAACTGTGTGTCAGTACCATACACTGTATTCAGATTAAGCTTATGTATTTGCCTCCACAGAATCTGGCACAGGTTAAACCAGCAACCTTTAGCTGTACTATTAGGAAGGTGCTTCACTATGCTATTCACAGCCCCTTTTTCAAAATCACTTAAATCTATTTTGAGACTTAATTGCTGTTAGAATTCTTCTCATATAGACAGCAATGTTGACCAAAACTAGTCATAACACTCTTCACATTTCAAAGGGAGTATACCATACACAACAGGCTCAACTTTATTGTGTCCACTACCTTCCAAACTACAATGTACAGAGTACACCTGCTTACATTCTTGAGTGCTAATGGGGAAGGTCCCATCCACCAATATAAATTCTGAATTACATAGCACATTCAGATTACTTTCTGTTGTCATAATAACAAAATCATTGTTATGACTCCTTAAGGCCCTATGTTTAATAATGAACTGCCCCTGTTTTAAAGGCACCATTTCTGCATTTCTGGGGTGAGATCCTTCAAATTAGCCAAGTTCACTTTAGGAAGTGTACTGTACCTACATCTCAGCCTACGTACACATTGTTTCAGTGCATCAGTATTGGTCATAGTAGTGACAACATCAGTCGACGTGCTTGCTAGAACTTCAGACACAATTCTACATGGGTCCTTTCTGCGACATTCATATGTGCGACAGCAAGGTGTTTATGACATTATGGGCCTCGAATTTATGAACTGTCAACGAGCAAAGTATTCAGCATTATGTCTGACAAACATTTCTTAGGCATGTAAGTGAGCAATGACATTATAATAGTAAACCTTGTGTGTGTGTGTGTGTGTGTGTGTGTGTGTGTGTGTGTGTGTGTGTGTGTGTGTGTGTGTGTGTGTAAATATATATATATATATATATATATATATATATATATATATATATATATATATATATATATATACGGGTCTACTTCTCTTCATCGAAAGTACATCACTTTGAAAAAGAGAAGTAGACCCACACTTCGAAAGTGCACTTAACGAACCATTAAGGAACACTGAGGCCCGAAGCACACTACATTGGGGAAAAAGGAATCTACCTGTGTCCCCACTGTAGTGCAATTTTGGAGTTAGTATATTTAAGTAGGGGGTGTAGGGGGTACAAGGGGGCTTGCCCCCCTGCAAAAACATTGTTTTGGTGTTTCTGGTCAGTTCATTGAAGCATTCTTTGCAAAAGCACACTTTCGATTAAGTGCACTTTTGCGTAAGCGTGGGTCTACTGTTCTTTTTCGAAGAAGTGTTCTTTCGATAAAGTACAGTAGATCCATTTTATATATATATATATATATACATATACATATATATATATATATATATATATATATATATATATATATATATATATATGGGTTTATATCAGATGATTGAGTTTTTGGAGACTTAATGTTCACATGGTCGAGATGATATGCTCGACATTCTGAACACTCAAAGCATTTGTATGGAGATTATGGTATAGTGCGAACAGGGGAAATTACCCTTCCCCCACCACTGTAGTTCATTCTTAGACTTGGCATATATAATTTTCAGGGGGGTACAGGGTGGCTTGCCATCCTACAAAAATGTAGATTTTTATTGTTTCGTTTAATTCAAGTTTTTGAAAGTCGAACATATGGTCTTGACCATTTGACTTTTGAGTTTCCAAAAACTCGATCATCTGGCATAAACCCATACATATATATGTAAAACTGCAAGAAAAATATTTTTGACATTTTTATTGAACTCATATTGACAGCATAAGTCGACACTTTGGCTGCACTTCGGAAACACAGGACCTTTAAATCCAGCTGATGTCCATAAAGATTAAGGTGCCTGCTGAATATCCCAGATAAAATTCAAACCAAAGGGTAAAAAGATCACACAGACAAAAAATTCAGTAAAAATTATAAGAAGAGCTCGGCCAAGCCAATGTTTTTACTGTGTGATACCTTAAACCTCTTGCAGGAGCGGCCTTAGGTCAACTGGTGCCCTAGGCAAAACGGCTCCACATCTCCCCCCACCACATCACCCGATGCGCCTATCCTGATCTACCTACACCAAATAAATACTGGAAAAGTGCCCCTGCTAGTACAGCGCCCTAGGCGGTCACCTAGTTGGCCTATGCCTAAGGCCTGCTATGACCTCTTGTAATGAAAACAGGTTTTATGGCCTTGTGCCGATGCATGTTCATAGCCAGTGGGGATTGGCTTTATTGGCCTGAATGTAACCATAAAGACTTAAAAAAAAAGTAAAGCCATAGATTTTAAGAAACCATGATGTCCTAAAGGGGTCATTTGCATATATCCCATGCGCCTCCATTACAGGAGGTTTAAGTTATTACATACTGAAAACTCTAGCTTAGCTGTTTTTTCCTTGCAGCTTTTATTGAACGGTTTGTCTATGTGATCTTTTTACCATTTGGTTGGATGTTATTTGTGATATTTTGCATATATCTTAATCTTTATGGGCATCAACTGAGTTTAAAGATCCTGTGTTTCTAAACTATAGCCATGCTATCCATTTATGTTGTACTGATGTGGTCAATCAAAAGGTCAAGGCACACATGTCCACGGCTAGTGGAGTTTGGCTTTATTGACCTGAATATAACCATAAAGACTTAAAAAGTAAAAAGTCGTGGGCATTGAGGAGCTATATAGCTGAAGCACTTGATATTCTTAAGGTATGATTTGCATATATCCTTTGGGTTTCCACTACTGGGGAATTAAATTAAATTATCACACAGTAAAAGCTTTAGTTTGTCTGTTTTTTCTTGCACTTTTTACTGTATGGTTTGTTCATGTGACCTTTTTACCCTTGTGTGTGTGTGTGTGTGTGTGTGTGTGTGTGTGTGTGTGTGTGTGTGTGTGTGTGTGTGTGTGTGTGTGTGTGTATATATATATATATATATATATATATATATATATATATATATACACACACACACACAAACATATATATATATATATATATATATATATATTTTTTTTTTTTATTCATATTTCCCTGCCATAAGTTTCTTTACTATGTGATTTAGCTGAGAGGATCTTAAAAACATACCCCTACAGTCCCATGGTAGTTTTACCCCTTATATTTTGTATGCACATAATACAGAGATGGGATGAATAAGAATATAATAGGACAATTACGTACATGCTGCCTCTTATGCATGGTATTTGGCATGATCCAGCTAAATGCCAGTTATATGATAATTAACTGATCTGATATTTTTGGCACATGAATTTATTCACCCACCCAGAATGCCATGAGGCACAGGGTTTGTGGAGGAAAAATTGTAAGATAAATGTTGCTAAAACTAGAAGTATGTAAGTAAACAGCAATTTTTTGAAACATGGTAGCTAAGCATACCCAGATGTTCATAATCAGTGTTTTCATATGTAAATAAAAAAGGTTCATTCTGTTCCAGTGGGATAGAGATATAGAGCCCTGACCTCATCTTAGCTGACACAAGTTTGTTAAGCAACTTGTACATATGATAGTGCAGGCAGATAAGGATGGGTGCCCGTCCAGTCAGGATGGAGTGCACACTGTTAGGGACATATGCATCTTGGGATAGATTACCTTGGTTGAGCTTAGGGAAAGTGCCATGAAGTGCCTACTCTTCACTGAAGTGCTATCCTACTAACATCAGCCCTTAGTGGAACTGAGGGTTGGTACAGCCCTAATTCCCATCACATGCCTCTCCCACTTCCTGTTGCTGGTCAAGTACAAGGAGTACAGCTTACCCAAACCATTTCTGATATCTACCTTAATGAGTGCCTGTCCCAACAGACCCACTAGTAATGGGGAACAAATGGGCCAATCAGCTGAGAGGGTCTTTGGCAGCTAACATAGACAAGATTTAAAAATATATATATAAAAATAAAAAGATTTATGAATCCAGCTCTGGGCATAGATGGCCAAAGCTCTGTCTGTCTCAGATAATTCAGATTCATTTGATTGCTTGGGCACTGGAAGTCCTGACAGGAGATGGTGGTAGTGAGAGTAGACACTGCCTTACCTATGCTGGGATGAGGGGGTTAGTAGTTCTGGTACAGCATCTATAGTACATCCAATGGCTGCCCATGCAAATGTGGGGGATACACCAGGTGAGTTGTGTAGCATGCAATTGCAAGCACATCTGCATTCTCACACTTACATTACTGTGCTTTTGTTACCTAGGGATTTTAGAACTGCAGCATATACATCCTGCACTAACAGCTATGTATGCTCTTGTTGTCTTTGTAAATTCCTGGCATGCAACTGTCCATTTAATTCACAAATTTTGAACTGGTAGTATCCCACTTACCTAAATTCACATGGTAACATTACCTGCATGCTTTCACAAGTTCCACTGTTAGGGGATCCAGCAGCACAGGTCTGCACATGTCTGAAGGCAATATGTCTGAAGAGGTTGACAGTAATAGCATGAGGAGGGAGTTCAGCAAGACAACACAGTGACATTGTCAACAACACTGACAATGGAGGTCAGAATCCCATCCCAGATGGTTGAGAGGGTTACAGAGGTGTAGGATGGTCTGCTTAACTGCATCACAAGAGTTTGAGAAATTATGCTTTGTTCTTGTGCATCTGATATGATACACAGATAACAGATGAGAGATGCGCGACCTCTAAGGCACACACATTGGCTTTGAGAGAGGGATGTGGGCACCTATCAATGACCTGAGACAGAAGTAATACATGATATTGGTGTTACTCAAGACATTATCCAGTAAATATGCAGGTCTGTGATCCAGACACAGATTGATGCTACTCAGACCATATGTGACTCACTCAATATGCTGCATGACCTGCATGATTATGTTCATGGGCTCGGTGAAAGCAGCACACTTGGTGGTCATTAGTGGGTCGATATGGCTGTCAGCAAATAAGCAGGCATAATTGTGGAAAGGGATGGATTCAAACTGTAGGTAAGTATGTCCTCTATGTTGCATGGTTTCCACATCTGCTTCTGCAAGGAAAACTGTTACACTAGGACAGCACTCCACTGCTGGAAGTTGCCCATAATTACCTGAAGATATGATCCCTGACAGGATACAATAACTTAG
The DNA here is from genome assembly GCF_019279795.1 of Protopterus annectens. Taxonomy (NCBI): domain Eukaryota; kingdom Metazoa; phylum Chordata; order Ceratodontiformes; family Protopteridae; genus Protopterus; species Protopterus annectens. The sequence goes on from NC_056745.1 coordinate 1,292,555,748, forward strand.
TCATGTGCTGTCTTTCTACCTGCACCACTCATGATCCTTCCACATATGTTAGCAGTGGTAAGACAGCACATGACTAAGTTATGTGCTGTCTTGCCACCTGCACCACTCATGATCCTTCCACATATGCTAGCAGTGGTAAGACAGCACATGACTAAGTTATGTGCTGTCCTACCACCTGCACCACTCATGATCCTTCCACATATGCTAGCAGGGTTGTTGTCACATGTCACTGTGCTCCTCTGCCTGTGAAAAAGATGATGATGACGGTAGCCTGTCTACTCTCTAGCTCATGCAGGTTAGGTAATCTCTGATGCGCAGTGTTATCAGTCCACTGTTATGCATAACCTTAATGTGTAAATGCATTTATCACTTCTGTTCTGTTTTTTTTTTTTGATCATGAGCCATAGCTTTGAAACAGTCACCACCTCTTTGCTAGTGCCAGAACATGCTGTGCCCACCTCTGCCTTGCGTAGGTGTCCACCACAACTGTGTCCTCCTTCATATTCTCCTACTGCTGGCAAACCAAGGTCAAACAGTGCTATGTACTTCCATTGCTGTAACTATTTATGCAGAATATTGTATAGCATGGCACACACCACAAATAGCATGTTGCTTGTCTCGGGAGTATATTGCTGTGCAATACCAAATGTACCCAGGCAGTGGAAGCAACATTTCTGGACTCTGCACACAAGTTCAGTGATGTTTCATGTTTTTCTAGTGCAGTGTTGTACACCTTTTCTGCCTCTGCTTCTGTCTGGGGGGCTGCAGATGAGGGTCATCATCCATGCATAAGCAGCATCACCTGTTATACGTGACAGCAAACAACTTTATGAGCAGTCTGATATGCATTATCATGGCTCTGGAGCTGGTAATGTGTACACCAACTAAATGGCCCTGTGGAAAGTCCCCTGCATGAAATGCTGGTATAGGTTGCACATGTGCCAGTTGTGGGAAACATGGGAAATATCTGGATGGCAAATAGATATATGTTTATATTATACCCTGAGTTTTGTCTGCCACCTGACAGTTGATGAAATATAACCCTTTTCTGGTAAATGCACTGCACTGTTTGTGGACCATCTGCAGCCTTAATGGCAATGTGGGTATAGTCAATGTCCCTGCCCCCACATCTGGGGGAAGAGGGATACATCACAGACTGATCACAGAGTGGTGGTTCAGTTCTCTGCTGTCAGTGGGAGCCGCAGATGCTCCTCCAAATGAATCGGCATCACATCTAGGAAGTGCTGTATGATTTATATGAGTCCAATGGCTCCTAATTATCTAGTGTGTCCCCAGTTTGTGCTGGAAGTCCCTGCAGCAAGAATAGTTAATGTTACACAAATCCTTATATCAAGTGGGACATGCATTTCATGCACCCACCTTGATTCCATAAAGATGGCACTAGTTTACCAACTCTTGTATGGTATCAGTGCCTACACAATTGCATTCATCTATGTCCAGGTTAAGCAGGTGATGGTGCATCAGCCAGTGATGGACCTTTCTGTGACATGGAGTGTGACAGTAGAGAACATCACACACAGTAGTGTCCAATGTGGCTACTATCACATTTTGTGTAACTAAAGTAGGTGCTACTCCTAGCATTACTGGGCAAGCGGTAATACTGTTCACATTGAAATTCCACTGTATGGAAGAGCTGATTGCTGTGGCTCATCATTCTATTGTATACATTTTTGAATAGTGCTGCCACATCTGTTGTCCTAATTTGCATATGCAGTAGCTCTCATTAGGGGATTGATTCTCATTTGCATGCCAATATATGGTAATTTGCATGTGATGTACGCCATGCTATATCCCATGATAATACAGTTACTCTGCATGTGTCAATGAATTCTCCACTTCCTACATGTCACACTGGGTCACCACATTATTGCATGTAACACAGTGCACTAACTGTTGTTGAGTACTCTTCAAATCTGTATCACAGGATATGCAGACATACTCATACTATAAGTCCAAACATGCTTTCATTCACTTTTTGCATAATTACTTTTTGATTTAATTTTTTTGATTGACTAAATGAGGCAATGCTAGCAAGAGGAGTAATTTATTGCATTCAGGCTAATGCAGTATTTTCATCTGACTTTGAAATATTGCAGTTGTTCATGGTTTGTCAGCAGCTCTATCGAACTTTGCTTTGAATATTTAGGTCACGGAGTAACTGGGTTCATGACTGCATGAAGATGATGTTTTTTATATCTTTTTATTGAAATGTAGACATATGTGCAATTCTGTTAAGCATGAACCACATCTATCGGACTATGGTCTGGCCCATCCAGTTAACTAATTCCTCTTTGTACCTAATCAGTTTGACCTCTGTAGAATCATTTTTGTGAGTCACAGAATCCTTTCTGACATGTATTCCACATCAGGTTCCTACCCTGTCCCACCATTGTATCTTTTTAAACTCCAACCATCATTTGTGTTCCACATTACCCTTCAAATAGGTCAAACACCATTATGCTTTAAATGAAGTTGCATCTTTTTTTTCAAGTTTTTTTAAGTGCGGCTTTTAAGTCCCCTTTCCATGATTAATATTTACCATCTCATGCTTTCTTGGCTAACCACTCATCTCTTGTGTAACTCTATTAGCCATAACTCATATTGGTTGACTACTAGCTATCCATGTTTTGTTACATTTGTCCATGGTTATGTTCCAAACCTTTTCTTTGGCCGGTTACATTGTCAAACCATGTGCACCATTCCTGTCAGATTCTAATTTTATATCTAACACTCCCCTCCATCTTTGTCTTACTGAAATGTGATTGGTGTTTTGTACCACCTGTTTGGTAGTCTCATATGTTGGTCCCAAAGTACCATCTGTGACTTCAGTTTGTTTGTAATCTGCAATACTTCATACTAGTGTATGTATACTATAATTCCCTACTCTTTGTCTTTCCACTTATGTTTTGTTTTTTTAGCTTTCTTTTCTCTTCATCTTCCTGGTGTCCTTATATATTGCACCATTTCTACCTTTGTCTTTCCTCCATTCCCATTTTTGGACACAGAAAAGCATGTTTTAGTAGCATGCATTGTTCCATTTTTTTTCTTGTTCCAAATTTCTCCTGTTTTGCGGAACATTCTCTGTACTGCACTATTCAACAGCAATTCTCTTTTGCTTCCCAAACAAACTTTATTTCATCTTCCTTCCCCTGTGACGTTTGCGTCTACTTTCTCATTTTGCACCAGTAGATATTCTGTCCTGGTTATCCCTTTTTCGTGCATTCTATTGGTCTCTCTTTGCCAGAGACTTTGTCTCCTTTACCCCATTATTTATTTTCTCAGATGACATTTTCTGTACTCTGCAAGCACAAGATTCTAGTCCATTTCCTTAGCACCTTTAAACTTTTCCTTATTATTTGGTTTATTCACTGTTTTGCTTATCTTTCCTTTCTTGTTTCTGGTCCATGCTGTCATTTTCCATTTCATCAGCTAGCCACTTCTGCCTTTCTGTTATTGGTAAATGTTATATGCCTGTGTCTATCTTTCTAAACATAGAACCTTTAAGTTGTCATCTTCCCTTATAACTTGTAAGTGCCTCATTGCCATTTTAACTTCTTTCACTTTCCACTCAGACCTTTTGCATAACTTTTGTTATTCCTGGATGCATCCTTCAATCTTTCCCTGCTTCTAGTAGGTATCTATGCATATACCCATTTATGGGGTTGACCATCATTATAAGAAAGTTAGTTCCTGCTGTTTGGGAATTGACTTTGCCCACTTTTTCTTGTCTTGCTCAGCCTTCTATTTCAGATACCTAGAGTTTTCTTCCTTTGTCTTCTAATTATCTTGTAGATTTGTAGTTCTAGGTACTTGGTCCCAGGTTTCTGCTTTATTTCCCCAATAATGTATCTCCTTTTGTTTGCTCATTTACTGATATACACTGTCTTTTATAAGCTGCATTCAAGGCCTGCTTAATCCTTGATTTTTCCCATCTACATAAAGATTACCTTTTGTGGCTCTATCACAGTCTTAGCTACTAGAATACAGTCACCTGTGAGGAGGTTAAGAAGCCCACATACCCTTTTCTGCTTGTTACAGAGACAATGGCTATATAGTATGAACAAAGATATTCATGCCTCATTTCAATTCTGACATGTACCTCTGGAATTGTTTTATAGTGATTTCAACCACTTTTAAGTATTTTTCCTTCACTCCTACCCATACCTCTCAACCTGGAAACACCAAAAATCTGAACAAAGGCCCATGAAAAGTAGGTACAGCTGGCCAAAAATCGGGACACTCATTAACATAAAATGTGTATACATAATTGTGTAACCCCACCCACTCCAGTAGATTGAGGGATAGCAAAATCAAGATTGAAGTCACTAAATAATAATAATTAATGGTGGAGATTTGAATTTCAGACTTAATATCCATCAGAAAACATTATTCTAGCAACTATCTGAATTTGCAGGAACAATGTTTAAAATCTGTCCCTATTTTTGGGCCTTTGTCCCATGGTCTCGCCATTACTTTTGGCTTTGTCCAGATTTCTTGCTCTGAGAGATTGAGTTATGCTGACAACCTTGAACTGTTTGTTTTACCAGTGCACAGTGCACGTCAAAAGAAATCACTATCATTTACATCAAACTCAAATACTTCACTTTTATATGTTTCCACCTAAATATACAGCTCAACAAAATGACTCCAGCAGCAGAATCAAAAATAAATAAATGACTAATTAGCTATTCACATCCAGCCTTGACTGTTATTAACAAATAACTGCGTACAACAGTTAGCTACAAATATAATATGTTAAACAGTTCCATTCCACAAGACAGGCACCTGCCTGGAAAAAAAAAATAGCACCTCAGAAAATACCTGTACTGATTTCTCCCATAAAACATAAGCTACACAAAATGTCATCAAATATAACACAGACATAGTTCATTGATCAATTGCGCACTTGGTTGTGCCAAACATCAAAAGTCATCAGGTAAAATAGAAAACAAACCACACCTTACAAAACAGTGCACCTCCTTCAATTGCAATTTATATCCAAGTAAATTAGCAATCTATGTTTGTAACACCATTATAACCAGACTAAGTGCTAGTTGCAATAAATAACGTTAAGCACCTTATCCAGTGAAAACAATGTTACACACCCCTCAGCTACAGCCAGTCACAGTGGGAAGAAGGGAAACACACTAGTTCCCATTTATCAAATCTTCTGTGGTTCGTGTTTGTTTAAATAATATAGGTGGGCTTTGTAGTAACAGCAACCATTGTTTTTAAATTCTTTTCTCTGTTACGAATAAAGCCAAAAAATAAGAAAAGAGCAGGATGAAGGACTAAAACTAGATAACTTTGTAAGTGAATATAAATGGTAAGCATGAGAGGACTTGTAATTCCTGTTTTCAGAAGAGAGACTTTTGTAACTAAAGTCTGCCATTACAGAACAAAATATTCAGGCAAAAAAAGACAGTGGAGAAATAAAGTTCTGTCAAGACATAAATGTTTCATCAATCTTAACTCTAAATCTAATGTGGACAGCAGCAATTTGCTGCTACCAGTGCTGCATGTGATTACAAAAAAAGAAATTACACAAGTGTACAACCATCTATTACAGACTATATATAAAATGCACTTGTAAACTATTGCACTTTTTTTCTCTTAATCTTTTGCTGCAAACAGCATACAAGCTGAATGAAGAATACTTTCATAATCCATATACAACCTTCACCTTAAACTGAATAAGGAATCAGCCAAGCCATCACTTAAGTCTAGTCCTAAAATAAACTGCTCAGTATTTTTACAAAACTTTGAGCTATACTCCTACAGATTCAACCTCTGTAAGAAGAGTCTTCCAACTTAATTTCAGTTACACTTCCCTTGCTTAACTCCAATTATGCATTGCCTTACCTTCTCCAGGTTAAAAACACCACCGTCTAAATTTGTGCAAAACAGGACAGCTTTCCAACATCCATCAATTTACACTGTTTTAGACAAGGGAATGGTTGAGAGCAAAATACAAAAGAAATTAGTCCCCACTTTCTAGAATAAAGAACATAAACACAAAAGCTATGTTATTGTCTAACTGCATAGAAAGGAAACATGCACACACTGAGCATTTCTGGTAATAACATCAGCCTGCAAACACTTTACAATTTTTTCACACTCATTTCCTTGTAAGAAATAGTCTCCCTGCAGTATGTAAAAGCTTAATTTAAATGCAAATACTTATTTTAAAGAACAAAGCATTTTATTGTTGACAAAAAGTTATGTTTAGTCAAAACTATGGCTTTTCTAGTATCAACATCTAGGAAAGCTGAACTACCCCACTAGAAAACTGATAGTTTTGAGCAGTGGTGCATGGAAAAAAAACTGAATTTCATGGACTGCAAGAAAAAACAAAAACTGAAGGATATAAATCAAGACTCCAACTGGAAGGGATGACAAAACTAAAGTGCATCCTGCAGGAGTCACAGTTTCTATTAAGCACAGGCAATAATAGGCAAGCATAAATATAACATATTCATTTTTTTTATTTTTTTTTTATTCTTTTTTTACTTACCTGGAGCTGGAGGTTGAGCCAACAGAAAAAGCACATTTTCTCATCCTAGAAGGGCAGACATGGGTCGGACTCGGCTCTGGGTGGGCTGCAGACTGGACTCTGACTGACTGCAGTCAGAATCAGAAGCTGGCTTGGCACTTGGCAGAAATTAAGTTTAATTTAAACTGTAATTTTTATTTTTAGCAATAAAAATGTTTAAAGTATTATGTTTCTGGAGAAAGCCTGGTTCCCTGATGTGCCTAGTAGATCTTTAGTTGGTTTAATTTGTAAACAGCTGCACCACTTGCTAATGTGCTGCTGGCCTGCTGCTATTCAAATTTCCAGGTTGTAAAGTTTAAACACAGTCCACGTCTCCAACAGGGTGGCAGTCTGCCTCATAAAGCAATGTCATCACACATGCTCCTGCGCATGATGACGCTGATGTCGGCAATAAATTTAGAGTTGTACTCCCCCAAAAAAGAAAAAAAAATGGGAATTAAAGGGGCCCCTTGTGAATTCGTGGCACCCCATTATTTCACCCTCAAAACCGGCAAATACTGAGAAATTCAGTACGGTTGAGAGGTATGGTCCTACCTCTTCTAGGATTCTCAAGAAAAATTGTAATTTGATGGAGATGACGGCATACTTTAAACTGAAAAGTAAGATCACTGCTTTCCTTACCTGATTATCCTTGCAAATTATCTCCCACTAATTTCCATAAAAGTTTAGGCTTCACTTTTTCCAGTCTAATATCCAGTCTTTTTGCCAGGATTTTGACATCCAGTACTCCCCTGTGCTTTTTTGGTAGAGCAATCACTATCAGATGCTCCATAACTTCTGGTAGTTACTTTTCCTTATTTTACTTACTGCAGATTAAGGCAAGATGTTCCTTTTCTCTTCTCTAAGTAGCTTGTAGAATTCCTTGGCCAGTCCATCCATTCCCACGCCTTCTTCACTGGTAGGCTTTTTATTGTCTTCTAGTGGTTACCCTGCACTTCTCTTACCTAGTATGTCTGCCTACAATTTATGTCCTCATCATCTGTAACAGCATTCTCTACCACATCTGGAATCTGGTCTGTAAAGCTTTTTGCATCACTTATTTATTTCTCTTCCTCTCATATGTTTTGTTTTTTCCTGGTGTTACTTACTATCCTCACCACTTTTTTTTTCTGTTTCAGTTTCCTTGACAGCTTTTTGCTCTATTTCCATAAAAGCCTTTATACTAACATTTATTTTTCGCATTGTTTAACATATTTCTGTTTTAACTTTCTGGTTTACATTTTAAGTCCTCTACTTCTTCTCTCCAACTTTTCATGGTTGGTTCTTTTTGTCCCTTAATATTTATTTTCCTTAAAGCCTTTTCTGCTTCCTTGATCACTTACTCCATAATCCTCCTTATTATGCTTGCTTATTTCATGACCCCCCCAATCACAGTTGCCTTGATCATATTCCAACAATCTACTCCTATGTTCTGTTTATTTTACTTCTTCACTGTTCCAGTTTTGCAATCCATGCTTAGAGCATCCTTCTTTTCTGTTTTACATTTTGGTCTTATCCATCTTCATCTGCTATTTGTTTCCCTTTTCTGCCTTGTCCTTTATCTCTGTTAGTAAGGGAGCATGATCCCATGATCCCATACTGTTTAGACACTCTGTCTTATTTCTGTTACATAATTCTCCCAAGTAGCTTCAACAATGAACCAGTCCAATCTGCTTGCCTGGGACCAACTGTGTATTCTAAAGGTGAGTTTCCTTGTTTCACTGTTCCTCCCTCTTATGACATCTATACACCTTCCCTTCTCCAATTCTATCTTTAGGTTCATCCAATTTGATTCTTTCTATATGCGTGCCCTGTCCAGTCTTTCACTGGGGATTGTATCGAAACCCCCCCCCCAGTCACCCTGTTCACTTATTGGGCAGCAGCAGATTTAGTTATAGGGTTAGCACATAGAAGTAAGGAGGTATTGGGTGGTGGGTAAAGCATTGTTTTGTATCAAGGTGCTACTGTGGGTATGGGTGTGTGTAAAGCACTGCTTTGTTTCAAAGAGTTACAATAGGTAACCTTGGTATGCTTGACCCACAGTAGTTCACCATGGACAGTATATTTTTTTCACAGAAGAAATAGTGTAGTGTCACTGCCATCTGTTTTATTATATATTGAATTCAATTAATAAAAATGCAGGACTAGATGCTTGCATTATTTGACATGATACCTAGCACATTGATCAACAGCCAGATACACAATGAGTTTGTGCTTACTTAGATAAGACATAAAAAGCACCAATCACAATAAAAAATGCAAACTGTATCTACCACTATTCCAATCACTGTCTTTGAATGTGATCTGTTTAAGTGCCTGGGATTAAAGTCTTTGCTGTAATTCACATGACCTTCAGTATGGAAAATAGAAAAGTATATATTGCTTGTTACTGCTATGTATAACTTAAATCTAGTGAAGCTCTGACAAGGGTGAAAGCTCTCATATCTTGTTTTAACTTTATAAACTGTGGTTTAAACAAGCAAGACCAGCTTGAATCCTATTTTCTTATTTTTAATTAAAATACAAAGTGATCAATGACACATATCTTATATAAGAAGTTTTTAGAATGTTTAATTTATATGCTGATATCAAAAGTAATCATTCCTGTAAAATTAATTTTCTCTTTTTTGTATGTCCCAACATGCATTAAGTTGACACCAAATGGTTGACATAAGCAGGGAGTCAACAGATGTGTGAGACTGACATTCCCCAGGTTGAAGAAAATTTCCTTTCCCTGGGTACTGTGCAGTCTTGGAGTTAGTATATGTAATTAGCAGGTGGTGCAGGGGGGCTTCTCCCCCGAAAAGCAGTTGCCATTAGTTTACTTTGTTCCAGGGTAATCTCTAGAGCATGTACAGAATGTGTCATTCTGTGTGCGTTCAACGTTCGGATGTCAATTTGAAGGGGGTCAGGACACTATATATTTGCTACATTGTCCTACACCAATATATATTAAAAAGAAAATATCATTATGGCTAAGAATAGATGACATTATACAAAAAGAAAATTTGCATGGCAGTTCATAAGTACACATCACTGGATAAAATAAAATACATTCAGTTTACAACTATTTTCAAAACGTTATAGAATTTGTGAGATTAAATTTATGGTATTTGAGATGCATTTTAGAACCAAACCTGAATATACAGGACTAATCTTTGATAAGTGTAAATAAAGAAATGTTAAGTCATGTGCTCACCTTCCACTTTATGGCTAACTAAATTTATCTGGATAAATGCTTGCGATGTATTTTCTGGCAGTTAGCACAAAGGATTAAGGTTGTGAGCTGCTAATGAGTTAATTCCTGGGTCCAGGGTTTGTTTACCTCAACCTTCTCTTTGAATTTCAGCAAGTCAGTTAAACAAACTGAGCTTTTGGGCTGAGTCTGTAAAAGGCTCTTTAGGGTTAATGCTTTACCCCAGTTAACAAATATGAATAAAGAAACAAATATTAAAGATAATCAGAACTATGGAAAACATATTTGGATAGACATTGGAAATGTATGAATCATATTGGAGGGATATTATCTCTGACATTCAAATGTTCTCTGCAGTTGCTTTTTCCACTTACACCAAATCTTGTTTTTTCATTTCTTCAGAATCTCTCCCAGATCATAATATATCGTTTCTACTATTTACATGTCTTCCTTTACAAACATTTATTTCCTTTTTTGTCCTTTCCAAATTAGTGTATTTTTTTTTTTTTTGCTATTTTCCTAAACTGTACTACATCTTGTGAAGAAATAGTCTGGAATGTATATTTATACAATAACTATTACAGCTCCTTAGTCTGGCTAGATCTTCTATAGTGACATAGCAGTGATGGGTCAGTAATCTCATTTCTGCATGAATTAAACATCATCATCATCATCAGCCTCCTTCTTTCCCATTTTCTACATGGGGTCGAGCTGTCATATCACTTATTGCCATCTCTCCCTATTCGATGTCGCTCTCCTACTTCTTCGACAGTCATGCTTGACTATCACAGATCTTCTGTCACATAATTCATCCATTTCTTGGCTGGACACCCTCATTACCTCTTACCTTTTTCCTGCCTGTCCCAAATCATCTTCACCGGATTGTCTTCTGCTTTTCTGCACATGTACCTGAACCATCATAATCTGTTCTCTTTTACCTTTTCTGCAATTGGAGCTACTTTGGCTTCTGCTCTTTTGCCCTCATTCCTTCATCTGTCCCACAGTGTGCATCCTACCACCTATCTCAGACACTTTATCTCCATCACCACTAGTTTCCACAGCTTCTCTGCCTTTACTGCCCGGGTTTCTGTACCATACAGTAAGTAGTACTGGTCACACCACTCTTGTGTACACCTTACTTTTAAGTTTCTTTGACATTCTGTGCCAGTTGGCTGCAGCCCCTCTGATTCTAGCTTTGACCTCCTTATTCAGACTTCCTTTCTCCTCCATCACCTCTTGCAGATACTTGAAATTGCTAACCTGTTACACTATTTTCTCTTCTGTCTCATTTCTCAACTTCGTGTAATTTCCCCTATTTGCTGCCATTACAACTGTCTTTTCTGTACTCAGTTTCATCCCATATGCCTTCAGTTTTGCATTTCATTCCCCTATCCTTTGCTGAAGTTCTTGTACAGAGTCTGCCAGTAATGGCACATCATCTGCATACAGCAACTTCGTTGATCTGTCTACCCTGATCTGTTAACTAATGTAGTCCATTACTAGTATGAACAGCAATGGACTCTGAGCTGAACCCTGTTGTACACCCACTCCCACTGGGAAACCCTCTGTAAGACCGAACATTTTCGTACTTGAGTTATTGGGTCTTGTACATAGCTTGTACTAGTTCTGCTCGCGTTTCTGGGACTTCAAACCACTGGAGGACTGCCCAAATCAGCTTTCTTGAGACCTTGTCTTATGCCTTCTCCAAGAAAAGGAATGCCCAGTTAGACTCTTTCCTCATTTCTAACTTCTTCTCAAGTATCTGTCTCACTGCAATCACTGGGTCCGTTATACTGCATCCTGATCTGAATCTGAACTGCCCATTTCCTATCTTACTTTTTATTACCTGTGAAGTTCCCCTTTGTTCTTCAACACAGACACTAGTATGCTTATTCTCCAGTCATCTGGGATATGCTTTTCTCTCCATACTGCTATGAGTACCTTCAGGAACCATTTCTTTCCTATCTCACCCAACATTTTGATCATATCTACTGTAACCTCATCTGAGCCTGCTGCTTTCCCTGACTTCATTTCCCTTAATGCTTCCTTCTTCTATGGTAGGCTCCTCCTCTTCTCTCAGCATAGGCTGTTTCTGGGGTAGTACAACTTCTGTGTAGTTTTCTTAATTCAGAAGCTGCTGGAAACAGTCCTCTCATCTGCCTTTTATGTCCTGTGGACTAGTGAGTAGGTTGTTATTGGCAGTCATTATGAAGGGTGTCTGACTATCTTCTTTATCTTTCTGTCTTTGCCTTACAACCTAATATAGTTTCTTTGTGCCATCCACTGAGTCACTTTCCAAACATTGGTAGAGTGCCTCTGATGCCTTGTTCTTTACTATTTCAACTCCTTTCTTAGCTTCTTTGATAGCCAACCAGTATTTCTTCTTTCCTGGTCTGAATTAAACACCAGGACTTAATTTTTCCCTGGTTTTACACATTTGACATACATTCCAGTTTCGGAAAGCTATGCAAATAAACCGTTTTCCATAAATATGCACCTCCTTTAAACTGGCGTTAACGTTAAACTTAACTCTGGCTCCATAGTCATTACAAATCAGTTATGCACATGCAATCCTGCAATAAATTTAATTACAACTAACTCATCATTATCATTTTCAGCCCCATTTTCCTATTTTCTACATGGAGCTAGGCGTTATGTCATCGTTGCCATCTCTTTCCATTCAGTACCATGTCCTACATTCTTTAAAAGCAAGGCTTAACTATTTCAGGTATTTCATCACACTATCCATCCATTTGTTTGCTGGGCATCCTCATTTCCTCTTGCTTTCTTCCTGTCTCTCCTAAATTTGCTACACCAAAAGATCTGTTTTTCTGCACATGTGCTTGAACAACTGTATTTTCTTCTCTTCGACTTTTTCTGCGATTTGGGTTACTATTTCGCACCTTCAGCATCCTTACCACTGCAAACCTGTTATACAGCTGTGAAGTATGGTAAGTTAACCTACCTAACAACAGAAAACAACATTTTGTAGGTAACCCAAATATGTTCTGGTTAGAAATCAAGCAACTAAGATGCATTATAAGATAGCTTCTTACCCCATGTTAACATTTTGAAGTATTTTAACTTTTTTAAATAATTTCATACACTAGTGTCAATCTTTTGAAATCCTCCAGTCAAATCCAATAAAACAATGGTATGAATTTTAAGCTGTATGCACCCCTCATCAATACACAGTGTTTATATCTTTGGACAACTCTAGCTATTTCTCCATATGTTTTTATAGGTCTATTAAAATACATAGAGTTGGTGGAACAGAGTCTAAATGACTAAGTGAAAGCAACACATTTCTGAAGTACTGCAGCTGTCATAAAATCAACAGGAATAATATTACCAAGGGAACATTTCTACATAAATTACTTTAAGAACATTTGGACTTCCTTATTTCCAAATATTCTGGGATTTATTCAACACTTTCCTGTCCCACCATCTCAGAGACTTTTTGGTTGAGTGAAGACATGAGCAACTCAAAGCAACTCATACAAACTCTTCGTAAAAAAAAAAAAAAAAAAGTTATCATTGAAAATGAATGGTTTCCAGGAGAATCTAGAGAGTTTGTGAGTAAAGAGTTTGAAGCAAATAGAAATCTTCAAAGAAAAGATTTAACAACATGAAATTAAAATCACTGACATAGAAACTACTTTAAATCATATAATAGCAAGCTTTAAGAAAGAATATACTCAAGCAGAATTTTTGTGAAAGCAAAGTACTTGGCTACAAAACAAAATAGATGACTTGGAAAATATAAAAAGAAAAGGGGGTATAATAACTTTTTTAAAATATCCTGTATCCCAAAGCTCTTAAATTTATAAGAAGAGTTCTCTTATGGCATTGAAAGAGCACACAGAGCTATAGGTAAACCTATGGCTTCCTCCTCATCTTTCCCAGGATTCATAGCAATACAATTCCTTTCATTTATAGATATAGAATTGATACTTAAACAGCATTGGAAACAGCACCACTGAAATATGGATGACATAATATAAAATTGGACAATGATTACAGCCAAAACTATAGAAATGAGAAAAAAATTATAGCCTCTACTTAAAACTCTAAAGCAAAATTGTCTCAAAATTCAGATAATCTTCCCAGGAAGAATAAAAAAATCATCTTTCCACTGGCATCAAAATCTTTAACAATCTTGAAGAAACTTCTGCCTTTGTAAAAAAAAAACAATAACCTCCTGCCTACTACCAAAGACATGGACTAGCCTTCACCCACTCTGAAGAGATCTTCTGATAAGTTTTCCTGGACTGACATAAAGAAGAAGCAGAAAACAGAAATATCCACAGATTCCAGTACAAAGCCTTCAAAGAACTTTTCAGTCAAACCAAACATTTGTAATCTATTTATCTGTCTTAATAAAATAACTATTATAAGACATATTGAGACATAACATAATATAATAAGGAGACGAAGGAAGAAGGGTAAATGGAAAATAAAGAAACAAAGTAGAAATATCAAATCTCAATTTATTACCCTCAGGCACTAACAAAAATGTATTTAATAATTTAATTTAAATAGAAATAATATATAACAAATACCATGATGATTTGCATTACTTCTATTAAAATGCTAAATATATGTCATAGAATTAACATAAATATTATGTTAGAAACATAATATTTTACAACTTGCATAGTAGATGTTTTCAGATGTACTAATGAACATGTTGTTTTGTGCTTGCTGTTGTTTACCCTGACTTGCCTGTTACATAAAATCTTAGCACTGTAATGTGCTTTCCATAGTCTATTTCTTCCTGCATCTAGTACAAGACCTCTCAAGTGAGTGCTTCGGCAATACTGGAATCAAATGAGGGATATAGTGGTGATGAGAGAATCTCAGCATTAAGTCCAGTTAACCTGTTGTTCACTGATATCCCTCTCTGTCTATTCTAATCAAGACATACCAGCTGTGAGCATGGATCCCAATACTCTTAATATTTTTCCACATTTTTCTCTGCATTTGTGTTTTGACACTTCATAATTACCATAACATCACATAGTTTATAACTTGATGTTAGATGCCTTATCTATATTTCCATTCCCACATAAAACCTGAGGATTTTATACAAATTCTGTGCTCCAATACAAGGAAGCAAACAACTTGTCATGATTGGAGTGTATCACGGCAATTAGGTTGTCTGAAAATGAACATGTTTGTAATAACTTTGCTTAAATATCCTGAACACAGAAGTATGAAGCCTGTCAAGGCAATTAATTAACTTAATTTCTCAAATGGATTAAGTTGGTTATAAATTATCAATTGACATGATTTAACATTTATTTAACCTGTATCATATGTAGATCATTCAGTATATTTAGATACATTTTTATTTATTTAATATTTTATGGATTTTGTTGGTTCCCTGGGCAGATTTTCTCATTTTAGGAGAAATTGAAAGTGATCATGAGGCTCCTCCTATGTGCTGTGTGGTCCTATCTATCTGCCTGGACAGCCAATAACTTAAACTAATGGAATGGAACATTTTATGATTAAAAATTCCATGTAGTCCTATTTTTGCTTGCTGAAGATTCTCTTAGATTTCAGAACCTGATGTGTCTCCCAGCACAAAATGTTGAACCTGTTTACAAGATTCATACCAAGGTGATAGACACTGGGTAGACATTGAGTATGGTGAGAGTTTTTTATGGGTAGATTTGTAAGTAAATAATAGCCTTTATGTCTTTTGTAAGCATTAATCAAAGAAAGCCTTATATATTTGCAAATAGGTTGACCTTTCAACATATTTGCCATATTTCCATTTGGAAGATGTGACTTCTCTATACTTCAGGTCTCAAACATCTCTCCAGTGTATTCTTTGTTGTAAACTTATTTTAGCATGATTTGTAGACTTCCTGTTTTAAATAGATTTGTCCAGGGCTACAAAAATATTATTAGATGGAATTCATCTTAAGAGTTTTAGTTTATTTTGGAGGTGTGTGGAGATTCCATTTCTAGTATGGAAAGAAAAGACCAACACTTAACTTCATTTCATTGACAAACATAAAAAAAAATAATATGAACTTTTATTGATCCTGTGTATTTTAAATGTTCTACTTATATTCAAAATATGCTATAATATTTAGTGAATTTCTGACTAGTATATATATATATATATATATATATATATATATATATATATATATATATCTACAGGGAAGGTAAAAAAATGAAAAAGAAAACAAGGAAAGAAAAAGGGAGAATGGAATGAAAAACGAAGTATATTTGTGATTATATATAACATACACACAACTAAGATATCCAATACAACTCTTCATGCTGGGTGTATAGCCAAACCACACTGCCGATTCTACGTTTTTAGTTTGGTAATAAATAAATGTAAAGGAGCAAGAAGGAGAAGAAAAAGGAAAAGGAAAGAGAGGCAAAAGGATGTGGGAAATAGAAGAAGAAAGGAAATTAAAATTGAAATGGAAAAGGGGAATGAACTGAAAGAAGAAGAAAAAATATACACAGTATTTTTACAATAAACATATTAATATCTCTAAGTGACTGAATGTACTAATTTAGGGTCTGTATTACATTATCGAAGTTTCAAAAATTCAAATCTGATATGGTTGACACCATATAATCAGTCTAGAAATATCAAAAATGTAATAAAGCACAACAACCTATAAAAACAAACCATTTAAATGCACTAACCAGGGGGGCAAGTCCCCCTGCACCCCCCCCGCTAATTAAATATACCAACTCCGCGATTGCACTACAGTGCAGAAAAGGGAAATCTTTCCTTTCCGTGCTGTATGGAGATCTCTGTTAAAAGATTCAAAGTTTCAAGACTTTGATCATATGGTGTCAACCATATCAGATTCAAAGTTTTGAAACTTCGATCTTCTGATATAGAGCCACTAATTTATATTAAATTCCTTATATCACTTACCTTAGCAAACATATCATTTTGTTTAGATATTTATAAATAAATATTTTTGATTAAAAGAGATCTTAATGAAACTTGTTAATTTACAGATCTCCATTTTATTATAATCTGCTGGTAGACTCTAAAAGTCTTGTAAATCATCCTTAATTTTATTTGCTTTAGGCAAAGAATTAGCAACTGATATTCTAGTGATATTTTGCTTTACTAGACTAGGAATTCCAAAAATGCCATGTATATAATTAATACATTTTATTTACTTATTTACTATCTTTATAATTTGTTTTGTCATGCCTGAAAGTTTATATAAGCCTTAAATGTTTTTGAAGAGGCAATTTATTATTTTGCTTATTAACTTATGTTTATACTTTGAATTATTCTCCTAAGTCATTTTAGCTTATTAAAGGATTTAACCATGGAAGACGTTGTCCTGTTCGATTCTCACCTAGAGCGTCTTCTGTGTGGTGACATGCGTGAATGGGCATACCTTCGTTGAAGGTTGTGCATCAGGGCCAGCAACTTGGCACGTAAAAATCTACTGCCAATTATTAGTGGACCGGAGTTCCACTGTGGTGACCCCTAACCGGGAAAAGCTGAAAGACACAACAACAACATCATTAAACATCAGTAGAATAAATAATCCAAGGAAACAATCAAATTTATTTTAATATCTAAAAACAAATAATGTTCAAGTTATATTTCTTCAAGAAAACCATATTAAATATTCAGAAAAGATATTAGGAATCCCAATAAATATAAAATCAAGCCACAATCTACGTTTAAAAGCAAAAGAAGAAGGATTATGATATTTTGGAGAAAAAATCCATTGATGCCAATAGCCATTTACAAACATGAAGAACAAGAACGTCTACTGCCTCTCATAGTAATAAATTATAACAACAGAGTATGGACCATAGCAAATCTTTATTTCTTTGTTGTAATTTGTCAACATTTAAAAACCTTCTGGATAACATACTCATTAATCTTAAAGGCAACTTAACATTGGGTGGTAATTTCAACTCTATACTAAATTATTTAGACTAGTACTGGGAAAAAAACTGAGACTGCCTTAATAACCTGGATAGAGATTGTAAACGATACATTAAATATGATAGACAATGGATCTTTAGACTTTACTCATTATTCTTTTAATTATGATTTATAGGCTCAGAGGTTCATAAGAATTTACTAGGCTAGTGGCCTTAGAGCCTTTACAACCCTAGTCATGTTAATCCCAAGTATCCCCATTTTTAATTTTGAGTAGTTCCAAGAACAAATTTATGCACAGAGTGGGTCTGTGATCAACACTGGCTACCCCTATCCATGAGGGACATGGGTGCTACCCTAAGGGCAAATTTGCAGTCTCTCATCCAGTTATCTAGGCTGCATTTGAATAGGGGCAGTGAGGAGCTCTGTTTTACTTGAATAGGAAGTATATTCCAGAGAAGCAGCAGTCTCTGTGAGACATATCTGTCTTTCTAGCATGTTCTGTTAATGTCACAAGTTAGGCTGAAATCCCTAGAGTGAGTGACTCTTGTGCCATTTGACTTGTGCATGTGCAGCATTTCCATTAGGGCAGAGTTGAAAGACTGACCTATAGACCAGGCCCAAGTCACCTCTTAGCAGCTTATAAGATACAGACTAAAGTGACAGTTCTTTCAACCTATCCATGTAAGTCATTGTTTGGAGTCCCTGTATTTTCTTAGTGAGAAATCTCTGAGGTCTCTCCAGCTGCTGCAGGTGCCTGGTGAGGTACATGCAAAAGGGGTGCATTATACTCTATTAGTGGTCTGATGAGGGTCGAGTACAGTGGAATTATAACATCTCTTGATATGGATGCTATGTCCTTGCTTATGAGGTGCACTACATAGAAGGCTTTTCTTACCACTGTGGAAACTTGGTGGTCAAAGTTCAGCTTGCTGTCAACCTGTGTTTCCAAGTCTCGCACCACTGGGTTGGAACTTAGTGGGGGGTGCTGTCAAAATTGTAATTTGTAGGGAATTACATTTTGCCAAAAGGAATAATAATGCACTTTTCCATTTAGTTTTAGACCATGGCTTTGTCACTAATCATTTGTTTGTGTTAGCCCTTCCTGTAATATGTTGACATCATTGGCAGAATCAATGATTGCTCCCAGTTTGTAATCATCAGCAAACTTGGTAAACCAAAGGCCATCTACTTTGGCCTGGACGTCTGAGAAATAGATACCAAACAGTAAGGGGCCCAGCACAAAACCCTGTGGTACTCCACTGGTGAAAGGTCTACTGCTGGAGGTGGAGTCATCAATTTTGACAGAGTATGTTCTGTCAGTGAGCCAACTGGCTACCCATCTAGTAATGTAAGGGTAATCCTTATCTGGGAGAGTTTCTCAATGATTCCAGAGTGGGGAATTGTGTTGAAAGTCTTGTCAAGTATAGGCAGTATGCAATGCCCTACCTTCACCATGGCTTTGGTGACTTTCTCATAGGAGTTCAAAAGGTTTAATAAGCATGATCTACCCTTAATTAAGCCAAACTCGGTTGAGTCCAGTGTTTGGAGGTTGCCTATGTCCTTGTTGATAAGCTCTATGATAATTCTTTCCATTGCCTTGCAGATGAGGCTAGTTAGATTTAAAGGTCTGTTGCTCCCAGGGTCAGTTAATGGTCCCCCTTTGTGCAGGGGGATTATCGTGCTGTTCTCCATTCTGCAAGAACATAGCCAGTTCTGAAGTTATGATTAAAGAGAACACTAAGTGGTTCAATACATCTTGTTTTACAGTGTTTAGTAAACAATCTGGGATATTATCTGGTTCCACTGAGGCCATGATTTTGGCCTCAGTGAGTGCAGAGATGACCTGTTCTCGAAAGATACTAGGCAGATGGCTGGTGTCAGGTATGCCTTAGGATATGGAAGGTGGGTATTAGGGGAGTGATGTTTGTGCTGAATCTGTCAGCTAGCAGGTTGGTGATATCTTCCAGTGTAGTATGAGTGATCCTGTCTACAACCAATTCAACACATAGCTGGGCATTCCCTTTTAGACTTTGGATGTAGTTAAAGAATGCTTTATGATTATTCTTGGCTAGGGATGTGATTTTAGTTTCATAATTTGCTTTACAAGACATTACAGAATTTCTGATGTTCTTGTTTAGGCTTAGGAGGGAACTCTTCCTCTGCAGAGTGATATCCTTTTTGCTTTTGGACAGCAGTTTCTTCATCTTGTTATATAATCGGTTTATACTTGAAGTCCACCACGGTGGCTTGTTTTTATGGCAAGACCTGATTTTGCTCCAGTCAGGTACAGGAAGTGTTTGTACAGAGCATTTGCTTACACTTCTGCATAGTGATCATTGATGTCTGTGATTGCAGTTGGTATGAAGCTTTTTATACCATCACTTAGTAGGCTGTAGTTAGCTTTGGTAAAGTTTTTTATAATTTTTGTTCCTGTGAAGGTGTCATTTCCAGTAATTGCTTCAAATGAGACCGATATGTGGTTTGACCTAACCAGGGATGGCATCACATATGGGGAAATTCAGTGGCCCCTGATGATGGTGAGTACTATGTCCAGAACATTAGATCCCCTAGTGGTGGTGCAGACTTATCTGTTCCACAGCATTTGTATTAACAAAGTCCAGGATCCTCTGGGTGAGCATGTTTTTGCTTGTGTATGTCCCCTAGTCTATGGAAGGAGAGTTGAAATCTCCCATAACTAAGGTGTTGGGCTGTATGGTGAGGGATTCCTGTAAATTGAGGTAGGCAGTGTGGTTATCCTGGTTCATGGTGGGAGATCTATAGCTATCATTGATGTGGTATGGTACTTTCCTAATATTTAATTGGACATGGAGTAGTTTGAGAGAATCATAGTGTTTGACCAGTCTTGAAGTGTACTTGATTTTATTGAAGGTGGATACACCTCCACCTTTGGTGCATTAATGCTCATTTTGACTGAACTTATGGAAAGCATTGTAGCCTTGCATAGCTGGGGTGCTTTCAGGGGCCTTAAGCCATGTCTCGGTAACTGCACAGACATCAGCATCCTTTAAGATGAGGAGTGCTTCCAGGGAGTGCAGTTTCATGTTTAAACTCCTAGCATTAAGCAGCACAACCCTGAATTTGTCTCGATTAGATTTTGTTACATTGGAAAATTTTTTGTTTTGACATTGCCTAAAAAAAGTATGGGGGAGGCAAGGACTTTGCCAGTATCTGAAAGCCTAGGGAAGACAGGTGTAGACCATCTCTAGCAAAGCAGCAAGGTCTGTTCACCATATCTTCCCAGGCTGACAGATACTGGATTACCCTTGACTGTCACCAGAACCTGAGACAATTGTTGAAGTCAATTTTTTTATATCATGTCATCATTACCCAGAATAGAATTGATAGAATATTAATATCTCAAGATGCAGTTTTAAAAATATTAAAATTGAACATTGTCCTCTGTCTATATCTGATCTCAATGCTCTTGTATTAAGATTTGAAATAATCTTTAAAAAATGCAATTACTAACTAGAATAGCTGCTTACATAACTAAATTAAAAGAATTTAAACGTTTGTTACCTTTTGAAGTAGATACTATTGAAATTCGTTTGGTACCACAAAAAACAACTATAGTCTTACAACATCACATTAAACCATGGAATTAAGGAGAGCTAAACTTTGCAGACCTAGACACCTATGCCAAAACAGCAATTGTCAAAATCATATTAAACTAGATAGAACCTAACTAAATTCAGACTGGAAAACTTTACATTAATCATGCCTCAATACAAAAAAATAATCTACAATAAATATTAACAAAAGTACTACAACTGATTTCTTCCTGCAATACATTTGTAATTATATTCAATATAATATATCTAATCCAAATCATATATGTATATTAATCTCATTCTAAAAAATTTAGAAATTCAATTTTAGTAATATAGGCTTAAAACTCTGGTTTGAGACAAGTATTCCTTTCAGAATAAGAAAAAAGATTAGAGATTGTCATATTCTTAATCAGTCACAATACAGAGAAACTCCAAAATCAATTCAACTTTTTTATGATATGGAATATAATAATTCTAAAACAGAAAACTTGATTTCCAAACTTTACATTTTTTTTTCAACATACAATAGTAACCTAAATAATACATTTTAGTAACACATTATAATAGGCCATAATATGTCTCTGTCTGATGAGAACAAATCTCAGCTACTGAAATCTATCAGAAACAAATCTTGATCTGTTTATTGGCATATGTTGTACCTGGAATGCATATATAGATTTTTTCTAATACCATATAGAATAGCTAAAATTATTAATAACAGAAAACAGTATATTGGAGATGCACACAACTTATAATGCAGATGGCTGGGTCTCACATTGTCTTTGTTTGTCTTATAAATTCCTACCAGATTATTATAGAATTCCTGCAAGCTTTATGGTTTAACACATTTTTCTTTAAGTTATTAGTTATACTTAATATACATGAAAATTACAAAATATTTGATCAAAGTTATTATCTCCTATGTACATATAACCCCAACAGAGTATGGCCTTCTCCTTCTAACAAAGGGACTGCTAACAAACATAAAAAAAATACAAATCACACTTAACAAAATTTAGCTTTATCTCTCTTTTGCTCTTTATGAATACCACTGTACTTTTCTAGTAAAGGCCATATGAACACATGCAGAACAGCACTTAACTTTCCCTATACTCTCATTCCTTCAAAGTCTACTGCTTATGAACAGTCACTCAACTACTGTTAACTAGTATCCATATATTTTCAAAGACAGGAGGGTGCCATTCAAATGCAAAGCTGATTCAAACAAACATTTTCCTCTATATTTTGGCGTCATCCCTCACTTGAACTAAAGTATGGTCCATTAGGTCACATTTTGAGAAAATCATTCCACTATCTTGTTTACCCTACATACCATATTGCAACTGAGACCCCCTTAAAAGGACAGTTGATCATACCTTCATTATTAGAAACTGCTTTGAGCACAGATATCTCTCAATGGTAGTCTGGTTATCATATACATGAAGAAAGGTATTTTCTTTCTGTGACAGTATTCTTTCCTTCTGGCCAGGATGTAAAATGTGCATGGGTTCTCCTGCACAGGCTTCTTGTTCACTGTAATCAATTCCTCTGACTAAACCTACCAAGTGCTTATGTTAGCTTTCACGCCTTCACAAGTGATAGCTTTATCACAAGGTTACCCATGTCCTCTTATGAAATATGAAGAGATGACTCTTGCAGATTCCTTAACCACCCCTCCATTTTCTAAACCACTAGTGGAAGCAGGCTAGAAGTGGTATACACCATGCCAATATACCAACTGATAACTCATTCTGAAGTTTGCCTGCATTACTCATGGGCAGATTTAAGGATAATATTTTTGTATATGGAACACATAGCATGGGTGAACAAAAAGGAACATTGTTTCTTATACTGCAGGAATGATTAGCTGCTGTCCTACTTTCTAACCATTAAGAAACAGTGCCTTAGCAAGCTGCACAATCATCTTCAGTGTAAGAAAATTAGAATACTGTGGTTCCTATTGCCAACATAGGCACCTAAATTCATATTACAAGTCTAGCAATGCATGTCACATGGGTGGGTGCACTTCTGATGTAGCACTCTTTTGGATATACATTTTAAATCAAGGTCATAGCTACCACATTTATCAGTAGCTCAGAAAGCAGTAGCAAATCATAAACAATTTTACTGAAAAACAAAGCAAGGAAAATTAGGGTACAAAAATTACTGGTCATAAACTACATTTGCAGGCATTTGCCTTTAAAGTGTATACACTTCACATGTGGAAAAAAATAAAAACATTTACTTAACAGTCACATGATATTCAGTCACTTATGTTTTATAAATGTATGCATATCTAACCTAGATTTGTAACTTAGATTTGATTCATTACTAGGATAAATATTTCTTCCTGCATGTACTCCATCCTTCTGAAAACCCATGCACATCTAATGAGTCAGATTTCCAATTTAATTATCGACCAGAATAGCCATATGTTTCCTAATACCGTACCTTCATTCTATATTAATCCTACATGAATATGAATACATTTGTGAAATTATATCTTTTAATATCTTAATATTGATTCTGTCTGCCACACTGTATAAGAAGCCATTGATTTTGGATAATTAAAAACAAGTATTTAATTTCTAGCAGTGTGTTACACATTGATTTTGCTGTAATATCTATCATTTATTTATATTTTTCTGTTTTTATTTTCACTGATTAACATTATTTAATGCATTTTAATCCTCATTAAGTCACTTTACATTATAAGTGGTCTCCACTTTGCATACAGTGTTGGTAAAGTCCTTTAGAAATCACCTTTGTAAGCTGTTTCAATGTGTATTTATTTTCACTTTACCTGCCCACTTTTTTATTTATCGCCATTTTTTTTTGTTTTTGCATATTCCAATCATCAGTTTTCCTCTGCTCTTTCTACAATATCAGTTTTCTTCTGCTCTTACATGCCTGTATCTTTCATTTCTTGTCCTAACAGCCAGTCTGTCTGTATTTTATGATTTTTAAGATATTAACAAATGGTGCTTAGTGCGTCACTCAAAACTGTCTTACATCATCTGTTTGCATGCCAAGAAGCATGGCCTAAAGTTTAATTATGACTCCAACAAGACTATAAGTGCTGCATAGTTTATCTGTATTTTATGATTTTAAGATATTATAAACAAATGGTGCTTAATGTGTCATGCA
This sequence comes from Protopterus annectens, assembly GCF_019279795.1. Classification (NCBI taxonomy): domain Eukaryota; kingdom Metazoa; phylum Chordata; order Ceratodontiformes; family Protopteridae; genus Protopterus; species Protopterus annectens. Next base: position 1,292,580,119 of record NC_056745.1, read on the forward strand.
AAGCTATTTTACTTTATCTGTTAACATATCGAAAAGCATGCTTGAAGGTTTAACTATGATTCCAACAAGACTATACAATACTGTACAGTTTAATTATACAGTTTTACTGTTACTAGAAAAACATGGACCAGATTTATTAATACATCTTACTAGGTTGTTGTTCTTCTATCGGCTTTTCCCAGTTAGGGGTCGCCACAGTGGAACTCTGGTCCGCTAATGATTGGCAGTAGATTTTTTACGGGTGCCGAGGTGCCGGCTCGATGCTCAACCTTCAACGAAGGCACGCCCATTCTACGCATGTATTTCGAATGCCACTTGACCGCAGGGTGGACATGCAGACTCCACACAGAAGGCACTCCAGCCAAGAATCAAATGGGAGAACCTCTTGCTGTGAAGCAAAAACACTACCGCTGCACCACCGTGGCTTTGTAATACATCTTACTTGGTATAAAACTCTTTTTTGTGAGCTTCCATCAGTATAACATATGTCCAGTTCATAAAAATCAGGAAATCGCCATGCCTGGGAGCTTCCATCAGTATAAGATATGTCCAGTTCATAAAAATCAGGAAATCGCCATGCCTGGGAGCTTCCATCAGTATAACATATGTCCAGTTCATAAAAATCAGGAAATCGCCATGCCTGGGAGCTTCCATCAGTATAAGATATGTCCAGTTCATAAAAATCAGGAAATCGCCATGCCTGGGAGCTTCCATCAGTATAACATATGTCCAGTTCATAAAAATCAGGAAATCGCCATGCCTGGGAGCTTCCATCAGTATAACATATGTCCAGTTCATAAAAATCAGGAAATCGCCATGCCTGGGAGCTTCCATATAACATATGTCCAGTTCATAAAAATCAGGAAATTGCCATGCCTGGGAGCTTCCATCAGTATAACATATGTCCAGTTCATAAAAATCAGGAAATCGCCATGCCTGGGAGCTTTCATCAGTATAACATATGTCCAGTTCATAAAAATCAGGAAATCGCCATGCCTGGGAGCTTCCATCAGTATAACATATGTCCAGTTCATAAAAATCAGGAAATCGCCATGCCTGGCTATAATGGCATGCATTTGTTAAGCATCTTTGTAATATGCATTATTAGATTATAACACTCATGTGATTTAAAAATGGCCTTGGCTCAAACAACTTTATCTGTACCAGAGTATAGACTAAGTACTCAATATGAAACTGGGAGTGGAAAGACAATTTGCGGAATACAGATATTTTTATTGTCATTTTCCACTATAAGATAATTGTTGCATACCTCAATGGGTTTCTAATGTGCAGGTGCTATTGGGGAAACCACAGCGACAATGATATTTCAAATGGGAACCCTGCTGTTTTCCACAGGGTAGGTGATCAACAATGAGAATGTAGACACCTAAAAGAACAGTGACATCCTGATGTGGCAGCTAAACTCAGAGAATACAAAGAAAGTGACTGTAGCATTTTTCAGTCCTTTTCCTTCTCCAAGTCTCTGACTTTGTGAAATCTTGACATACCTATCTATGCATATATGTATGAATTGTGGGGAAACTGTGCCTGTATCAGGAGGTGCTGGGGGGTTGCTGCACTTCAAAAACATGTTTTTCCTTTGTATTTTCAAGCATGGCAGTGTTGCTGTTTTGTATGGTGATCATGTGTATTGAGTCAGCTTCAAGGAGTGCAACTGAGAATTTGAGATCAGTGGGTTAAATACAACAAATAGTAAAAACAATAAAAAACGGATCTCAACACAAGAGATAAAAAACTCACTTATTTAACCCAAATACAAATAGCAGAGCTTTTCAGGATAATCCCTTCTTCAATGCATATAAAACACAGTTCGAATACAGAGTTTTTAAATTCAGCACATGATCGCATCACCCAATAAGAGCTCAGCTTGTAATACAGGGAACCTAAAGTTTAAAGACACAGCAACACATATAAAACATACATTTAAAAGCAACTTAAAAGTCACAACAATAGCAACATTCACTTCAGTTTCATTTGCTTTTGTTTCAATGCAGGTTTTAAACTAACTGAAGCATTTAATCCGGGTGCATCCAGGTGCATGGTCAGCCTGCAGTTTCAAAATCCACCAGCTAGTTCAGTGGCATTTAGATCATCACCACCTCTTATGTTAAAAAATATCCTTTGTATTACTTTAAATTTAAAGGCATGGTCTGTACCATTGTCATGAATATGTTTAGCCAAGAAATTAGAAAGTATATTCCTTCTAATTTCTGAAAGATGTTCATAAATTCATTCCTTAAATTTTCTATTAGATTTACCTGTATAGAAACTAGTGCATGTTGAACACACAGCTAAATAAACCAGATCTTCTGTGTTACAAGTAGCAAAGTAATCACATTCATAAATATGCTTTGTCTGTGGATGCTCAAAAGTAACATAAGGATGAATGCGTTTACAAACAGCACAATTATAGCATGGAACAGTACCTTTTCTTTTAATTCTAATAGATTGGTCCTTCTTTTCATGCATACTTATAGCATATTTTCTGTTTCCGGTTAGGGCATTTCTTAAAAGTAAAACCGGGAGATGCACCTATTATTTACCCAATTCTGGCATAGCAGTTAGTATGTTCCAATTTCTTTGTATAATATTAGTAACACCACTAGTATTAACACTATATTTCATGATGTACCTAAATGTATTGTTATTATTATGACTTTGGTTAGTCTGTGGATATTCTGATGGAAAATATGGCTTAGCTCTAGCATCCTTTTTATTAGTTACATAGTTAGATGTTTCAGTCAAAAGACCTCCATCATAGCCTCTCATCTGAAATTCTGTCTTAACATATCCAACTGCTGATTACATAATGTTCCTTTAAATACATGACTAGGATACATACCGCAACTATGGAGAAATCTGCTAGCCAGAACTTCCTTCCTATAGATATTTGTTGATAGCCCATCAGTAGTTTTAAATGTTATATCCAAAAAGCAAATCTCTATTCTAGAATATTTCTACTTAAATCTCAAAAAATTTGTAGTAGTTTCCAAGAATTTAACATATTATTGTAGTTCAGTTTCGTCACCCTTCTAAAAAAAAAAATATATATATATATATCATCACCAAAGCATTTGTAAAACAGAATTTTATCAGTATAGCTGTTTGTTGAAACAAATACATGCCTACTCTCCCATTCATATAGGCTATGTTAGCATAAGTATTTACTATTGGTGAACCCATAGCAGCAACTGATACCTGATGGTACAGTTGCTCTCCAACTAGGAAGACATTACTTGTTAGTACAACTTCTAAAAGAACACAAACCATTTCTATTTTCACATTTGTGAATGATGTGCTCTTACATAAATATTCTCTAACAGCCTGTATGCCATATTCATTAGGGATGACGTAAACAATGAGCTGACATCCATTGTTACAAAAATAAACTGGGCAATCTCATTCACAGAATACCACTGAAACAGTTGTTTAAAAAGTCATTAGTATCATAAATATAACTTTGAAGATTTCTTTTAACAAGAGTTTTAATTGTTCTTCTTAGAAAATTGAAATAAGCTCAGTTACCCATCCCCTCCCAGACACGCTGGGTCACATCAGGGGTGCAAGTGATCTTTATGTATTTTAGGTAACCAATATAGAATGGGAAGGACAGGATTAGCAAAATACAAAAGTTAGGCAGTTCACATGTAATATCATCTCATACTTGAAGCTCATAAATAACATAATTAATCCTATGTATTATGTTATTCACATCACTCCTACTAAATAAACTAAACGTACTTGGATCATTTAAAATACTTGCATAGACTGATTATATTTTTCACTATCCATTATAACAATGGCACCCTCTTTGTTTGCCTGTTTAATCACGATGCTAGTATTACTTTGCAGTTGCTTTAGAGAATCAAATTCTTCTTTTGACAAATTATAACTCTTATTATGCTTTGAATTATTAAAAAGCTCACACAACTGTTTCTCACAAGTATTATAGAATGCCATAATTATAGGACAGCTAATGGGAATAAAAATGCTTGAACATTTATATACCTGTTTAGAAGTAGCAGAATTTTGAAACATTGATTTAAGATTTTAATTCCTTGCAAACAGCTTAATATCAGTAATAGCATCCACAACAGATTCTTTACCTGTTGGTATAAACTGCAAACTTCTTCTTAGCAAGGAAATATCAATAGCAGAAAGCATGCTACTAGATAAATTAACAATGTCAAAATTGTCTGTAAAATTGTTCAGTTGATCTCTTCTCTTTTGACCTGCTGCAATTCTGTGGACTGTTTGATCTTGTGCAGATGTTTACTTTTCCCCTTTGATTTGTGTTTCTTTCCCATGATAGAGCTCTTGTTTGCAACTCCACTCACTCCGCGAGATTCAGCTTCATGGATGTCAGAACCTGACAAAAATCCTCTTCATGGGAAACTGCATTATTAGGTGTAGATGGTACTGCAAACATATTAAGATTATTACAATTAGTGGTGGTATGTACAGATAAGTCCCTTCATAGTGAAGTATTTTGTAGACCATCATCATGTGCAGTATTTACGTTCAAAACATTTTTACTTACGAATGGACTAGATGCACCACCTCTCAATGCAGAGGCAGTCATTGGTAAAGTAATGTAATTTAATTTATGCACAGAACTGCCAATGCTTGCCTTCAACAGTCTAGTGTTCTTAAGCCAAGAAAAAAATATTTCCATTCCTAAAGTCATTGACATCCCTAGTTAACTTACACTTTTTCATTTCTTCAAGTAATTTCTCAGACTGTTAAATGTTCCAACATATCACTATAGCAGTGCAAATAATCTTTATAACATGATGTGTTTAAAATGCCATTTTCCAGTGCTAACATCTAATTTTGCAGTTCGTTTTCAATATCTAGAAAAAAATCATTAATAAGGGTCATATAGTCAGCGCTGAATATAAGATTTAATTCTTGTCATTTTTTAAGCAACACCAGGTACGTGTTACTATAAGTGTCATGTTTTAGGTCTGTTTCTTGTAATGTATGTGGCTCTCTGTTGAGCTGTTTCTTGTTTTTTTTTTTTGAGAGGTACAAGTAAATCAATGTAGCACTTGGCAATGACAAATATTTTGGTAGAGAAACATAGGGATGTGTTCGTGCTTGTGCATTGTATTAATTGTATGTTTTTCTTAAAGTCTGTGTTTTTTCTGGCAAATCTGTTGTGGTCTGCAGTCACCAAATGAGGTACATTTGAGTTTTAGATGTCATATGCTTCAGAAAATGCATACTGTTACAAAATACAACTATTCCAGTAACTTTCTGTGGATTGTCTAGTCAGGATAAAATAGACAAGTCTTTGTGGGTTCTGTTCAAGCAGCTTTATTATGTACATACACATCAGGATTGAGGCTTAATAACTTTAACTTGGATAAACATAAACAAATTAGCTATTACACTCATACATACTCAATCTCTGGCTGCACTTACAAAATGGCACTGAAGCTCGCATGTGCAGGCTGTTTATATGCATGTGCCAACCTTGAAATGCTTCTTAAAAGTACAATGTACACACAATTCTATATCCTCCCTCTTCGGGAAATAAGTCATGCAATGTTGATGACATTAACTGATATGCATTCAATACAAATAATTCTTTGTCATGCAATTATACAGAACTACATATGTATAAACAATTATGTCCAGGTTGCTATGTATTTCACACTAGGTCTGGAAAAGTGACTAAATCATGTGACATCAAAATTAGAATTAGATCTAGCAACTGGGATTGTCTCTGCTGAATGTTCAACTTTAGGGACATCAGCAACATCATCAGTAATGGAAGTAGAAGTTAACACATGTTCTGCAACAGGAACATTGTCTGGATTGCTCTGAGATCTAGAGTCTGTATCACAGGAACAATGCTGCAACAATGATTCTGGTACAGGAAGAAGATGTCTGCAGTCTCTCCTGTACTCCATGCCCTCAGATTCTATGAAGTAGGATCTTAGCTTGGTGCATATACATGTTACTTGACCAATCCAGTCAAAACTTTTCACTGTTTGCATCCTCACTATCTGTCCTTCTTTCAATGGATGACGAAATCTGCTCGATTTATTATAGCTGTACTACTGGAAAGAATGCTTTCTGAATAGTTGAGCTCTAATTGTCTTGTTGTTCTTAGCTTTACGCCTCAACAAACTGGAACTAATAGGTAATGCTGTCAATGTTTGTCTGGACAGAAGTCTCTGAGCAGGCGGGCCAAGTATATCATCATGTTGTATGTTTCAGAGATTAAGTAAATTCAAAAAGATATCAGTATTATCTCGCTTTGACCTTTCAAGTAATTCCTTTTCACTCTGTACTGCACATGCAGCTAGTCCTTTTGACTGTCGATATTCTGGACTACTACTAAATTTCTGAAACTGACTGGTAAATTGAGTACCATTGTCAGAATGTCTACCATGAACTGAGAAATGACATTTCAATTTAGCGATAACAGCAGTGGATGATAGGTTAGGTAGTAAATCAATTTCAAACCCGTTTGATTAAGAGTCTACCAGCATTAAGTAATGCTGATTGTTCCACTCAAATATATCAGTGGCTACTGTTGACCAAGGTACTTCTGAAACTTGACTTAGATGAAGTGGTTCTTTTTGCAAATGTAGTTTATTACTATTGCATACTGAACAAGAAGAAAGCACTTTATCAATGTATTTTACTAGAAAAGGCCAGAATACTGGATCTCTCACCCTTCTTTTGGTAGAATTGGAAGCAGAGTCACCACAATGCAAAATCTGGATATATTCATGTTGTAAAGAAGCAGGAACAAGAATTTTAGAACCTTTAAAAATAATGTCATCTTCCATTAACATCTCACCTCTGTATTGAAAATAAGTTTGCACTTCAGGTGGTACACTAGATTGCTTTGATGGCCATCCAGCATTAATGTAGTGGTTGAGCTTTTACAAAATCGGACCAGTCTTTGTATGATCTCTCAGCCCATCAAGTCTCATGGTAGAAAAATTACATACTTCCATAATGTCAAATTCTCTGCATGAAGCTATTTTGCTGTATTTCTGGGTGAGCTGGATAAGGTATCAGCCAGATAAAGAAGTTTGCCATTTGTAAACACCATTTTGAAGTTGTTCTTTTGAAATGTGAGCACTATTCTTTGTAATCTCATGCATAGGCTTCTATAGAATAGTAACTACAGTTTGCTGATCTGTTTTGATCTGAATAGCTCAACCAGAGATATAATCATGAAACTTTAAATGCGCAAATACTATTGCCAAAAGTTCTTTCTCAATTTGAGCATATTGCATTTCAGTTTGGGTAAGAGTTCTAGATGCATAGGCTACTGGTCTACCTTCCTGAAGAATAACTGTGCCAAGACCAAATTTTGATACATCACAGAAAATAGTTGACATCATAGTATCTTAATGTAGGTGGGGTGGCAATTTTCTGCTTAAGGTCTTCAAATGCTCTCTGATGCTTTTCCAACCAAGACCATCTAACATTTTTGCATGTCAGCTCTCAAAAAGGTGCTGTCAACTCACTGAAGTCTGGTATAAACTTGACTAAATAGTTGACCATACCAAGGAAACATTGTAGAGCCTGAACATTATTTGCTGCATGCATCTCAAGAATGGCGGCTTGCTTGGATGGGTCTGGTCTCAAGCCAGTGCTAGTAAATAAATGACCTGTAGATGTAACTTCTGGTAGTCTGAATTTGTACTTCTGAGGATTGAGCTTTAAGTTCACTTCACGTATTCTGTCTACAAGTTTCTTAAGGTTCCTGTCATGTTCTGCTTCACTATTGTCTCCAACCAATAAATCATCTACTATTATGGCACAAGGATAACCTGAAAAAATTTGCTCCATTGCATGTTGGAAAACTTCATTTTCAGAATTTATTCCAAATGACATCCTAAGGAATCTATATCTACCTAATGGGGTACTGAAAGTTGTCAGTAATGAGGATTTGCAATCAAGCATTACTTGCCAAAATGAACTTTTTATCTAAGACAGAAAAATACAGTGGCATTTGGTATTAGGGCTGTGACTTCCTTGATGGTATGCATTGGATGATGCCATCTCTTTAATGCTTTGCTCATATCTCTTGGGTCAATACATATTCTGATTTCCTCTCAGCCTTTTTTGTGGGCTGCTACCATAGATGACACCCATTCAGTTGGTTCTGTAACTGGACACATTACACCTTGCTGCATCATTTTAGCTAACTGAGCTTTGACTTTATCCTGCATAGCTATCTGAACTTTTCTTGTTGGTCTGACTACTGGACTGACCTCTAGGTATAACTTTGTGGAATACTCATCTGAAAGTTTGCCCAACTTGTCATCGAAAGCATCAGCACACTCTGAGAAAATAGCTTCAGTAAAATTAGAACTAGGATATGTGCTTATATGATAAACTTCTATGGTAAAAGAAAGCAAATTAATTCTCAAACTGTCTCTGAGACCCAATAATGACTGCACAGGTCTTCAGACTGGTTTACTATGATAATTTCTCCATGCAATTGCACGGCTATGAAGTATTCGAACAATGGAAGTTTGAATACTTCAAATTTTGGCAGGTTATGTGAGCAAACTTTATTATTGCGAATGGACTGCGCATTCATAATTATAACATTCACTCATGTAAGGGGATTGCGGTACAGTGCGTTTAGGGAAATACATCCCTTTCCTCACTGTAGTGCGATCTCAGAGTTGGAATATTAAGTTGGAGGGGGGTGTGGGAGACACAGCCCCCCACAGGGAGGTGCAGGGGGGCTTGCCCCCTGCATAAATGTGAGTTTAGGCTAGTTAGTTAGGGAGTTAAGGGAAGGGTGGGATTGCTGTTAAGTATCGAAAATGTCCATTAACGGATGTTTTTCGACTTTAGGAAGGTTTGGAATTGTGTACTTTCGGCGAAACACTTCGCTGATAAGTACACTTTTTGTTTTAATTTTCAACATAATGATAGTAAACCCTTCAGACTACATAGAATAATAAGCTGTAGTAGTTCTTAGCCAAATAATATGAAATACTACTGAGCCTTCAGTTTTAATTTCTTCACCTCCATAAACAAGTTATGTACAACTAGCCACATTGAGTTGTTCACCAGTTCTCCCCTTAGCAAATGTGTCTGCTGGCATAACATTACACTTTGAGCCAATATCTACTTTAAACTCGGTGGATTTACCATTGATCTGTACGGTAATAAACATTTCATTCTTTGCCAACAAATTAACTGCATCAAAGTTTTCACCAATTACTCATTCACCATTTACCTAGGAAGTAGAATTGCAGGTGTCTATATGATCAACTTGCTTTTTTGAGTAACCTGTGAGGTTTGCTTGATTTGCAAAACTTTTGAAAATAGTTCAATTTTTTGAACTTGTGGCATTGCTGAACAATTGCTAAGTATTTTTCTCTTTTAGGCTCAAGATTGACACCACAATTGCAACAGTTAGCAATAAAGCTGGATTTGGGTTTTGTTGAGTCACCATTGTACTGCACTGTGTGTGTAACTTATCAGTGTGCCATGACTGGTTAATTTGGAACAAGGAAATTCAGAGTTGTGCTTACTTCCTGAGTAATGTCCTTAAGGTATGGACTGTTCTATTTTTTGCAGGTACTCAAATGGCTATAGTCTCTTGTTTAATTTCATTTAGAATTCAGCATTTTATGATATTTGCAAGTTTTCTACTGATATGTTCTAGTTTTTATTCATCTAACTTTTTTTAGCTTAATATCGATTGTGAAATGAATTATTGAGCGCTTTTAAAATGTGTTTATGGCTTCGCCATGTGACTTCTTTGCCTTAAGATTCTATCGCAAAGTATTTTATCTTTTATCTTGCATATTCATTTGTTGTATTCAAGTATTATTCACTTTAGGAAAATAGCAGTGAGTTGTTTATTATTTATTGAGTTTGAAGTTTATTTTATCTTTCAAAAATGCCTTTGTATGGTGTTTTAAGAAGCATATATTTAGGTGTACTACATACAAGATTTAATGTATGCATTAGTTACTTATAACATACAAATGTCAAGGTGACATATTAGAGTTTTTGTTTTTGATTGGAAGCAATTTGTTTTAAATTCTGTTATGTGTGAACTCTATTATAACTGTCTGAAGAAGCGTTGTGTGAAACAACGTGAAAGCACTTACAAAATAAAATTACTGTTTTTATGATCAGCCCTGGCATGTATGCAGTCTTTTGATAATTTTGCTTTGGTTTTGAACATTTAAAACCTGTCCTTGATATTGCAACTTTCTGTCTTAAACCAGAATTTAAGATAATTGAATGGGTCATATGTTTCACTTTTTAACAAGTTTGTGATACTATTTCTTTATTTATTTATATTTGTTTCCCAGGGTAGTGCACTGATCAATATAGTACAATTTCAAACTTAGCTCAGGAGAAATAGTAAATATTTCACAACAAAAAAATACAGACATGCAAGCAATAACAGAGAAGTTCAGACCAATTCCATAGAAAAATGCATACAAATTCCAGTGAGCAAGCACAGTGCAATGTACAATCAAGCAGAGTATAAATGTACAAAGTATACATTAGTTTCTAAAGTGGGCCAATCTTCAGTAATTCTTGTGAGAGGAATATGGGACTCAGCAGGGGCATAACTTTGGTGAAATCTCTTGTGTGGAAGCAAAAGCATTTGACTTGGATGAAGAAGTGCATTTGAGTTGCATTCTTAATTTGTTAAACATTCACAATGTTTGTCTAAGATGTCTAGATAACTTTATATGTGTGACATAGTTGCATAATGTTTAAGTTTCGGTTTTTGGTGTTTACATACGTATCTTCATAATCTGCTATGAAAACCACGTTTAGTATTGTCAGTTGATGGAGAATGTAGGAGTAGTTTGCTCTTCTGTGCAAACGGTTTAGGTTATTACTATTGCTAGTGACCCAAAACCAGAACAGCAAACAAATAATCTGCAAATATGTGTCTTGCTACTGCTGATAGCACTGGGTTTAGTTTTTCCATTGGTAGTAGTAGTATTCTGACTGCCCATATGTTTGCTAAAGAACTTTTGAAAATATTATTACAACTAATGCAATGAGTTCAAGTGTTTACAAAATGCATTTCTAAGTGTGGCAAGGAATTGTAGGGGGTATATTTCAAAGTAATCCATTTAATGTCAGTTATGATTGTCTGGAAATAAAACTGTTTACTGCATATTATTATTTAACATTTGTATTAAACTAAAATAACTAGTTTTGCTCAGCTACTACTTCTATATTAGATAACATATAGCACTGAGCATTGGGTACAGTTGTCATTGGTTCATAGGTTCATAGATGTTTACTAGGATGACGACCACAAGGGCCTTTTTAAGCCTAGCCACACATCCCAAATCTCTCACAAGTTCTGGTACCCTTTATAAGGGCAAGCAGGTGCTTGGGAGACAAACCATTTACAGGCTGTCTGTGTCCATTAGAGACACAGGTGTCAAACCAATGATGAATTCCTTGTTCCTCATCCAATTGTCCAAGTTATGCTTGAATTGGTTTAGGTAGGAACTCTGTTTCACATAGATGGGGAGCCTGTTCCACAGATGGAGTAGTCTGAGATACATACCTGTCTCTCCAGCAGATCCTATTTATATCACAGGCAAGGTTTAAGTCTTTAGAATGGGTAATTTTGGTGTTATTTATTTTGTGGATATGCAGGAGGTCAATCACAAAGGGGTCTGACAGTGCCCTGTATGCCATACATAGATCTCCCCTAAACAGCCTGTAGGAGACAGAATACAGGGATAGAGCCTTCAGGTGTTCTGCACAAGACATGTTACTTACAACCTGTATTCTTTTAGTAAGGAACCTCTGCGGACATTCCAATTGTTGGATATGCCTGGTTAGGTTCATACCAAAGGGGGGCATTGTACTCAGTGATAGGTCTGATGAATGCCAAATACAGAGGACCAATGACTTCCTTTGACCTAGATGCCCTACCTTTTTTTTTATAAGTTGAACAACACAGAATGATTTCCTCAGTACTATAGACATGTGATGGTCAAAGGCTAGATTGCTGTCTATGTGTATCCTTAAGTCCCTGACTACTGGGTCAACTCTAAGGGGTGTGTTGTCAGGATGATAGGTCCCAGGGGTGGAAGACTTCCTGAAGGACACTATTATGCATTTCTTGGCATTTACTTTTAGCCCGTGGCAATAACACCAGTTGTTTGTCTATGTTAGCCCTTCCTAGAAAACATTTGTGTCAGTGTGGGATTAAATAACTTGCAGTCATCTGCAAATGTAGTCAGCCAGAGGGCATTGACACTGGCCTTGACTTCAGAGAAGCAAATGCCAAAAAGTAGTGGTCCCAGGACCAGTCCCTGAGGTACTCCACTTGTGACTGGCCTCTTCTTAGAAGTGGAATCCCCAATTCTAATGTCTTGGGTTCCAGCTGTGAGCCAGCTGACTATCAACCATGTGACATAAGGGTTTGTACCAAATCTCTTGAGTTTGTCAACAATGCCCGATTAGGATACTTTGTCAAATGCCTTGGCCAGGTTTGCATCTATTGCTTTGGTGATCTTCTCAAAGAAGTCCACCAGTTTGAGTAGTCATGACCTGCCCTTGATGAAACCAAATTGTGTTGGGTCCAGTGCCTGGAATTTTACTACATCATTACTGATCATTCCCATGATAATTCTTTCCATGGGTTTTCATATGAAACTAATGAGACTTATGGTTCTGTAGTTTCCAAGCTTTGTAGATGGCTCACCTTTGTGCAGAGAGAGATGACTGTTGATGTTCTCCATTCATGAGGCACAAGGACTGTTTGGAGGCCACAATTAAATAGCAATTCTAGAGGGCCTGATGTTTCATGCTATTCAGAAGGCATCCTGGGATATTGTCTGGCCCCATTGATGCAGTGCTATTGGCCTTAGAGAGACCATTAAAGACTTGTTCTCTAGTGATAGCAGGAGGGTTATATTTGATGTTATTTCTTGAGGGAAGGTTGAGGGGGAGAGAGGGGTAAAGTTGGAGCTGAATTTGTCAGCCATTAGGTTTGATATATCTCCTGGCTTAGTAGAGGTGGCTCCATTTATAATGAGCTCCGCATACAGTTGTGCATTGCTTTTGAGGCTGCAGACCTAGCTAAAGAATTCCTTGTGGTTGTCCTTGACCTGTTAATTATGGTTAACAAGATTAATATGACAAATTATGTAAGTAGTATGTAGTGATACTGGATTGTCTTAGGAAATTAGTATGCTGAAAAGAAGGAGAACATTATGTGTGACTGTAGATGTTCAGTGTTGCCTTGTGGAGCTCCGTGGTGCTTGCTGTCACTTGTGATATTTGATGATGTCTTGTTACTTCTATTTACCTGGTATACATGTGGTGTGTGTGTGTGTGTGTGTGTGTGTGTGTGTGTGTGTGTGTGTGTGTGTGTGTGTGTGTGTGTGTGTGTGTGTGTGTGTCTGTGTGTGTGTGTGTGTGTGTGTGTGTGTGTGTGTGTGTGCACGCACATGCACGTGTGAATGTGGAATGAGTGGATCTCTGTGTGATTGGCTACCTTGACGTGGTACAGAGGATTGTTGAGATGCAACTCTATGGCTTGTCACACTGTAGCACTGCTACTAAAAGTCAGTCATGAGAATACTTTTTTGTTAGATGTCTGGGGGATATGCTACATTACTAAAGTAATGCCATGACTAGTCATTGGGGTACAACAGCTCCCCTGGGTGAAGTCTGCAAAAATTTAGGTGGGAAGGTATTTTGTTTTTTGACCAATGAAGAAGCAGTTTTGGAATGATATGTTCAAGCTGCTTCATCATGCAAGTAATTACCATATTGGCATATGAATGTCAGTGTTCCATTCAGTGAGCAGGATCATAGGTGCTGGAAGCTGTTGAAGACTGGTGGGGGGGGGGGGGTGAGGAGGCACTTAGTGATCTAAAACAGGCAATTTTTTATAACTATTTATTACTACAACATAGGTTCACTTGGAGGACATTTTACGCTTAGCCAATTCCCTTTTAGTGCTTGAATTAACATTTTCTGATTGGTCTTCCCTACCCCATGGCTGATAATTGTATAATAGCCCTAGTGAGAATAACTGTGATCATACCATAGGTAATTTGAGGGGACCCATGTAAGGGATGAAGCATTTAGGAACTGCCTCTATCCATTAGTGGCATGATGATGATGTAAGAAGTTAGAAAAATATGACTATGGAAGAAAATGGGTAGAAATGGACCCTAAACCCACAAAAAAGTTCTTTGTACAAAGCACCTCCAATGCAGTAATGGAGCACTTGAAGGCAAACGGCAAACTAAAAGCCTTTCCCTTACCATGGATGTTGACTCTGACAGCAAACTAAAACCCTTCCCGTGGGTGTTGACTCTGGCAGCATTAGATAACATAAGGTTGGGAGATCACATAGGCTGTACTCTGGTGGTATTCTAATTCACCACTCATAAATTCAGGGTAGCACACATGGACGATTTTTTTTTTTAATCCTGTCAACATAAATGGTATAAGGCAATTCCTGTCAACAGTCTACATTACCCTGTTGATGTATCCAGTAAATAGAAATTAGTGTACTGCCACAGTTCTGAAAAATTAAGTAGCACAGAATAGATTAACGTGTGGATCACAAAATAAATTATTAACAGAGAATAAGCATATACAAAACATAGAATGTTTAACTTTGCACCACCCCTGCCCTTCTAAATCACAAGTCTATAATAAAGTTGTAAGAATGCCTAAAAATAAATCACACCTATTTCATCTATAACATTATCTGATCTACCAAGTATAAAACAGAGCCACTGTAGAACCACATGCATTTGCAACTCTTCTTGACCTCAAAGAGAATTATTTATTTGTTAACTGGGCAAGTGACGAACTGCTTCAGATACCCTTTTCAGCCATGAACAACTGCAGCAAGAGTGAATGCAATATGCTCGAACAGTTTAGAGTGGCCAGTCAGTCTGCATGTTTGTAGAAGTGGGAGGACATCACGGTACCAAAAGGAAACATATACAGACAATATGCAAACTCAGGGTTTTCTAAGTAAAGCCTGTAAAGGAAGAAGACTCACATTTCAGTTAAAAAATGTACTGACAGCAAAACCTCATTTTTAATATATGTTATGTAAACGTTTAAAGTACAGTGGATGTAACAAGATCTCAGCCCTGATTTAAAAAAAAAAACACTTTAATAAGCTGAAACAAGGATGAATCTGATCTGGCATAGATAGTCCCTGATTCAGGATGTCCTTTATTATTACTTCAAAAGGCAGTTGGTAAAACAGGTGAAGTGCAGTTCAGTTGCATTTTGTTTAATACCGTGCAAAGGACAGATAATTAACAAAACTGGCATAATGGAATTAAGAAAAATCATTGATTTCAGCACAGACATTACTGAAACCAACCACATGTGATGCAAATTTACTGTAACTACCACAGGTATATCCTATTTCTGAGTCTTCAGAGTGAACTAATGGCAGGCAACATTATCTGCCACATCTTTCCCATCACTTTACATAGCTCATGCAAGCCACAAACCAGGGCACAATGGTTAGTTAAGAAAGAAAGAAACGGTACTCACTGACTCATACCTCTGCAGTGAAGTCCTCATCTGCTGCCTTAGTTGTCCTACAATAAGCCACAATTACTATTAAAACCAAACTCCATCTGCAACCAGTCCTGTAGGCTACCTCTAGAACTATGATGGAGCTTCCACAGTGATGGTAGTTCAACTCTGGAATCTTAGGAACAGGCTACTTCAGAACAAACCCAACCATACTCCCAGAGAACACAGAGGCTGTTTGGCTAGGGGAGTCTGTAAATCTGCAGGTGGAAACCTTCCTCTATTCAATCTAAGCTGATTATGCCTATGTTCTCAGCCTCAACTCACTGCTACCCCAAGCAAACAAGGCAGCCTGTGCGATGAAAGGAGCACCCTTAATTGTTGGGAAACTAGTCCATTAACACACTGATCCCCGGATCATTGGCTGAGCCATTTTTCTTAATTGCCAGCTTCACTTATAGTCATTTGCACCATGTTCCTGCAAGCATACCATATCACCCCTGCACTAATTATTGTAGCTATTCATGTGCAAACTTCACTGCTCAGATCTTTGTTGTCTCCCTGTGTTGTTTCGCTGGGACCGAACTCTGTGCATGAAGAAAGCACTTTCATGAAAGCTTTGAGACTGAAGTTAGTTGCCCTAAAAGGAGTGTGCCGTGCAGGATTGCTTTTTGTATGCTATGCTCCAAAGTGAGTGCAGAGGTAGCAAGTACCCTGCTGTGTTCCTCTCTCCCCACGAGCAGGCTTCACTAGTGTGCGCTATCAGGAATATAGTTTTCCGCGCACTTTTGTGTTTAAATTCACATTGCACTCGCTAGCATGTGACACAAGTATGAGTCTTCTATTGGGTCCTTAAACTCCATGTCATTACAGGAAACGTGTGGGGGGGCATCCCCTCCTCCTCGCTCTATGGTTCTGGCACCTATGGGCAGCATTGTGAAAGGAGCATGGCTTGGTCATCAGTTTAAGGGAGTAGGCAGACAGCAATTTGCTGATGTTGGTGTGGCTTGTTGAGGGCAGCAGTCTGGGAGCTGTGAGTACAAATCTGAAAATCCTGCTTACACCCTTGAAACACACTGTGACAAAGGGAGATACTGCCAGCACAGCTATCTGAAATTTTGTAAATAGTTATATGTCATTTGTGAATATCAACATGATTCATGTAAGATTCTTTTATTAAAATTACGTTACAACTGTATGTCATGTGTATATCAAATTAGGTTTGTACAGACGTGTGCTGAAAAGATATTTTATAAAGAATTGGTGCTTAAAATGTAACCACAGTGTGCCCTACTGGAATAGAACATAAATGTACATGCACTGTTGTAACTGTTTAAATGCATATTTTAACAGTAGAAACTGGAACACAGGAGGTTAACTTCAGTCCAGTAAAACTTCAGAAAAACAGCTGAAATTAAATTACTTTATGGCAGCTAGAGACAGAATGTCTATACTAAGGTGCTCTCTGTATTTTTTTAAGATGAAATATTTACTAGTTTTGAAATGTGAAGGAATGTGATTGTTTTATGACTTACAGCATCTGCCAAATATCTGAGGTCTGTCTATTTTCACAGGTAGATGTTAAATACTGCTAGCTTCCAGCAGTGGGGGTTTCACCGGGGATAGAATCAGATGACAAAACATTATGTCATTCTGCCAGCTATCCCAGCAGTAATATTTGAGATATTAATTTGAATGAGAACTATCTTAGAAAGACAGAACATTCTGTATTTTTAGACCTGACAACAACTAGAAGATCCATTCACCACATCTGCCTCACTCTTAAGTAAGTTAACTAGAGTATAGTAAATCTCTTAGATTCAGTCAGGAATATAGTGAAGCATAGTTTAGATGTTTTCCTTTATTTATTTGAGGATGTCTTGCAATATTATTTTAAATATTTCCTGTGATTTTGAACTTTGGTGTCACTGTGTATACATACTGAGTATTTTCTTGTTCTTTTATTATTTATTATTAAATATATTTAAACCTTTCATTGTGTCTGATTGTTTCGAGACATATTTAAGTTTTGGGAGTACTTGCATATTTATTTGTTGACACTGTGGGCCACTCCTAATAGCCTTGCTCTTGGTCAAACTATCATTTGTATTGATAGTAACATTGCACAGTAAGATTGGACAACCTTTGTTAAGGGCCTTAAAGTAGTTGATCAGGAGTTGGCTGGTAACAGTGATAACTACCTTATAGTCTGGGCAAAAGTGGCATAGCTAGTAAACCTGTGCCAGCCTTCCCCAGGTGTGTGCACATGTATAAATCAAACCTCAAAGAGTGTGTGTGTGTGTGTGTGTGTGTGTGTGTGTGTGTGTGTGTGTGTGTGTGTGTGTGTGTGTGTGTGTGTGTGTGTGTGTGTGTGTGTGTGTGTGTGTGTGTGTGTGTGTGTGTGTGTGTGTGTGTGTGTGTGTGTGTGTGTGTGTGTGTCAGCTACTTGGGCAGGGACACAAAGAACTGGTTGAACAGAGAGGGTGCTGGAGGTGTTGGGTTGGCCACTCAGCTGAGATCTCAACTCTATAGCTGTGCCAGTGGAGAGTCTTATTGGAGATCTAGAGAAAGAGTGAGAAACTTGCCCCAGACTGCCTGTGCTCTCTGTGTGCTCTTAAGGGAAATTGCACTTGATGCAGAAAGCTGTATTTGTAAATACTGTGTGTGTACCTATCATCCTCTCAGTCTACATCCCCCACTGTTGCCAATGATGTGGATTGAGGCTCCTTGATTACTGGTCCAGTGGTGTCATCAAATACACATTAACCATCTGACTCTATAACTGCTTAATTTTCTATCATTATCATAGATCCAGGGCCATTCATCTTCCTCTGTCACAAGCACTATTGATTAGACCCATGGACATTTGTATTCCTGAATAATTCTCAGAGTCAACCTATCCTGTAGTTTCTCTTAGGTTATTTTCTTGAATCACTCAGGCACCTTGTAAGGAGTCTTTTGGATTGGCTATTGAGTCACTCATCAACACAATACTTCACCAGTTAAGCAGACCATAGCTTAGCAGTAAAAATTTCCCAAAATCCTACAGTATTAGTCAAACTTCCTAAAACTGAATAGAGGGCATTTGTTTTGAAAGAACTAACATGTTCAATCAGGTGTCAGACTGAACCAAACTGAGAAGGTCTACCATGAGATTCTCCTATAACTTATAAGTCACTGTAAATGCTAACAGTCAATGCCTATCATGGTATGAACTTGTCATGTTAATATGGCAGAGGTCGTGTTTCTCTCTCTTGCTTAGCAAACTTATGATATAGCTGATCTTATTTACATTTTGTCAGTACAAAGACCGTCCCATAAGCTGTCTGCAGCTTATTCTGTTCAGCAGGAATATGTGCCAGTGCTTCTGTCAAGCTATGCATTCTCAGGTTCTATCTATCCAGATATACCAGATCATTTGTTGCCGTTGTGTTTGTGTTGTTACTCCCATGCCAGCCCCATATATTTTCTAGGTCTGTTTCAAAAAATAGATATACAATCCTCATCAGAATATATGTAAGAATCACATTCATATCCCACTCATCACAAATCAAGTATAGTAGCACTCTGCCCTGTGACTGTAACGTAGCTCAAATGCCAAAATATGTGGACTCTTGTATCTCCTCTCTGTATGTAAACAGGACACAAGGCAGGTACTTTCCTCATTCCCCAATTAATGAAAACACTCTCCAGATGAACTTAAGAGTAGAGTTACACCTCTTCACCAAATCATTCATCTGTTTCATTGTACAATGTAATCTGTAGAGCTGCATTACCCCAGAATATTTCCATAAACAGGTTAGCAGTTTCAATATAAAATTATCAACGTTGACTTTCAGTTTTTCGCAAGGAAAGCCTGTCTTACTACTTAAAACTTATAAAAAAGAATGTCCATTATTCTGCTTCAACAGAGGGCAAAACCACAAACTCTGTGTACATGTTGCATAGTCAATCACTAACAAGACAGTGCTGTTTGGGATATTAAGTGGCTCCCAGTGTGAGTGACAGCCCCTTTGAAATGTTCCCTTAATAACAGGCAAAACCAGAAAGCTATCATTGGCATTGATTATTGCCCTTTCTACCTGTACAGATAGCTGATAGATTTTTCAGTACCCTTTTATGTGTTTCTTAAAACCTGGCTAATACAAATTTTGCATAAGCCAACTTTTGTTGTGCATTGTCCCCATATGGCCAGAAAAACAAATGTAGCATGATGGGCTATGAGCACACACAGATTTAGAGTTGTTGCTACTGTTGATCTCTTTCTCTATAGAAGACATATCACCAACATCTACTGTAGATTTGGGCACTGCCTGGGTGTCCTTCCTGCTGTCTTCCTCACATAATTGCCTGCACTGCTGACTACATAAAAGTGGATTTGCATAACTTATTGTGTCATCAGTATCATTTCCCATTAACATATCTGAGTGCGTGTCATCAAATACTGCAAATTGCTTTCCATGCCCACTTCTGATTCCAAGTAAATAATGACTAGTAGTACCAGAAAAGACCTCCATCCAATGTCTATAAGCAAAGCAGTTGAGTCAACTGTCCAGGTCATTATTGCTGTAAGCTTAACAATATTATGTTATGTCTGATGCAGTATCTTCCCTGGCAGTGGTTTATGTCACTCCAGCAGAATCAGGTACAGTCCCTTCTAATAGTTTGGAGCTGTTGTTGGTTCAAGACAATCTACAACTATAATGTTTCACCTCTTCTATGTCCCACACTTACTTCTTTTCTCTACTCCACTACCAGAAACGTTTGGACAGTGCATGCCCAGCTTGGATATACTTGAAATATCAACCCTTTAAACCTTGTGGTGTACTGAAGCTAATAACCCTCTTTTCCTGTGAAATCAGCTATGATAGTTTCGACTATTGTTATGGATTTCTTTATGTCCATATATAGAGCTAGGTAAATAGATTTTGTGCAATTGTTCCCTGCTTCTAGATATTGGTTCCAATTCCTTCCCATCTTTTAAGCAGCGTTACACTCTGCCAACAAGACCAGATTCTCATATGTTTTGGTAGAGTACTGTGTGGTTGCTCCCTTTATTATAAGGTCTCTCAATATTTTAGAAGTAGTAATTTAAAATCCATTCACCCACCCATTAAGGCAATTACTTAGTTCTGCAGTGAAAATGCTGGCATTTACTTTTTCTGCTACTTCTCAATTTTTTCCTACAAAATTCAGGAATTAACTGAAAACATTCACACAAGCAACTTTTTACTTTGAACTAATTCAGAGAGTTGGTGTCACTTATCTTTATAAATGAATGCATTTCATTAGCAGTGACCAGAGGGGTTAAAAACTTCACACTTTTTCCCGTCCTATGTTTTGTTATATACACATGGAAATGCCTGAATAAAACTTTCAAAGTCATCTCTTTCTTTATAGTGAGGAAACAATTTAGTACTGATTTTGATATCTAGGGTAGGTACCACTGCTGGTAACAAGCATATGGGTAAGACTGAGCATCTCTTTCTCATGCTGGAAGTGCCATGTGTTTTCTTCTCTTTCCTTCATTCTTTCATCACTCACCTTTTATCCTTCATGTACCTCAAGCTGTTTCATTCTCCCAACTGCAAATAGATCCATACGTTTCATCTCCAGCTCCAGTTTCCACAGTTTCTAGTATTTTTAAATTATTTTGCTTTCAATAATGCTTTGGCAAGCTCAAGATGTGCAGTCTGAACAGTAACACCACCGCCAACTAGCTATGCAACCATCTTGAAGAAGTGAACCAGACTTATTAGGCATGTTCGTCCTTTCGCAAAGCCAAACTGCTGAGTGTCAAGCTTAGTAAGATTTCTGTTATAATAGTTTTGAGGTCATTTATAACATGTTTCATGGCATTACAGGTGATGCTGTTCAGGTTGATGGGTGTATAAATCATAAGATCTGTGGTTTGGCTGCTTTTATGTGGGGTTCTCAGATGTGTGTATTTCCATGTGTTTCATTTCAAACTCCAGTTTCTACAGTTCAAATCCTATTTTGAGATCATCTTGGGACACAGCACATTACCCTTTTGCAGTATGCTGCATATCTACAGCCTTCATTACATGGTATCTGCAGCCCGTGAACTGAACTTCAACTGCATATGAGACAGCTATCCACTCATTTTTAGTTATAGGGATTAACAAAAGTATACTGCATTATGTCAAACCTGAGGCCAAAAGCTGTAAACATATGTTAAACAGTTTTAGGAGTGACTCTGTGAAAGTATGCTTGGTGCTATTTATGAAATATCCAGCTATATTTTCAGATCACATGGAATAAGTATTTCTGGTCTTAAAGAGCATATTCAGTACATGTTCTATGGTGACAAAACAAAGTGTAAGGCATTCCAGAATTTAAGAACAAGAAAAAATGCAAAATCCAAGAAAAAATAAACGTGAGACCTCTCCAATTCCGAAAGCTCAGAACAGCAAAGATGAACCAAGTGCGAATGTCACTTTTCCTTAAAGCAAGTTTTCTCATGTTTGAAGCAAAATATATTCCAAACCAATGTGCTGGATCAAGTTGAACTTTTTAATAGGTCATACAATAAAACCAACCAAAGTCGAACAAGAATGAAATAAACCACAAGCGCTTTCGCCCGGTGATACCAGGCTTTTTCAAGTACAGTCATATTTGATTTGAAGTGAGTTTAAATAGTCTACCCAACATTTATTAATTAATTGAAATATTGACTTAATTCATTAATTAGAAAAAATAATCTACCATTTGTGAAAAATACATCTGAAAGCCCAGACTGCAATAAAAATTCTATGATAAATCACTCTGCAACCCTTTAAATGTGCCAAACTTTGGGTGCTACTAAGAACTTGTAAGAGTGAATTATGTAAATAAATGTGGTCTATTTTCAAGTTAATTACTCATTGTAGTAACTATAACTGCAAGTTCTTGCCAATCCGTTAAAACTTCTGTTAAAAATAATAATATTATAGATAAAACTATCAAATAACACCAATAATATGGATGCAAAATGCATGCATACCTGCGCAAAAAACATGATCATATTTAAAATTAATTTCTTATGCGCATTTTAATGTGTATGTTATCACAGTAACATTTCATTAAATTTAAAAACTAGTAGATTATACATATTCTGTAGTTATCAACTGTAGAATGAATTCAATTGAATAAATACATATGTAAATATACATTTAAACCTCTATGTTATTAAAATCATTAATGTAAATAAGTTGTGTATAAAAAAAAAAAAATTCTTATTAATCCTGTGTAATTATAACACAAATTATTTCTAATGTGCATCTGTATTGTGCACATTGCTAAGTGTTGGTTGATTGTTTTAAAAAAACAATACGCTTGTTGAAAAAATCTTATAAAACTATTGTTTAACCTATCTGAATCCAGTGAAAATTACAATAATCCTGTAAATACTATTCTAAGCACAGAATAAATTCATTTATAAGGCATTTCTGTTTGCCTTTAGTATGTAAGCCAAGCTAATGTTTTCATTTAACCCTGGAGATCTAGTGGCATCTAATTTAAGCTGCCAAATAAGTTCTCTGGTACCAAGCCTAGTCTCCCAGTCGCCCCCCCTTTGATCCTGAGCCACTTTTTCCAGTACAAAGAATTTTAGGGACATATTCGGGCAAGTAAGAGAGTGCTTGAAAAATGCATTTGTTTCTTTCTTTTTACTAACTTCGTATAAGTGCTCATAAATCCTACGTTTAAGTGTTCTTTCCGTCTTGCCCACATAAAAAGCTGGGCAGCTTTGGCATAAACCAAGATAGACAACTCCAGTAGATCTACAAGAATGGTGACCGTTAGCTTTTAAGATGATCTTTCGAGAGAGGATATTTACATGGTCATCTTGTAATATATAACTACATTGGTGACATCTACCACAACTGAATGTCCCCAACCTTTTTGCGGAACAGATACCAAGATGTCTCTGTGTAAGCAATGTATTCTTCTCAAAAATTCCCTTCAGATTGATATCCCTTTTTCTTGTAAAATTGATAGATGCAGGAAGCAAGTCAGAAATGTCCTGTTGCATTGTAACAATTGGCCAAAAGCTCTTAATAGTATTTTCTATAAAATGTGAATCATCAGTATAAGTATATATAAAATTCTTTTGTTTGTTGGTATCAACTAGCTGTGTTGATGCGGCTAGGGGTTGTCCTGTTCCTAATAAGGGGGGATACAAAGTGTCTCTCTTCTCTAACACCTCAACCAAAGTTGTTTGAAAAAGTGTTGCAGGGTAACCTCTTTCTAAAAAAAGCTTTCTCAAAAAATCTACCTCCTGAAAAAAAAGCTCAGTGGAACTACACATTCTTGAGGCCCGGATAAGTTGCCCTTTTATAATTCCTTTTTTCATATAGAGCGGATGGCCGCTATCAAAATGCAAAAAAGTATTTGAATATGTATTTTTTTCTGTATATTTGTGATTGAAAACCTTTTTTGCTTTTGTTTTTGGTAAGCAAGACATCTAAGTAGTGTAGTGTGTGCTCACTGATTTCGTAAGTAAAAGAAAGAAACTCTGTTGTCTTGTTTAAATAGCCAAAAAATTCGAGAAATTCGTCTTTCGAGCCTCGCCAGAGAATGCAAATGTCATCTAGATATCTTTTATAGTAACCTATATACTGCTTCCAAATCGTAGAATGAATGAAGAGCTTTTCCCATTTATGTAATACAATGTTAGCATATGCTGTGGCACATGGGGCGCCCATAGCTACCCCGCTCTTTTGCCTGAAAAATTCACCGTTAAAGTAAATACAATTATTATGCAGAATAATTTCTATGAATTCTACTATAAGATTAATTAAACTGTTAGTCAACCGTGTTTCTGAGGCTAATATCTCAGTGAACCATTCTATGCCCGTGCCATGTGGTATACTAGGGAAAAGCTCGACTATGTCTATGGTTACCATCAGAATATCAGAATTGTCAATGTCTGAAGACATACTAGCCAAAAATTGCCATGAATCTTTGCATACAAAGTCCAAAGTAGATGCAAATTCTTTGAGATTAAAGTCTACAAACTTACTAAGAGGCTCTGTGATGCCCCCTGCTCCTGCTACAATTGGTCGAAATTTCAGGGGGTTTAGTCCCTTATGTACTTTTGGAATTCCAAATAGCACTGGAGTTCTAGGCTTGGGTACCAGAAGTACTGGCATTCCAGAATTTGTTAACTTTGGTAATAATTACTGGGTAAAGTTACCAATGATTTTTTTTTGCTCATATATTGTCATTATGTATTGGTTTTGAATGGATGTTGCCATTTTGAATGAGTTCATAGAAATACTGGGTGTTGTTTTTTCCTTACATAGCGAAACAAGTATATATAATTGTCACTAGTTTCAGATGCTATCCTAAATTTGTGTTGCTTTAGTAGACCTAGTAGTATATTTTTGATACTGTTCTTGATATGAGTGGTTCTGTATTTGCTGGATATTTTTAAAGATTTTTTTCTCTTTTGTTGTAAAGTTTATTTATGTTGGTGGACCACACGAGTAGTTTTTTTAATTTAAACTTTCCATTATATTTGTTCTGGCTGTGGCAGACAACTCCATGCTTTTATCTAAGTGAACATAGAACTCCTGTGTGAAGCTATCTGGTATGCAATGCTGTAGCTTGGCAAAGCTAGGGCTTTGCCTAGTAATATAAAACAATGGGAACTGAGAAATGACTCATTTCTAGGAATGCGTTTGTTAGTTTATAAAGCCAGAATTGTCTGTGAAACAAAAAGTATCATATAATGAGTTAACCTATTTTAAATTTAGGAGAAGGGGTCACATTGCTAAATTCTGTGCTACTAATACTGAAAAAAAAGTAATAGAAATGTAAAACCTGAAATGCATGTTAGAAATGAAGCTGTTCCTGCAGAGTTTGACAAGATTACAGCTAGAATATCTGAGTCAGCATTCTGCTATTCTGTACATATAAACTGGAGAAATGTACTGCATTTCTAGACAGAGCAGATATTCAAGCCAAGATAGACATTGGAAACATGTTTTCCCATATCAAAGATACCCTGGTATTCAAGCATATTATTGGTAACATGGAGGAAGCAGAGTTAACATGCATTCATGGTGACAGAAAGGAGTGTTTTCAGAAATGACTAGGAAAACTAAACTGGCAGAATGGAAAACAGAGACAACATCTGGAGTAAAGAATTCATTAAGACTATATACAGAGTCTCTAAGACAGTAACAGAACTTCAAAACATGCTCAAGCTAGGAATGATAGAACAGTACAAATTAAATGGTGCTGTCCAATGGTGCTAATTTTCAAAATTTGATATACTATTCAGTTTACTATACACATTATAGAATCTAATACTTTCATCAATTTTATGAATTAGTACACTCTCTGCTAAAGATAGCATATTGTTTGTAAACCCTTGATGATCTGATTAAGTACAAATTTTTGCCAACACAAAGCACCAGCCATTTTTCAATGGCTAATGGATAAAATATTGATGCCCACCCACAGTATACTGTCGCGTATCCACATGATGTGGTCATCCATTCAGAGGAATGGCAGTCTCACCCACCAAAAGTGTAGCCTGCATAAGAGTCTATAACACAGGAAGGTTTGATTATGAATGCTAAGAGAAGTAAACTGGATATTTCAGATGCCAAGAATTAGGGATACATAATAAGAAGAGGGATGGTAAGATCACAAATAGAAAAAGCAGAGACCATAAAGAATTGGCCTATACCGTCCATTACAAGCAAATGACTTTACTTGAACTATCTGGGTATTGCAAAATGTTTGTACATAACTTTACGACTATTGCGTGTCCTTTGACAGATCTCACAAAAAGGAAAAGCTCCTGTTAAAGTACAATGGTATATTGAGGCAGACAGTGAGCATTTTATCAAAAATAATTATATGGTCTGAACAGTGTTAGTGATCCTTGATTTTACTGATGAATTTAATCTGTATATGGATGTGTCAGAAGTAGGTTTGGAGGCAGTGCTGCCCCAATTAATTGAAGGTGAGGTACATCATGTTTGCTATCAAAAGAAAATCATGTGGTGATATAAGGAACTAGCATTGGGTGCTGAGCTGACAAGGGATGGCCTTATTGAGCAAATGCTGCCAATGGTGCACCACATATGCCCGGAAGCCACAGCAGCATGCACACTTCCCAGTGGTCTATTTTATATAACTAACTTTTTAAAAAGTTGAATTTCACATAATAAAGACCATGAGATTGACTTTTTAAAAAGTCAGTCAAATTGCACTGAGATTGTGGTACAGTGTGGATCGGGGAATGCACGAATGTCATCTCCAAGATTGCACTTCATTGGGGAAAAGGGTGCATCCCCAATACACACTGTGGAATTGGGAGAAGGATAGTATTCGCTGTATGCTATAGCATCTTAAACTTGATTTCCTCCAGCCTTAACCATCCTTATCAATCATCTTAGTACGTTGCATCAGAGTACAAAAGATAGGATGTTTAATGCTGTGGTGTGTAAACTATTATAATTATGCAAAAGAGTGAGTGGCACTAAGGACCAATGACTGATCAGAGATGTTTCAAAGTAACTTATCTCTTATATAGCTTACGGTGTCATTATATAATTGTAACTTATTTTTACAGTAATAAACAAAAGGAAAAGAAACATGCAAATATGACAGAGTCAACTTCTAAAGAGGAGTCACCTATGTGATAGGTGGCTGGGTGCCCAGTTTTATTAAAGGGCACATTGCTGCATTTCTTGGCACATAATTTTTATGCTAAGGTCCCAGGACCACTTACATATGTGTATTAGCTCCCCTGAAGAATCTGGAAGTCAGATGGGGAGTTAATAAGAACTCCTACAAGTTTGCAGTCATCTGCAAACCTGGTCAGTGACAGGCCCTTGGTGTCAGCTTTGACATTAAAGAAGTAAATACCACAGAGAAGTGGTCATTGAACCAGAACCAGTCCCTAGATTACACCACTAGTAAGTACTGTTTTTGAAGACAGCATGCCTCCCACACTAATAGACTGTGTCTTGTCCATTAGACAGTTTGCGATTCAATAGGTAACACAGGGGGTTACATTTAATTTGATTAGCTAATTAATAATGCTAGAATGGGGGTTGGTATCAAATACCTTGAGCAGGTCTAGGGCTGGCAGTTGGGTTGATTTACTTGAGTCTAATGCATCAGTGACTTGTTCAAATAAGCTAACCAAGGTCGGAGATCAGGATCAGGATCTGCCTTGGTCCAAGGCTTGCAAACTGCCTATGTTCTTGGTTATAAGTCCCATAATGATGCCTCATATTTTTTTGCAGTTAAGGTTGGTGAGGCTTATAGGTTTATAGTTTCCTACATTTGTAGTGGACACCCCCCCCTTGAGGAGTGTGATGACTTCTGCAGTTCTCCATTGCTCTGGCACAAATCCAGTGATGAGGCTAAGGCTGAATAGGCGTATTAATGAGTCTACCAGACAGTATTTGACTGTGGCAAGATGGCAGCCTAGCATATTATCATGACCACTGAAGTTAGAGTCTTTGGCCTCTAATAGAACATCCTGAATTTGTCAGGAGGTGATCATATGGATGGTGTAGGCGTGCTAATAAGTTGGGGGATATTAGGGGGATAATGGAGTAAAATTAGAGCTGAATTTGTCAGCTGATATGTTGGTTATATCCTCAGGAGATGAATAAGTGTTGTTGTTGTGTAATAGCTCTGAGCACTGCTAGGCATTACCTCTAACATTTCTCACATAGCTGAAAAAACATTTGTTGGATGTCCTTAGCAGTGGTGGCAATTCTCAATTCATACTTACTTTTGCAGTATTTCATTTTGTTTTTGAGTTCTTTGTTGAACTTTTAGAGTTCATTCCTTGATGATACAGTATTACGTTTCCTTTTATGGGCTATGAACCTCTTCCTGTTATTGTATAGCTTGTTTATACTAGGGTTCCACTTTAGGGGTATATTCCTGAATTTGTCATTATACTTGTGTCTATAATATAATAATAAAGGTGGGACAAAAATACCTCTCTACTGTCCACATTTTCAAAGAATGTACAGATTGTGGTCACATATTTTTCATCTGTTCATTATAAAATGTGTGGTTTTCTGTCATATCTTTCAGAAAATGCATGCTAACACAAATCTTTTTATTCTAACTGTGTCTTAAGTTTATAAGAGATGCATTTAAAATCTGTCCCTATTTCGGGCCTTTATTCCCCCATTATTTCAGGTTTTGTACAGATTTCTCTTGATAAGAAGTTGAGAGGTATGGCTATAGACTATATCTCTGAATGTCTGAATGAGCATTGCTATGGCAAAGATGAGCCAATGGATACAGTTTTGAGCAAGCTTCAAGATAAAACAAACTTAGCCAAATCTAAATATGTATAAGAGTTGAATTATAGGCATCAAGGAGGTGGGAAGCTCAATATAAGAGATAAATTAATTAGTGGCATGCACAGCAGCTCCAGTTTTAGCATGGTTACTAATTACAAAATAACATGAAACCGAAGGCAGGAACCCAACGTAAATTAAAGAACTTAAGTATGGAGAATTGATAGCGACAGTACACAGAAGAAAAGTTCTAAATAGTCTAGACCAGCAATCATTTACAGCCTGACCCCCTAAGTCATTTTGAGCCAAACTTGGTGAGTCAGTGTGGTGTTAGTGTAGGAACAGGACTCTGTATCTAAAATCTGGCATATGACCAGGTTATCCTCTGACAAGTTAAAGTCTGAAAAATCAGCAATAGACACGAAATTACATTTTTAAATTCTGTTAAGCATTTTATAACATAGGAAAAAAGTGAGTATAGACAAGAAGATAGGCAGATATTTATTTTTTTCATGAAGCTCATACAAATTCAGAAGCACAGCTATACAAATGTGTAATTAGTGAAGCAGTAAGTCACTTTTCTAGTTCACAAACATATAGAAATTGCACTACAAACACAGTGAAGGTGTGCACTAGTGACAGTTAAGCATGGATGAGCAAATTTAAGCAGTTATTATTCTATTATGTCAGCCGAAGTCAGGAAAACTATGCCATGAAAGAAAACACTGACATGTATAAAAGAAAGCAACAGTATATGACAGGAGGAGTAGCCAAGATTGTTATCAAATTCTACATTGGAAATATACAGCACAAGGTCAACATATGTGGTATTAAGCTATTTCACAGTTCACTGCAGTGTACACCATAATCATATTAGGAATAATAGTCCTTATGCAAGTAAAAAAAAAGAGCTTTTGTACTGCATCAAAATCACGTGTGCTCACAACAGAGGCTAGAAGATATTCTTTGTAAATTTTTATTTTTTTTTGTCAGCCACATGTCAAGCTTACACAGATTACACTGCTCTCTAAAGCAATGGATATACAAAAAAGGCATGAAATGTGCCCACATTCTGCATCTCTTCCTAACAAAGCTAAGCATGTTACTGGTTAGCCTGTCTGTACACTGACCACATTACTATGAATAAAGTTCTCATTCCAGTGGCATGCACAAAATTGTGGTATGAGCTATGTGGTCCTTGATTTAGCATTGTCTGTAAGTACAGAAGGCACAAGTGATATACCTGTTCTATACTAATATTCACAGCCTCCACCAGGAAAGAAGTTCTAATATGCTTTTGCTTTGAAAATGTTTACTTTTCACATTATTTTTATGTTACCTACTGCTGAAGTTATCCAGCACACATTCATGAGTTTTCCAAAAGATGCAGTTCATTAATGCTCACATGGGTCTCAGTCAATAAAATAAGTCATGTAGGCAGTAAACTTCCAACAGTGTGAGCATTAGTGGATAGCAACAGAAAATATAGGGGTATGACAGTCCCTACAAGCTGCAGAGTAATAGACAATCATCTTCATCATTACCATCATCATCATCACCATCAAACCACTTTTTCACATCTTCTACATGGGGTCAAGGTATTGAGCCAACGGTTGCCATCTCTCTCTATTCAATGCCACTTTCCTACCTTCTTTGACACTCATGCCTGACTATCTCAGACCTTCTCTTACATAATTCACCCATCTCTTTGGTGGATGCCCTTGTTTCCTCTTGCCTTCTTCTTATCTGTCCCAAATCTTCTTCACCAGATTGCCTTCTGCTTTTCAGCATGTGTCTGAAACACCATCATCTATTCTATTTGACCTTTTCTCCAATTGGACCTGCTTTGTCTTCTGCTCTTATGTCCTCATTTCTTCATCTGACTCACATTGTGCATCCTTGCTTTCTTCTTATCTATCTCTAATGCTTTTCATGGATTCACCAAATAAAAGGATATCATAATGTTATCATACCATTATTTTCTGTTCTTTTCTATCACATTCTTTAAATTCCACAATGCAATTTTACTGTAAAATTCTTTAATTTCTTCATTAAAACGTTTGATTTTTATTCCCATTGCTTCCCAGATTTCTCTATATTTATAATACATTATTGTTTATGGCAAATCTTTATTATTTTTCTTTATTCCTTTTAGTACTGTATACACACTTAAAGAGGCTGCATGCACAATAAGATTTATCAGCCCCAATCCCCCTTATTCATCTTTCATATACAAAATTCCCCTCTTAACCAGGTTCAGTTTTGACCCCCAAATAAATGAAAAAAAATCTGCATAATTTCTTTTTCATATTTCATTGGCATTATATAAACATTTGCAATATAAGCTATTTACTTATTATTATGGTGTTTATTAAATGTGCTTTCTTTTTCTATTAAACCTTTTATGTCTTCAAGAATATGATCATGTCTTTGATTCCTTTAATATGTTTAGCCCATTGTTCATGTCTGTAATCTGTCCTTCCAAATACTATTCCTAAAATATCTATATTCTGTTAATTATATTCCATGCCTTGTATAGTACTTTCATATCCAAATCTTTTGTTTTTCTCTTTATTTACACTTAAACCAATTCTCTTCAACCACTTACTCAATTTTTCATTAGTTTTTTACCATCCAGACTTTATTCTTTGCTATTACTACAATATCATCTGCATAAGTATAGATTATTGGTACCTATATCTCCTCCATCATTCTATATTCTCCCTTACTTGACATTTTATTAATTTTCATTACTACTGTGTTCATGATTATAGCAAAGATCATACTGCTTGCAGGACATCCTTGTTTTATACCACACTCTGTTTTCAAATCTTCACAAATCCAACCAGTTACATTCAGTTACATATAATTATTTTCATATATTGATTTAATTATTTGTAATATTTTTTCACTTATGTTGTATGCTTGTAAAACTCCCCATGATGCTTTATACTGAATGTTATCATATGCCTTACTGACATCACATATCATGATTTTTGTTTCCACTTTTTTTATCAATAATATCATCAATTACTTATCTTATGATCTGATGATGTTCTGGTGTTCTGAGATGAAAGTGCTCGTCATTTGTGTTGCAGATTTCAATAAAATAGTGTTACTGCATTTGGACTGTTCCTGTCTTCATTCAACAATTTTTCTTCATTAGTGTGGACTTTTTTTGCTTCATGTTTGCCCTGTTTGTTTTTGAGCCAGTTTTTATTTGTGTTTCTGACTTCTATTATTATCCACAATAGGTCTTGATTCCCCTTTGTTTTTCTCTGAAACAAATTCTGATCATTCAATCTTTCTATTTTACATTGTAGTCTTTTAGTTACTATTTTCATGAAAATGTTATAATCTGTGTTATTTAATATAATTGTTCTCCATTTTTTATTTCATCTTTATCTCCTTTCTTTAATATAAATTTTATCACACCTGTGCACATTTCCTTATATTTAATTCCTATTTCTACCCACTCGTTCATCACTTCTATAAACACTATTTTTTGCCAGTCATACATCTCTTTATACATACTGCAGTCAGTTCCGTCCAAACTTGTAGCTGAATTGATTTTAATATCTTTCATATTCTCATTCAACTGATTTATATTTATTTTTCTCTCTTAATATTCATTATCTTCCTTATTTGATCTTTCACCATTATAAATTTGTTCTATGTTAACCTCTTTTTTACTATATAAATCTAATACGTATTCTTTAATTATTTCATATATTTCTCCTTGTTTTTTAACTTGTTTCCTTTCTTTATTTTAAATTCTCTTATCTTTCCTTCTTTTACTATCTTATATAAGAATGGTGCTACTTCTTTTTTTCCTTGTAAGCAATATTTTGCTTATATATCAATTAACCTTATCCTGATTTCTTCTATATAATTCTTTTTTCTTTTTCATAAAACAATATTTTCTTCTCTATCAAGACTCTAAATATTTTTTAAATTAATATTTTGTATTCAGTTTTTCCTTTTCTTTTTCTATACATTCCAGAAATACTTTTTTTGTATTTCTTTTTGAATTGAATCCACCATATTGTCCAATTTTCATAAAAATCTCTCACACTGATATGCTGTTGCCATAACTTTGTAATTTCTTTTCTTTCTCATGAATCTAACTATTTTTCATTTTCTTTTTTATGCCTTTGCCTATTTTAATATATTCCTCATTTTTATGAAAATGTATCCAAATTGTCACATGATCAGAGAACCCATTACATTTAATTCCATTTTTGTGCATTTTTTAGGCCTTCTACCATCAATAATAATCCATTTCTATCTTAATTTCATTTCCTTCATAAGTCCAGTGTTTATTTTCCCATATTTTATTTTTCCACTTTTCATTACATCAATAACCGTTTTAATATCACAACTATTCTTTTTATTTCTCAAATTACAATTAAAGTCACCTGTCATTATTATATCCATGTTAACACAGACATAATTAATCACACTTTTAAAGCATTATTTCTCTTTTTTGTCACATATGCATATAAAGCTATATATATATATATATATATATATATATATATATATATATATATATATATATGTATATATATATATATATATATATATATATATATATATATATATATATATATATATATATATATATAAAAATGCATATATTTTTTTCCATCTTATATCTACTACTGTTATTTGGTCCCGTTCTACTATTGTAATAACTAATATTTTTATATTTTTTTGACATAGTATAAATATACCTGAATATGTTGCCTATGTTCCAAATAGCCTACCATTCCAAAGTCGTTCTGTCTTTCTTCTTCTGTTAACATTCTAATGTCTTCTGACATTATTACTTGAGCATCTACTGCAGCACACCATTACAACATACTAATTCTTCTCTTAACATTCTTCATACTGTTGATGTTCAAAGTTAATATTTTCAGCTTTATAGAACAGTTATTAGAATAATCTTCTTATCCCTAACCTTTCTTATTCCCTCTTGCCATTATATTTTTAAATTTTCTATTTCTTTCCCTAATTCTCTTTCCTATTGAAATTGTCTTGGCTTTTACTATATATCACTCTGTTTTTCAGTTGTTTCATCTGTCTCACTTTCTTTTTCTTTTTTTTTCTATCTCTGCCTTTCCCTTTAAATTTAAATACAATTTCTATGTTTTTTTTTCTTGTTGTGTTGTGTATTCTTGTATAGAATTCTTTTTTAACTTTTTCTTGTATAATTTAATTTTCTTTTTCATTTTATTTTATTTCTACCTCACATTCTAGTCACAAATGTCCTGTATTACCACATTTCTTACATTTCACTTCACATTTCTTTGCATTATGACATGCCTGACTACATAAATAACATATATTTGTCACATTCATTAATTAAATTATCCCTTTTTCCATAAAAGTAACTTTGGTTGTCCTCTGTACCTCACAAAACCTCTATTGCCGTCCACTTTAATAATGTTAGGTATGTGCATCACATTGTCATTTTCCATTTTTAAAATTATTCCACATTCCCACCCTCCTGTCCATAATCCTCTTTCATCATAGATTTTAGTAGTGTCCACCACTTCTTTATATATTGTCAGAAAATGTTGTCTCAGTACTTTTGCTTCCACTTTAGTTCTAAACTGAATCAAGATTCTTTTTTTTTTTGTTAGTTTGCCTGAAAAAAGGCGAGCACATTATATTCTGACCATGGAAAGTCTGCTTTCTTTTTCTTTCATAGGCTCCCAAAAACTTTTCCATAGCCTGGCCAGTTTCAAAAAACAAATCACAAAAATTTCTTTGTTAATTAAAACAAAAGCTCTTACCTCGTCTGCTTTTACTCCCTGAGGTTCAATAACATTGTTCCATACCTCATACCTGTCCAGGCCTTTTCCTTTTTTACTGATCACCTGAACAAAATATTTGTTTTTACTTCTTTCATCTCTGTCTTCACCATTAGCTCCTTCTTCCACCATTTGAACATAGGACTGTTTTTCTGAAACCTTCTATGGCTCTTTTTTCTTCTCTTTTTCTCCCTCTTCTATTTTTTCCATAATGTCACTCCAGGATATAGCAGTTCCACTTTCTGTCTCGGTCTGGTTAACAAGCTCCTCCAGATACTCATGTCACAACCCTCCTAACTGGAGGGTTGAAATAACACATTTTCTTCCATTTCTGATGTTTCACACAAGTTTTCTGGAAAGTTTCTTCTGAATCCATCTCCACAACTGCATTTAGCTCCATCTCCTTCTCGATCTCCTCACCATCAGCAAACAATGTTTACTCTGTTCCCACATTACCTGAAAACATTTCTGATAGCAATTCTACTATTTTTTCTTCATTTGCAACACATTTAACATCCAAATTGCCTTGGTTCTCAGCAGCTATGTTTCTTCCTGTTCCTCTTGCCTGCCTCCGCACCTCAACAGGAAACAGGAAGTCAGGTTGTATAACACCTAATCTATTCCCCCTACTGCAAAGAGTAGGGGAAGTTCCCTGATGCCCTGGCCACATTTTAACTATTAGTATAAATGCCCTCTCAGGACTCACTTGAAAAGTTGCCTGACTTAGTGGGATTAACTTGGTCAACAAAGGATACATTAAAAAAAAAAAAAAAGATCCATTTCACATCCTCAGGCTCAGTTTTTTTGCTACCTGGATAGGAAGAAAACAACTCCAAGAAAGAAGTTCCATCATGTCTTTCTTCATATTATCTAAGGAGATATGTCTAAAATCATTCACTCCCACCATATCTCTCAACTGTCTAGATTTGCACATAATGAACAGATTTTTGCTTCATATTTTTGGTCTTTTTCTCAGACTTCTTATCCTTCAGAAAATCATTAGTAATACAAAACCTGTTATTCTAGCAACTATCTATGTATATAAGAGCACTATTTAAAATCTGTCCCTATTTTGGGCTATTGATCCCCATAATTTTAGGCTTTGTCCATATTTCTTGCACTAAGAAGTTGAGAGATATGACTCCCTCATGCGCAATGTCTTATCTGTATATAGGGTGAAGGAGGTTGAGGGCCCTGATGTTTCTTTTGTGTGGAATTTAATACTACTAGACTTGGATTGGGTGTCTCACATCCTCAATAGCATTCTGGTTTCCTTGGCATTTACCATTACTCTTCCCATACCTTATCCTTTGAAATCCAATAATTTTTTTACTTCCCAGTTTTTTCTCAGTTTACTCTACCCTAATTCTCCTCCTTATTATGCCTTTGTATATCCTCCCACTTTCTCTTTCTTCCTTTCCACCCTGACCATTTTATCTGACATTTATTTCTTCTCCTTTCTGTTTCTTTGTCCTTTCATATTAAGCTTCTCTTCTTTTCTTCAGTATTCCCTCCACTCTAATTCACGTTTACCACCTTCATTCTACACAATATCATAGCCATTTATACTACTCCTTTTTGGCACTGTTAGGACACCCTCTTGGTTTATCTGCAATACTTACTGAAGCTTATTCCAATCACCCTATCACAATCCTGTTTTCCTCCCTACTTCCTCCATAATTCTCTTCTACACATTCTTCCTCTTCTTCTTTGAAGTTCCAAATACTCTTCTAATAACCTATTTACATATAGAAGATTCAATTCATTACTGACCGATCTCCCTTGTTCATCCCACTTTGCATTTGTCCTGTGTTGTTGTCCTTTTAATTTTTCTCATATTCTGCCTGTTATCTTGTTTTTCCTGTTCCCCATCCACTATTTAATACACAGGCATTACCATAACCCAGAAAGTGTGTGGCTTTCCACCATCCTTTCTCTATATTTGACTTAAATTCTGTTTGGAAATCCGAGCTC
The DNA here is from genome assembly GCF_019279795.1 of Protopterus annectens. Lineage (NCBI taxonomy): Eukaryota > Metazoa > Chordata > Ceratodontiformes > Protopteridae > Protopterus > Protopterus annectens. The sequence continues at coordinate 1,292,616,735 of NC_056745.1, forward strand.
TTGTCCTGCTTCAAATAAACAATCACATCTTTTTTGAACATCCTTTATTACTTTCCTTCTATTATAGGTACATTTTATATGTACTATGTCTGCATATTCCCATTTGCCAATATTCTAGCCGCTGAATCTGTGCATACAGCTCTTATCCAATCATCTCGTTTATCAACCACTCCTCTAGTGTGGCTAAAATGAGATCTCATCTTAGGAAGTTGAAGGCCTTCTTTAAATAAAAAAGAATGATCCCCACATTCTTATTTTCTTTCTCTTCCCTCCTGCTCTTCAAATCTATATGGTGCATCTGTGGAACCCTGAACTTTAGAACGCAGAGGAGCCAATAAGCCAAAAAAAGAATGCATCAGACTGCAAATGATGATTTTTTTTTCTTTAGAAATAGAAACGGTGAAAAATAAACTCTCCCTGGATTCAATAAACTCCACAAAACCTGTCAAGTGAATGCAGATAGCAATTCTGTGTAAGGCAAAGCACCTGCACTGCATGGATTTGTGCAGAATGCTACAATGTCACCAGGGCTTTACAAATAGCTGTCATTCTGTTATTGCCACACATCTGCACAGAGGCCAGCTTAATAAGAGGACAAATATCCAGTAATAGGGGTATATTTAACATACATGTCACATAGGAATGTGTTAGAATGTAACAGTCTCAACCTCTTAGAGTGAGAAATGTGGACAAAGCCATAAAAATGGTAGGGGATCCAACGGGACAGAAATAGGGACACATTTTTAATATTGTACTTCCAAACATAGGAAGTAAAATATATAGGTTGTACATTAGCATGGCCTTTCTGAAGAGCATAAAGTTAAAAACTCCAATGTCAGTCATCAGTTTCTGACTGCACTCTGCAATGCCAATGATTTGCCAGGTAAAAAAAATGTTATGAGGAAAAGATTACAAATATGAGACAAAAATTGGTTATTCTGCACAGATCAGGACAGTTGAGAAGTATGACCTCAAATGTATGTAATATTGAGTCACATCAGTCCAGAAATCATCCCAGTCATATGGCAGAAAGCCACATATTTGATAAAAAACATCTGTACATTGTGGGAATATCTGGACAGTTGTGAGGTATGAATGTAAAGTATATGGTCCAAACACAGTACAGGACAGTGTATTTACAGGGCAGAGTGTTGTGATATTCCACTCCTGGCATTTTGTACTGAAGCTATGTTAATGATTTGTAACAAGAAATGGGACTGCCATGTAAAATAATCACTTAGGGAAAGTGGGTGTATTGAATAGGGACACACAGATGAATTGCAGGAATGATCACAGGGAAGGAGTACAGGTGAAACTATCTCATGTACAGCAGAGGAGAGCATGTCAATGGAAGATGGTTTTAGCAGCAACACCAAGCACATATCTATATGGTACAGTATGGACTGTATAGTGAAAAAGTGTTGTCTGTGACTATCACACAAGGTGACATAACAATGGGGAGGATGTGTGTGTGTGTGTGTGTGTGTGTGTGTGTGTGTGTGTGTGTGTGTGTGTGTGTGTGTGTGTGTGTGTGTGTGTGAGAGAGAGAGATAAGCAGCCTTATATAAATGATGCAGAGGACATCTATCAGAGATTTGACATATAATTGAAGCAGGGTGCATATTGGGAAGCTGTGCAAACTGATATACCTGGATATGTGTGTACTATCAGCAGAGGTTTTCAGTAAGGTGGCTACAAGTAAAGGATCATTGCAAACATTACAAGAACTAACCAAATTCATGGACAAAATCAAAATAATATCATCACTAATCCCATGCCTCTGACATAACTTATGTGATGTGGAGTGAAAAAAGATAAGCCTGCACACACACACACACACACACACACACACACACACACACACACACACACACACACACACACTGACAACTATTATGATACATCTGCACTCTACGAGTGCAACCACGCACAAGGTCCTGGTATAGTAATACCTGCAGGAGGTGTTAGGAGGGACACTGCTATCCCTGCATGTGACAGTATGGGCAATACAGGCTAGTTGCCTTGTGTACATAGTATATATCTATGTCACAATCCACAATGTCATAAATGATATACATTCTATTAATGTTGTCAAACACCTATGTATGCAGTGCGTACAGGTAGCACACATGCATCTGGTGTAACAATTTGATTGGTGTTCAGCACCATCAGCTCCATCAGACTATCATATATATTCCACAGAAAGAATATCTAGGTATGGCCTATGAGCTGTGTGACAACACACTGTGACACATGTGGTACACTTTAGTTACATATTACTAGAAGATGTGTAGAGAGGTACATGAAGAAGGGTGCATTGTACACAGTTATTGGTGTGATGAAGGCTAGGAACCATGAAATTATTACGGCCTCTGATGTGCATGTTCTTCACATATCCAGTACTTGTGTTACATTCAAGGGAGTAGTCAGCACTGTGACCACATGCTGGTGGATGTATCACTTATTGTCTACCCCAAGACACAGATTACATGCCTATTGGTTTGATTATAGGATGTGATGTCCACATTATACTTGGGTAGTGTGTCTGCTTTCTGATTCAACAAATCCCTCCATGTGTCTCATCAATGCAGGTTTTGTCATTGCTCTGGCAGCAGTCTCTAGTATGTGTTGATGCTATCTGTATTAGGAGGAGGGGGCCCACATGGAAGGGGGATGTAAGTAATAGGTACCACGACAAGTTACAGATTTTGAAGGACAAATGTAAAGTTGGCCTGGGAGGATTTAATATTTTTAATTTTAGGAATGTGGATGTAAATAGGGACCATTTCAAGTTGTTTTTGAAGGGATTTAAATTTATCCCTAAAAGGAAAAGTGATTTAAATAAAGTAATTTTTGATGTGAATATGTTTGTTCAAAAATTAAATTTGGAGAACATGTTTGGGGGAAGAGGTTTAGGGGGGCTTCCAGAAGTATTAAAGAAAATATGTATAATAAATCCCCCTTTGCACCCCAGTTAAGGAATTTGGAATTAACATTGGAGAAGGAAATTAGAATAGGGGTCGGTATTAATAGATTTAAGAATAACTTAACCCAAGCAGAGATGAAAGTGTTAAATGATATAAGGGCAAATCAAAATCTAAGGGTAAGGGAACCCAATAAGGGAGGGGGATCGTCATGATGAACAAAATTCTTTGAGGCTAAAATGATAGAAATACTTCAGGATGATTCCAAATATAGTAGGGTTTCCATTAATGAAATAAATATTGCCTATAGGAAAATTGATCTGGCATTAAAGGAATTATTTGATGAAGGGACAATAGATTATGAAACCTACACTTACTTGGAAAATGACAAACCTAGAGTACTCTCCATATTCAGAATTCCCAAGGTACACACAGATCCTGATGACCCTCCCCTTAGGCAGAAGATTCAAAAACTGCCCTCATGGCTAAATTTCTAGATTGTAAACTAAAAAAAGGTTTGGCTAGGGGCAGAAAACATTTTGGTGGATTCCTGGGATTTTCTCAAAAATGTTAAATTGGAATTTATTTCTCAGGATCTGATTTTTGTTGCCATAGATGTGGTAGATTTATTTTCAGTTATCCCACATGACATGGGCATTCAATGGTAGGAAGAAGCCCTTAGAATGAATGATGGATTTTCTGATAATGATGTTTATGTATGTCTTGAGTTGGCCGAGTTGGTATTAAAAATATTTTTTTGTATTTTGAAGTGAAATTCTTCCAGCAAGTCAAGGACATTGCTATGTGGGCCAGTTTTACCCACACTTATGCAAATATTATTTTATCTACTTGGGAACAGAAATATGTTATTCATTCTCAATATACCCCTTGTTTTAAGATATATAGGAGATGTCTGGGTGATATCTGTCTCCTGTGGGTGGAAAGTTTGGATAAACTTGGAGAATTTATTGATTATATATCCACCACTGCTAAATTTTTAAAGTTTACCTATAAGGTCACTTATGACTGTATGGATTTCTTGGATGTATCCATATACAAATGGGAGGGACATTTTAAGCCCACCATTTAAAGAAAGGAGACTTTCTCCAGTTCCTACATTTGTTTTTCTAGTGCCCACCCCTTCTTTCAAAAGAAAAAGATTGTAAAAGGGCAATTTGTCAGACCCAGCTGAATGACATCTGAAGATGGTTTATTTGAAAGAGAATGTGGGATATTGGAGAGAATGTTCCAGGAGAGGGGTAAACCATTGGACCTGATATCAAATATAAAATATGAGGTTAAGGAAGGTAGGGTGGACAAATATCCCCCAATTTTTGGGAAGGCTATAGAATTACATGGGGGAAGATCATATCAGGGGAATGATGATAAAGGATACCGTTGGGCTTTCATTACCAGTTTTAATGGTGATGCTCATGTTAATAGAAAGGGAATGGAGGAAATTTCTGAGTTTTCAGATATGAAGAATGTAGTGAAGAAACCCTTTAACTTTATATTTAGAAAGGGACAGAATATTAAAAAATTACTTGACCATAAAGTCCTCCCCAGGGCTGGTAACTTAAGGTAGATAGGAACTTATAAGTGTGAAACTTGTTCACAATGTCTGTATATAAGTCATGGTGAAGGATTTTATATCATGCATAGGTATAAATACTTGGTGGGGAAAATTTTTTCCAACTGTAATTCCAAGGGGCTTGTTTATATTGCTCAGTGTGACTCTTGTGAGGCCTTTTATGTAGGCAAGAAGAAGCGTTAGTTAAGAAAAAGGGTTTATGAACACCTTTATGAAGTTAAAAATCTCAATGAATGCAATGCCTTTACAAGCATACCCTATGTTGCAAGAAAGGTAAGTTTATAATTTTTGTAATACAAGTGCTTCCTCTACATGTGAGTGGGGTTCATGGGAAACTAAATTGGAATATAGGGAAGCCTACTAGCAGATAATTCTGGAGGCTAATAGGCCACCAGGGCTTAATGATCATTTTTCCCTGGCCCCTGTGTTAAAAGTTAGGGCAGCAAAACATTAAGGAAGATCACAGACTGGTTTATGATGAAATAAAATTCTTTCTCTCTTGTTGTTTGATGTTACTTTATAAATTCCCTGCTGAAGTGTATTAGAAGTATTTTAATGGAAGGGTTGTATGTAATTGTTAATTACTTCACTAGATGGCGCCATATGAAAATTTGAATATTTTTTTTTTTTTACCATATCAAAAAATTTTAAAATAATGCTATTTTGGTAATGACTTTTAATGCTGAAAATGTCTGTAAAATAGATTTTCAAGGTCACACTATTTTTGCTTAATATCCTTGTTTTGATAGGAATTACTAATTTTTTTTAGAATATTTTATATTGTGATGTCATGGATTAGTTAATTGAGAGATTTTTAATTGTTGTAAATCAAGACTGGCAATTACATTTTTATTATAAAAGGGAATGGGAATAAGGCTTTGTGTTCATCTGATGAAGTCTTTTAGTGTAAGAGACGAAAATGCAATGATTTTGGAGCGTTTATGTGTTGTTCATTTTGTAATAAAAGAAGTTTCCAGGGCATCATTTAGCCCCTTTTATTTGTGCCTTGATATTTTTGGTGCTGGCTGTGGTTTGGCATAATCCTTGTGTTTGGATTGTTTGACTGTCTGTATTATACTAATGTCACAGTTGGAGTCAGTGATTGCTCACAAGCTGTAGTCCTTCAGGCAGCTGTTTGGACACTGCATGTGTACATCCTCTGTGATCTTTATCATGTAACTAATGAGCAGAAAAGGGCCTAGCAGACACCCCTGATGTACCAACCTGATCACTGGACCTGAGAAATATGTTGTCACACATTTTGACATAGTGGAATGCAAAGTATGTCATACACTGGTCTACCCACTTTGTGATATAGATGTTTATGGCTACATATGACAGTGTTGATTGAATACCTCAGTGTGGCTTTGTGTCAAATGCCTCGACCTGTTAAAGTTCTGCAGGATGATACTGTAGTCATCATGCATGACTTCAATGACCCCTTTGAGGACATCTATCAAATGTACCGGACCTGATGTAACAGTAACAACTCACACAGGTCTGTTGCATTCACCTGAAATATTACTAGTGGACATGTAGAAAAGGTCCATGATGACATGTTGGTTTACCTCACAGTTGTGGAGAGTCAGGATGCCTCTATACATGCATACATCAGATGCTGTCCCCCCAACTCAGGTGCATGCATATTGATGTACACCGTTGTGTGGGAACACAGGCCATATGGAGAGTGTGGTGAACTGTGTATTCATCCATACTAGGAAGGTGTATGTGCTATGATGTTGTCAAAGCACATTAATTCCATGTGACAGGCCTGGATGAAGGTAAGCCAGTGCATACTGCCTATTGTGATCTAGCCTAGGGTTTTGACACAATCACACATGCAGGTGTTAGTGAGAAAACCCCAAGCTGAAGATTAAACCTTATGTCAGTTGATGGGAAAACAACTGGCTCATTGACAGAATACATCATGTGAAAGTTTATGAATCAACATGTAGCAGTAGAGCTGTCACCATTGGCAAACCCCAAGGATCTGTGCTTGCTTCTTTACTGTTTGAACTGCATTTCTCAACAGTTCAGGCTAAAGCATATGGCCTTTGCCTTGCCAAGTTTGTGATTCTTGCATATTGAGTGAAACCATTGAGTCCACCAATGGTGATAACATAGTACAGGAGGAGCTAATGCACACAACTGAATGGTGACAAAGCAACATAATGTAGAAATAAGTGCAGAAATGTGTGTTTGTAATGTTGTCTATGAGAAAAGTGAAGTTATATGTTAATCACAACATTGACAACAGCCTTGCTATGTGGACATCCAGTGATGCAAGCACTAGGAACACATATAGATAGCAATCTGAGCTTTGACCAGCAAGTGTCAGCACTGCAATTGAAAGCCTATGATGTGCATATAAGTCACACCATCATATTGAGATCTTAATATTGTATGACAGCACTGTAGTCAAACCTCATCATAAAAACTAATACAGTATAATGCTCTTTTTTACATGTACCTCACCAGACACATGTAGCAGCTAGAGAGATAGCAGGGCTTTCTCAGCAAGATATTACAAGGCCTACACACCATGTCATGATATGTGTGGATAGATTAAAAGCAATGTCACTGTCAGCTGTATTGTATGGGATGAGTTGACTTCTGCCTGGGCCCCAGGCCAGTATCAGCCTGCCCTGGAGTACTGCATATCCAAAAAATGTGATTTAGCTGATGACATCAGCAGTGTCTGTTGAGAAAAAGATAACAGTGTCTCACATGCTGGTGTAAAATGCTCACTGTAATGTCAAGCAACAGATCACACACACACACACACACACACACACACACACACACACACACACACACACACACACACACACACACACACACACACACACACACACACACACACACACACACACACACACACACACACACACATTTGACTGCAGTGAGAAGAGAATGCCTACCTAAGTATACAGACTGCAGAACTCAGTACTTAATGCAAGTGCCATAGCATAAGTCTGATTTATACAGGACTACAGGTGAGCTTACAGAAGATATCAGCAGATTGTATGGGAGACAAGAGGTTGGGAGACATGTATGATATGGATACGTAGGCATGAGCAAGTATCAGAATACTGTCATTGCATGGCACTGGAACAGTAACTGTGGGATACACACTTCTGCTCTCCTGTCTACACAAACACACACACACACACACACACACACACATACTCACACACACACACACACACACACACACACACACACACACACACACACACACACACACACACACACACACACACACACACCAAGTTGACAGCAGTGAGAACAGAGCCACCACCTATCTATTACAAGGACTGCAGAACACAGTACTTAGTGCAAACACCACAGTACAAGTCTGATTTATACAAGAGTGCAGGTAAACTTATAGTAGATGACATCAGCAGGCAATGTGGGAGACAACAGGTTTCGGAAGCCTGCATAGGAAAATAGCTTCATAGCTTTATATGAGGCTACTAGCCTAGTAGCACCAGGATATACATACCATTAAACATCCATCAAGACAATTTTATTTTACTGTCATTTACTATCATAGACAAAATAAGTGGTAATAAAAGTTGTAAAGCTGGCTGGTACAATATATTAATGAAAAAGGAAACAGCCTGGATTGTGAGATTATGTGGTTTGTTTCCACCTGGTCTAAATGAACATTTGTAAAATAATTTTTGATTGGAGCATTTTGCTTACCTCATTAGGTGTGTCTCCATATTAATGGGGCTTTAAACAGTCTCTTTATCACATTGAAAACTGGTCTTTAGACTGTCATTTGACTTATAATAAAGTCATTTCCTCTCACCAGTGCTGGCCTGGTTTGTTTTTTTGGGTTTGCTTTCTTTTTTTGGGCCGTTGCACTTGCCATCTTTCTGAAAACTCAGATATTCTTGTCTGGGTCCAGTTAAAAATAATTTGCAGACTTCATAAACCAAAGACCATCTACTGCTGCTTGTGCTTCAGGGAAGTATTTCCCAGACAGTTGAGGGCCCAGCACAAATACTTGTGGTACTCCACTGGTCAGTGGGCTAGTGGTGAAGGTGCTTTCCCCAACCTTGAGACTGTGTGTTCTGTCATTGAGCCAGTTGGCTATCCATCTAGTACTGTATGGCCTAGTTCCCAAATGGAAGATCTTTATTATGAGACATGAATGGAGGATAGTGCCAAAGGCCTTGGATAACTCAACATAGGTGGTATGTCCTGATATCCCTCATCCAGGTCTTTGGGGTCAGTATCCAAAAAATCCACAACGGTCAATAAGCAAGATCTACCCTTGACAAAACCAAAATGGATAGGGTCAAGTGTGTTGAAGGTCATCTATGTCCCTGTGGATATAATCCATGCTGATTCCTGCACTAACCTTGCAGATAATGCTTTTTTGGTGCATGTGTCAATAACTGTAGCTCTGCATGTTACCAGATTGGTGTGCATTGCATAACACATAACATTTTATATTTCATTGTGTAATGTGGTTGATATATGTCTAGAAAAAGTACTGAGACCCCAGGGTTGTAGTGCTGGTGAGGGGGGTGCCAACAAATGGATGAATTATAAATATGTGATGTATAGTTAGATAGGGCCCTCAGTTTGTAATGTTTGTACATGTAATTTCATTTCATACAAAGGAAATGGACAGTAAACAGCAGTAATACAGCATAATATACACCTTTTCATAGTGCAGGAAACAGCATGTTTGTGTGATGGCTAACAAAGTGCATATGCATGCAAGATGCACAATGCAAGCTGCATTGCTAAAGTCTGACAGTTTGTACTGAGTCTCTGGAATACACCTGTAACTTAGCTGACTCTGTGGCAGCACTTGCTAATGCAGTTAATGCAGTGATGCATTCCTTTTTGGGGCCAGATGGTACTCTGTTCGAATACAACTGTATCTAATATTTTTAAATATTATCAATAACCATAACTGCGCATTGGTGCACAATGAGCATCATTACACAAAAATCATTAAAGAAAAAAATAGGGAACATATGACAGTGGTGAAATGTGGAACAAGCAAGGAGAAGAACAAATGGAATACAGGAATGTGTTGGAGGGAGGAAGGAAAGAACCATAGCTATCCATTTCTTCAACAGTAAAAAACGATAATATATGCAGAATATTAGTTGAATTTGGACTGTCACCTCCAGAGAGAGAGGTAACCACAACACAATCATATTGTATAGCCAGTTTGGACAGAATCAAGTGTGTCAAGAAGACATGTGTGTGAAATAGAGAGTTATGTATGGGATGATTTTTTTTTTTTTTTTTGTGGGATAGGTAGCCTTTTTTTGTTGAAAGAGGGAGGATTGTTGGAGAAGGGATGTAGGTATCGCTTGGTCTGATAAGTTGGGTGGGTGAGGAAACAATTGCAGACAGACAAGACAAACAAGACAAGAGAAAGGGATGGTGATAGACTCAAGAGGTTGGTGAACACCATGGACTGGGTGATGATGGAGAATTCAGGACCCATTGGCATCATGCTGGGTGATAGTGAGATGTGAGCCCTCACCTACAGGACTGTCATCACTATCACCTCACTCCACTACTGGCTGGACTGCTTGACATCTCCTTCTCTTCCTCCTGGTACTATGTAAAATGAGGGAGAACAGCCTCTCCAGTCAGTGTAGGCTTGCAACATTCCTGACAATGTGGTACAGGTGATAAAGTCACCATTTCTGCCACTGCTCCTGGAGGGAACCACTGGACTATCCTCTGAGGCAGCACTACCTATGGTGGCAGGTAGTGCAGGGGCAGAAAAGGTGGTGCTGCCAGGTTGGCTCCCAGATGTGCTGGGCAATGGTGGCAGAGCTGGTGGAGTGGGGGTAGGCGGATCCTGTGGGGCAGGCCTACACTGCTCTGCTGTGGAGTATTTCATGATGTGGTACACATAGATGACATGGAGACATTTTGACAACACGTAATAAAATAAAACAACAAATAAAAAAAAAATTATAAAAAATGTAAAAAAAAACAAAAAAAGAAATAAGGGCTGGGGTGAGAGTAAAAGTATAGGTAATATTAGTACCTTCATATTTGGCATACAATGCATTAATATAATTATTTGACTCTATTAGCTTAACCTTTACTCTTTAGACTACCATCCCTAACAGATAAGTTTTACTTTTAAGACTAGCAGCTCCTAACAGATGCACACTGTACTACAGATTTCAACAAGTACTCCTTTACATGTGCAAATATTGCACATATGCATGTTCCAGTTATACATATTACAGTTTACAGCATGGCAGGTGTGCCACTGGTATAGAGCTTTTACTTTAAACCTTTAAGTTACACATAATTGATGAATGGCAGCATACAGACTCCCCTTTTCCTTGAGAATCAGGTGCCTGCCTAGCTACGTCCCTCAAGCCTCTTAGTGTAGGATCAGAGAGCTGAGCCTATCTCAACTCTGTCTTTGTAAGACTTCCCAGATCCCCTTCCACAGGAAGTTTGGTATCCTCTGAGAGTGGTGTCTCACTGTCAGCCTGGGTACTACCACTCACCTCTGCCCTTGCAGTTACTCTGTCCAAGGGAACATCAACACATACTAGCAGCTGTGGATCACCTTTATGCTCACTGTTACAGGGTAGCTCCCTCCCTGAAATAGAACCTCATCATTCCTGGCTTCAGGTGTGGGGTCTGTCTGGGTCTTCCCAAGGCTACCAGACCCACATCCCTGTCTCCAAGCCTGACTGTGTCTAACTGCATGCACACAAGGTACTGCATTATCAAAATCATTCCCTATCAAGACATCTGCAGGGATATGCTCAACACACCTAAACCCTGGCCAAAGGCATTTGGAATGGGGTCCCTCCTAAAACTCTGAATGGAGTGGACTACCAAAGCAAGTACTGCTCCTTCCTCTTTAACCATTGCATGCTTCACAATGGTTATGTCAGAAGCTGTGTTTGTCTTAGAGGTGGCCTGTTTTCCATCCACTAAGATTTAATATAAACTCTGGTGATAGTCTGGTACCCCTGTTGTCTCCAGGCAACTTACCACTGGCATACTGTTATTCACACTTTCTGTCTCCCCCACCTTTTGTTCCCCACTTACTTCCATGGACACCTATATGATACATGGCCTCACATGTTACATTTAAAATATTTGACCCTGGCTGTGTACCTGAACTAGTGGCTTCCCCTGTTACTGGTGGACTCTACTGGGGCAGTTTAGGCTGCCCACCATGGGTTCCCTTATATCCATTTGCAGCCCTGGGTATCGCCTTCCTATGCAGTGATGTCCTGCTTGATAAGTAG
>NC_056745.1:1292633520-1292648520 GCF_019279795.1 Protopterus annectens
TAGGGTGCAGTACTTGGTAGTGCTAATGCTACAACAGGTAGCACACTCACCTTTAGTGCATGAGGCTGTGGGTTTTATTCCCACACTAGGTCAAAAAATTACTGACACTGCAGTGAGGCTCTGAGTGTGACATCTTTGGAATGGGACATTAAACTGTGGCCTCTCTCTTTTTAATTTCTCCAAATCTTTTGGGTTTCTAATACCATGACTGGAATGGATCCCATTCCTAAATTAAGGTATGATTAAAGTTCATGAAATTAGTATTGTTTCACTCTTTGATTTCAGCCAAAAGTGCTCTTCACAGCACCCGCAATGTGCCCAGTAATGACTTGTTCTACAATTCATACAGAGTTACATGTATTGCTAGCATATCTAAATATGATTGTAGACTCTTTTATAGGACCAGTTGCTCCTACTACTATTGGGACTGTCTGGGTATCTTTCTTCCACATTGCTCTCATTTCTGCTTTCAAATCCTGATATTTAATGACTTTGTGTCTCTCTGTATGCAGGACCCTGTAGTCACTGAGTGTGACAATTTTAATGATCAATGCTACTTTTGTCTTCTTTACTATATCCAGTTTTCTAGCATCTATCTTTTGAACTGTTGGCAATGGATGATCCCATGTGATGAAGACTTCATCATTTTTTATGAAAGCTTTGTGGCTCATATTTCCAGTGTTTTTCAGCCACTTCAATACCATAATGTTTGAACAATCACCAGTGCATCAGTCTCACCACATTATTATGCCTTTCAGTACACAGTCCTTCTGCCATTAGTATGTCACACCCAGCAATGAGGTGTGCAACTGTTTCCATTTCTATTTTACAAAACCTATATTTGTTTCTCCAACATGTTCAATGGACTTTGTAAATTAACTTGTACGTTGCCCACTATTTTGTGCCGCCAATATTAACTTTTCATCTCTTGGTTTGAATTCACCTTTCCTTAACCATTCCTGCATTTTTTTCCTGATCAACACAAGGTTCTTCCAGAAGTTTTCTGTACTTGCAACTATATTTCTGCATTTTCCACATTTCTTGCATTCTCATCTGGTCCTTCAACTTATATTGTCACTTTCAATTGCTACCTAGTTTTTATCCATATTTGGTTTGATTGCCTTTCCTGTTTGACACAATATGCTTCTGTTAGCCTAAGCAGAGAAGTCATCTTAGATTTATTCTTCACATGTTTCAAAACCTTCACTACATTTGGTTCTTCTGAGGTCAGCAGATATATGTGGAGTCCCATGATTGCAGATCTGTACATGTAATCAATTTCAAGGAGGCCCATCCCTCGTTCGGAACGGGGCATATATAATCTTGGTTTGCACTGATTTTTATAAATCATTTGGTGAGCATGAAACATCCTTCTTGTTTTGCTATCTAATCTATCCACCACATTTTCTGGTCAGTCAATCACTCCAAAACTGTATGTTAGGACAGGAAGAGCAAATTGGTTTATACCTTGGATTTTGTTCCTAGATGTCAACACCGTTTTCAGGATTAATTTACGTCTTTTAAAGTACTCCTTACTAAGTTTTATTCACATTTGTTCATGTTTTATTGTTGATCCTTCATCAGTTCCCAAACATTTATACACTCCCTCTTGCTCAAGTTATTTTATATCACATTCTTGTCCCAAACTGATGTTTTCTTGGTGCTGCAGTTTTCCGGCTTTAAAGGTTGCTTTTGCACAATTATCAAGACCAAATGACATTCTTATATCATCTGAAAAACTTTTGACAACTTGCGGTTGCACTTTCAGTTGCTCATCTGATGAGCTATACAGTTTCAAATCATTGACAAAGAAAAGATGAGAAGTCTTTATATTTTGTTGTTTTCTAGGAGTCAAATTATAGCCATGGCCTAAGCTGTTAAGTAGACAGCTTAATGGCTTAAGGGTAAGGAAGAATAGCATTGGTGAAAGTCACCCTGGAATATCCCCCTTTGAATTTTTATCCTTGGAATAATAATTAGTCCTTTATCATGACTTAATTGCAAAGTGGTCTGCCACTGTTTCATGGTCACTGTAATGTAGTTGATCAGTGTAGGGTGTATCTTACACATTTTTAAGCACTTTAATATCAAATGCTTTTTTGTAGTCAGTTGATGCCATACTTAAATTCTACCCCTTTTTACAGTTCTCCACTATGACTTTATTTAACAGCAAATGATCCATTGTGTCCCGATCTGCTTGAGTTGATGGTGATGGATGTAAAAAATCTCAAGGCATCTATCAAAAGAGTAGAGGAAGTTCACCAATGGCCTGGCCAAATTCCTCCTAGTAGTAGAAATACCACCTGGAGACTCCCCTGAAAAGAGACTAATAGCCAAGTGGGGTTAACCCAGTCAACAAAAGGTAAATGAAACACACCCTTCATTCCATCCTGTTGCTAATTGTGTCCCTACCTTCTTTTACCCTCTCCTCCTTCATCTGTTTGGTCCCTAAATTCCTTTGGTTCCATCTTGCCCTTGACTACCTTTTCATTGTTCACTTTAATTCAGCATTGCTATCTCCCCATCCCACCTATTCTATCCTCCTTGTCCATCTTCTATCTACGTTTCTTCATCTTGCTTTCTCTTCTCCTTTTCCTAATTCCTATCTTATAATACATCTACATTCTCTTTGGATATAGACGTGTTTCACTGTTACTAAGAAAAATTCCTTTTCCATTCCTCTTTCAACTTTGCTTCTTCTATGTATAGTATGTTTTTCCTTATTCCCTCCCCCTCGCTCCATTTCTCTTATTCATAGAGTAGTCTTTCCCCATTGTGTCTTCCCATCTCCCACCCTGCCAATATTCCTCTTTTCTTTTTCAATTCTCCTACATTTTATGTTTTCCTGAAGAGCCAGCTGTCTATCCCCCACTCTGGTGCACCTTTTTAGTATCTCTTATACGTGACAGATTGTACTGATTTGGGTCTATCGGTCTCTTTATTGTAAGATCAGCACTGCCCCCCATTGCATCATTCAGCAGATGTTTTCACATTCTGTCTCATACTTTGCGCAGTCCCCTTATCTCTTTTACTTTTGATATCTAAGTTTTCAGTTTCTGCCTCTATTCATAATCCAGTGGCTTTCACACATATATTACACTTGGTTTAGTGAGTTTTAGAGGCTGAATGTCTTGTCACACCACTGTACTTTTCTTCTTTTATTTATATATTTATATTTATATAATTTCATCCTGCACAATAGCAGTGTGCTTCCTCTCCATGTATTTGTTTTACTGTGTCTTCATTCCCACTGCCTACATTGCCTCTTTTGACTAACACCTCTTCAGCTGGCTATTTATAAATTTACAATGCTGCAGACAGTTTTGCACAGAAACTTAATTTGTACATTCCTAAACTGGTTAAGTATCCAAACTGCCTTACTTTCAGAATCTAGGCAGTGAGCAGCAGAGGGTTGTTGGGAACATAAGTTTTGATGAATAGCTGTGACTTAAGCCTGGATTAATGATTGGGACAGGAGTGCATAGGGAAGTGGCCTGCTGCAGTAACATAATGCATAGTAGCAATAATTAAAAAAATGCTTTTACACAAAAAAATTATAAATATCACCATTTGTATTTTTATTTTATGTTACCTTTTGTTGACAACGTTAGTCCCACTAGGCTAGTGGCCTCTTTTCAAAGGAGACCTGATGTGGTATTTATACTATTAGGGGAAACTGGTCCAGGATATCAGGGAGCTTCCTCAATTCTTTTCAGTAGATGCCATGAGATCTTTTACATCCATCTAAGCTACCGCCACCAACTAAAGCAGATGGGACCTCAGTTTAATGTCTCATTTGAAGAATGACATATGCACCACCCTCCCCCATGCTGTACTGCAATGTTAGCTATCCATCTTTTTGAGATTTTCTTCCTGAGGTTCCACTGAAACTAGGACTTCCAAGATAGATATCCACAGTCAAAAAATATAATTGATTCATTACTTGAATGAGTAATTAATTAAATTGATGCTGATTGTCTTGGGTGGGTCACAAGAACATTGCAAAGTTCATAGTAGGGTCATGGAAAGGCTTAAGAACTACAGCCATAGGTACATGTGTATATTTTCTAGTGTAGCTTGGGCACCACTGATGACATTAAATAACTTGCTTAGAATCAAAGATATGCAGAATTGTTTGTTTGTGTCTTTCGGCTTTTCCCAGTTAGGGGTCGCCACAGTGGAACTCCGGTCCACTAATGATTGGTAGTTGATTTTTACGTGCCGAGTTACCAGCCCTGACGCACAACCTTCAACGAAGGTATGCCCATTCATGCATATCTCCACGCAGAAGACGCTCTAGCTGAGAATCGAACCGGACAGGGTCTTACTGTGAGGCGACAATGCTACCGCAGCTCCACCACCGCGGGTAATCACAGATATGCAGAATAAATAAATAAATAAATTAATTAATTAATTAAATAAAAACTCAGGACTTTAGGATGAAGCTCATTGGCAGATCAAGTCTAGAATCTTCTTTGGTATATTGTCTGTGTGTTTACTGAGTCATAAAACAGTGAACGATGATTCATCTGTACTACAAACTCAATTTCTCTGCTTTAGATTCTAATCTGCAACACTGTATAATCGTGGTAACTTTGATGGAAGAGTTATACATATTTTTATATGCAGTAACATATGGAACTTTAGACAATTATTTAATTACTAGCTGTATGTGCTTCTCTATTTTGGAAACATATCACAAATCTTTAATAGGTGCTTAAGTGCCAAAGAGACATCATAATCTAATATGAGAAGAAGCTTGCTATTTTTGTTACTTGAGAAACTGCAAAGCAGATGCAAGCACAGGTGTGAATTTTGACTTTAAGCATTTGCAGTCTCTTCACATTTAGTGGATAGTGCACAATGACTATTTTTTAGGCAGATTATACTGATTCTTTAGCAGCAGGTGTTATGAACTTGTTCTGATGTACAGCGTTTTATATTACAAGAATCTGAAATTCCCTCCAGCTTTGTTTTCCTACTCAGAATATCTAATTAATTTCATCCACTTATCAAACATATTTACAGTATTGCTTTTCAATATGCAATATACTCCACTTAGAGCCATAGTTGGCTCATCAAATGGCCAGTGCTACTCCATGATCTGGTACCCCTCAGCTTCTCACTTCTATCCTAAGAAGCACCAGATAGGCTGTGCCCCTGTACTCTTCAATGAGGAGCAAACAAAAAAGGCTTTTACTTAAAAATAAATCAAATTATTTGCTTGCTTGCTATAACTTTTACTTATAATGATTTGCACACCCACACATATATATCCATAATATTCATCCTACATGTGGGATTCTTACTCCACACATATTGTACATTTCCTCAAATATGAAAAGTAGGCAAGGTTATGCATTTCATTTGTGGTATAACATATTGTTTCCAATTCTTTATGAATGTTTGTTTGTTTTAGTTAGCCATTGACACCGGTATACACATGTTAATAATTGTGTATACCTGCTATAGTGTTGCACTGCAATCTCTTTATATTATGTTCCAGTATTCTTTTATTGTATTTTGCTATCATGTTTACCTTCTCACTTTGTAGTTTGTAACTATATTGATCTCATTGTGTTTGCAAATCTGTGCAAGCTTAAACTGAAATTGTTTTTTTTTTTTTTTTGTGATCAGTATTCTACCCCAGTTAAGAGATTAAAAAAAATATATAAATTAATTTATAATCACAATTTGCCAATAAGGCGTTTCAGAATATATATATGCATGTACATGTATATACACACACACACACACACACATATATATATATATATATATATATATATATATATATATATATATATATATAAATATATATATATATATAGCCCTAAAGAGAATTTAAGAGACTGGATCTATTTATTACAGAAAGAAATTTTCATGTATCGTAATTAGCGAATGGATAGTTTATTTCTTATTGAATGTTTGTGAGAGTGTAGGGTTGCAAAAAAGTTGAGGTATTTTAAGTTTCCTAATGGGGTTGTGGCAGGCTCCAAGCTACATCAGGAACTTAATGGAATAAAAGTGCCACTGCAAATAAACTCCCTTAAGCACAAAAAGAACTGTAAATGTAAAAACAGTGCAAAGGATGAAACATGTCATACGTAAAGAAATAGCTTTAATATGAAGCGCTTTCGCACCTACTTTTGGTTCTTCTTCAGACCATCATATACAAACTACAAAATGTTAAATATCAGAAATAATTCTAATCAATTACCTCAACAACATCAATTAAACAACCAATCAAAAATCAATCAAAAAAATAACCAACCAAAAATGGTAAAAAAAATGGGGGGGGGGTGTACTATGACATAATACACAAGGAAGCTATACGCTAAAACATATAAAAAGGCAATCACCCAAAATATAAACGTGTGGCTAAAACTAACCATTAAAAGTATGGAATCACTACTAAATAAAATATCACTAGTGCAGTCATCATGCTTTTAACTACAGGTTAAGTGTTACCATCTCATTTAAGCTGGGAGACTTATCAGCATTCAGTCTGACACTCCATTTAACTTCATGTAGTTCTGTAATGTTTCTTAAGTCTCCAATGCTTAGACTTTCATTCAAACATTCAATAGGCATAAAAGTAAATACATTGGTATCACCTAGCTGAGTGACATGCTTAGGCAAAGCACTTCTTTCCATGTCATTCTTCTTAATAGCAGTAAAACGAGTCGCATTGGCCGCATATAGCTAAATAACTCACATTATGAGTAGAACATGTAGCAGTAAAATTAAATCTAAAATTTGTATTCATGGGGGGATGTCTAAAACTATTGCTAGTATTCAGGAAATTACAAATATTGCATGTCCTACACAGAGCTGTACCTCTAGCCTCCAACAAAATATGCTGTTTGCTGTCATTTTAGCATAACAGCCTCTTCAAATTTTCATTATTTCTAAAATGAAATAATGGATTCTCACCCACTATAGTGTGTATCTCTTCATCAGACATCAGTATAAACCAATTATTTTTAAGAATTTGACAAACTCTATCTATATCAATGGAACACTGAAGTCCCATGGACACAACTGAATTCTGACGTGAAGTGTTATAAGCAAATGAAGCTTCAGAGCCTGAGAAATATGGCTTAGCTCTCTTATTTCTACAACAGATAGCATCTCTAGTCATTCTTCTAACTTCAGTTACATGATATTTATGATCTGACCAATCATTCTGAAAATGTTCATGATCCTGCATGAATCTAATGTAATTATTTAATCTAGAGATATGCATAGCTTGCACTTTTAAAACATTCTTATAGATATATGAAGGATACATACTGTTCATTCTCAAAATATTATTCCTCCTACAGATTTTCCTATATAGCCCAATAGTAAATATACCATTTAAACCTTTATATATTTTACATCCAAGAAATCTATTTCATATAATGTATATTTATAAGTAAAATGTTGTAAAAATTAATATAACCAACAAAAGCATTTTTGTTCAAAAAATAGTGCTTATACACTTAGTTTGAGTCTAGTACTTGAGGCATTTTGCAATGTATGTGAGATTGATTTATTTAAAATGTTCAATTCACAATGGAAGGGTAAGAAGTTTTACAATTTAAATAGAGATGAATTTAATGCTTTAAACTCACTGCAGGAAGATGACGGTCTTTCTACCCATCTAGCCGATAAAGGCGGTGGTATAGTTGTTATGGACAATACAATTTTATTTGAAAATCATGAATGATATGCTGAGTGGTAGTGAAGTGTATGCTGTCACTTCTCAGTCAGATATTAAACAGATGTGCAGATTAGTGTGCAGGTCTTTGTATGATTGTCACTTGAATAGTCTCATTTCTATTGATTTAATTGATTATTTTTCTGTAGAGTTTCCCATTGTGCCTATGCTCTGTGGTCAACCTAAAGTCCATAAGGATGAACTAAGACCTCCAATGTGACTGATAGTTTCTGGCTAGGGCTGGCACACAGAGCCATTGCCTCTCTACATTGAAAGAAATTTGAGACCAGCCTTGGATTTGTCATCTAGTGTGTTATGTGATACAAAGCAGTTTCTAAGGGACCTATATGTTCATGTTACTGATCTGCATGATTTATGGGGAATTATTTGTTTAATGCTTTCCTTGGATATTTAATCTTTATTTATAGTTATTCCTTCTAGTCACGCTATTCATGCAGTTAAATCATATTCATGTTATAACATTCAATATGATGTTAATAGGATTGAGTCTATTTGTATGTTATTAGAGCTCATTCTTGAGAATAATGTTTTTCTTTTCAACAGTGTATACTGTCAAGACAGGGCATAGCTATGGGCACTCCATGTTCCTATAGCTAAGCCACTATGGTGCTAGCAAACTGGGGAGAAAATTTTATTTTGAGCAATAATATATTTGTTGGTTATATTCATTTTTACTGTAGCTTTTTGGGCGATATATTTTTGTTATGGACTGATTCTGTTACACAATTTAGTGATTTTATACAATTTTTACATCAAACTACGGATTTTGTCTGTTTTACTTATAAATATCCATTATATGAAATAGATTTCTTGGATGTAAAAATATTTGAAGATTTAAATGCTGTGTTTCCTACTGGGTTATATAGAAAAAGCTGTAGGAGGAATATTATTTTGAGAAGGGACTGTATGCATTCCTAGTATATAAGAATGTTTTAAAAGGGCAAGCTATGCATATCTCTAGATTAAATAATGATGACGTTAGATTCATGTAGGCTCTTGAACATTTTCAGGGTGATAGGTTAGATCATAAATATAATGTTAGTGAAGTTACAAGAGTAACCAGAGATGCTATCCATTTTACAAATAACAGAGCTAAGCCATATTTCTCAAGCTCTGAAGCTTCATTTGTTTCTAATACTTCATTTTAGAATTCAGTTGTGTCAAATGGGACTTCAATATTCCAATGATATATGTAGTTTTTCAAATTATTAAAAATACTTTGTTCATATTGATGACTGATGAACAGATACAGACTATATTTGGTGAGAATCCACAATTTCATTTTAGAAATAATAAAAAATTGTAGAGGCTTTTATGTGTAATGACAGCAAACACCATATTTTGTTGGAGGCTATACGAACGGTTCTGTGTAGGACATTAAATATTTGCAACGTCCTGAATACTAGCAATAGTTTTAGACATCCTTCTGTGAATAAAAATTTTAGATTTAATAGTGATATTTTATTTAGTAGTGATTCTATACTTTAAATGGTTAGTTATAGCCACACTTTTGCATTTTGAGTGATTACCTCTTTTTATGTTTTAGTGCATAGCTTTGTTGTATATTATGTCAGAGTACACACACCCTTTTTTACCATTTTTGGCTGGTTGCTTTTTGGTTGATTTTTGATAGGTTGTTTAATTGATGTTGATGAGCTAATTGATTGGAATTATTTCTGCTATTTAAACTTTTTGTAGTTTGTATATGTTGGTCTGAACAAGTACCAACATTAGGTACAAAAGCACTTACCCTATTAAAGCTAGTTTGTTTTTGCCTCTGCCGTGTTTTGTGCTTTGCACTGTTTTTACACACACTAGGGACTTATTGAACTATTTAACAAACAAGGCCTGGATCTTTTGGATATTATGGCAAGGGAGAATAAAACAAGTATACAGAATCTTATCATTGAATTAGAACATTTGAATGGTAAGATTAAAAATGATTTATTATTCTGTGTATACACAGTTAAATACTATAATTTATTTAACAATGTGGATACTTATAAAGTAAAAATGAGGAAAAATAAAAAAACTGGCCAGGGATAAGACAGAATATGAGGAGGGTAAGTAATTTCCTTTCTCTTTACCTAAGAAGGAAAATCAACATTATGGAAGGGGTTCCAGTCCCCCACCTCATACCAACAGTAATTTGAAGATGGTAGGGGAAGATATAGGGAGAATAAGAATGAGGTTTTAGATTTGGAAGACCCTTTAGAGTTCCCACCCTTTGGAGGTCCAAAAGAATTGCCAACAGCACCCAATCCCTGCCAGATAATTCACCCAGTGTAGATGGCCCCCTCAGGGGGGAAAGGTACAGAGGCACCAGAACCATCCCTACCAGTGAGGGAGGTGGGAGCTTCAGAGGGTGGTATAGGAAGAATTGAACCCGAATTCTGGTACTTACTACTCTGGTAGTATCCCTATGGTTCGTAAGAACAATAATTTTACTATTTACAATTACACTGACTGCAACATCACTGATGAGCACTTTTCCATTTTTGAGGAAGGAGTCACCTTTATTCCTATTTTTAAACAAAACTTGATAGACACCATGATGGAATTTAAATTAGTCATTAGAAAAATGAATTTTGCTATCCACTACAAGGGCAAGGAGGTGGACAGGGTAGAACAGAATGGATATTCTAAATATTTAACTTTAAAGAAAAAGAGTACAAGAATGCCCATTACCCATCCCATAGTTGAAGCATTTTCCAAAATATGTGAGCATAACATTTATCAGTTTCATATTTTGGGAAAAAGGGCTATAGTGCCTTTAATCGTACCAAAGAAGAACATGATGCTTTAGAGAACTTGAAAAGGAATCCCCACCTTAGAATAATGAAACCTGACAAGAGGGGTGGGGGTTATTTTCAAGGGAGAGAAGAATACTCTAAAGAAATGTTATAAATTTTGGAAAATGGTAACTCTTATACCAGAGCCTCTATGAATGAAGTGCGTGATTCTTACCAATATATAGATCTATTTTTGGTAGATGAATTGCTGCAGGCTGGGATGGATATTAAGACTTACAAGTTTTAGCAGAGCAATCACCCCAGAATTCCATCTTTCTTTGGGATTCCTAAGATTCACAAGGACCAGCAGCACCCTACTTTTAGGCCCA
Source organism: Protopterus annectens (assembly GCF_019279795.1). Taxonomy (NCBI): domain Eukaryota; kingdom Metazoa; phylum Chordata; order Ceratodontiformes; family Protopteridae; genus Protopterus; species Protopterus annectens. The sequence continues at coordinate 1,292,644,368 of NC_056745.1, forward strand.
TTGTCTTTGCAGCAGGGGCTAAAACACATCCCCTTGCCCTGTATGTGGACAGATTGTTGAAACCTTTTCAAAAAATGAACAACCACATTGTCAGGGACTCTTGGGATTTTTTGGGTAGGATCTTACATTCCCTTTGGAACAAGGATGTCATCTTTCTGCTCATAGATGTGAAACATCTTTTCTCAAGTATCCTCCAGGAGGATGGATTGGAACTGTTTAGTGAAGCAGTCTTGTGGTCTGGTTTAGTTAATGGGGAACAGTTCAGGCTTATTATGGAATGTATGGAAATTGTGCTCAACAACAACTATATTTGGTTTGAGGGTAACATCTTCAAACAAACCAAGGGAGTTGCTATGGGGGCTGCTTCTCCCACCATTTATGCCAACTTGGTAATGCTTAGTTGGGGAGACGCTTTATCTTTGGTTTCCCTTTTGAGCAGAAGTTTACATTATATCTCAGATATTTGAATGACATCTTTATCCTCTGGGTGGGAGACATGGAGGAAATTACTGGGTTCATAGTCTATTAGAATAATACTACCCTTTTCTTGAAATTCACTTACCAAATGGACAAAAAAAGCATCAATTACTTGGACATCTCCTTAGAGAAGAAATAAAATGGCTTTTCGTCTACTATTTTCTGAAAACCTACTTTCTGAAATGGTTATCTACATTTTAGTAGTACACATCCTTTGTCCCCCCAAAAAAAGTCTTATTAAGGACAATTTATTAGATTGGTGAGGATGGTGTCTGATAATATAACTTTTGAATATGAAAAAAGAAAATTAGAAGATATGTTCCTTGAGAGGAGATACCATGAGCTTCTTGTGAAAACTATTAGCACAGAGGTTTCCCAAAACAGAGGGAAGAAATATTTACCCATTGGGAGCAGGCTTAAAAAAGGGAGCCATTTTGTTACAAGATAACAGTAATATTCAAAATGGGGAAGAAGAAGAAGAAGATGGTTGTCCACAGTTAGAATATGAGGAAGTAGTAAAGGATAGAGACTTTCCTAGAGCTATGGTACTTGAATAAGGTGTTGGCTCCAGTAGGATTAGGGACATCATAAGTACAAATTGGGGCATATAGCTTCATAGGTTCATAGGTAGGTACTAGGCTATTGGCCCTAGGGCCTATATAAGCCTAGCCAAATGGTACCCTGGCTTTTGCCACCCAAGAAAATTATTTTCCTGTGCCCCTGTCAAGCAGAGCCACAGAAGGGATCCCCACGGTGAATTTCCTATCTCCCATCCAATCATCAAAATTTTGGTAGAAGATGGACAGATTGAAGATATAGTGGGTAATAGACCTACTTTTATATATAAGAAAAGTAGAAGTACCAAGAATATTTTGAATCTAATGGTGACAACAAGAAAGAACTTTTTAGTAAAGGTATCCAAAAATGTGGAATGTGTAACCAGTGTAAATATATATTGGGCCATCCAGTACTGCAGCTGCAAAATTCAGCAAAGTCTATCATCCACTCACAGGAAATGAATTTTCTATCTAAGGGGGTGGTGTATTTGGTTGTGTGCATGTCCTGCCCTGCATTCTATGTAGGAAAAACAGAAAGGCACCTAAAAAAAGGACATAAAAACACCAATATGAGATATCTAATAAAAATCCAAACAATCCTTTGTATAGACATTCTGCCTGCTGTAGTGGCTTTAAGCAATTTTTGTTTACTATATTGAAAAATGTTCCTGTTGTTCCTAGAGGGAGTGCATGGAAAGGCAAGTTGAAATTAAAATTGCTGAGTTGGCAAATTAAACTAGATGCAACCCATTTCCTTGGAATTAATGACTGCCTATCCCTGATGCCATTATTAAAATATAGGGCAGAGAAATATTAATCAGCCTAAATGCACACAGATGTATTATTGTTTATGCTGAAAGTTCCACTGTTGTTGGACATTAATATAAATATGTAAATATATATAATTCAGAAATGAAATAATTTATGCTTTTTATTGAGGGAATTCAGTAAAGCTTACAAATTGTTTTTTTTTTGGTGTATGCATTTGGTGTGATGCTTACACGTGCGCAAACGATTTTATATTAGTAAGCATCGTTTAGTGGCATACAAGTATGCGCAAACAGGGAAAGTTACGTGGGATGCAAATTATCTCATAAACAGTTGAATCTTATGCAAATGACCCAGGTGGAGTGATCCAACAAGCAGAAAGGCATCCATGTAGACTCTGTATCAGTGTCAGTAGTGTACACAGAATTTTTCCATGTACAGGAGTCGACATGGACAGAAGGGGATGTAAAAGTCCACAGATATGAACATTAATCCCCAGTAAATGTTAGATCACATACATATATGTGCAAAAGGTACATTGTGGATGTCTGAAAAAGGAAGAGAATATGCAAAATGAATATTTTTTTTAATTGTTTCAGCATGTTTCTGCTATGTGCTGCAATGCATAAACATGCTTAATAGAAAAAAATAACATTGCTAATATGATTTTCACAAATATACTGGAGGACCTTGCATCAGGTCCATACAACGGTGCATATGTACTGTTACCATGCTCAAATGGCTATGAACCATGTAGTTTTAGGCTGCCAGCATGGATATGTATGCAAATGTGATGGATTTCCTGAATTGCTAAAAGAAGCAACCACATCCACATATCCACTTTGCATAGGCTCCTACAAGATGTTGATATTCCCAGATGATGTGGATGACACTGGGGAGTGTGTCTTATTATTTTTTGGATTTTTTATTCCCAGCATGCATGTTTCCTCGATGCACTTCATAGCTTAGTGTGTTTGTGTGGACAGACTACTCACATGACAGTGATGATGTAGGTAGCAATCGATTAAAACTGGATATCTTCAATAAATATTTTTGACTTTTGTGTAAGCTATGCTGCATGTTGCGGCACATAGCACCACATTGCTCACTGAAGTAGGGCCTTTAAATAATGTTACTTATATCCTGGGCAGGTAAACTGCATCATAATTAGCCAATCCCACATGGTGGACCTAAAGTAAAAGTGTATAAAATATGCATACACCCTACTTTCCTATTTTCCCTCAATACTCTGGGCCATTGGAGTAGAGAAATTTTAACTGGGGTAATGCTGGGGACTGCTACATATCTGCTACATCTGTTTCTGCTAGTTGTTGAAGTCAGTGCTGCTGGTGCTGCTGACAATAGGCCTTGGCCAAGATGGAGAAGAGTGTTCAGACCCAGGGTAACCATCCAGGATCTACACGAGCTGGAGATTGTAAAGCGCTATAGCGTGGACAGGGACTTATATCAAGAACTCACTGAGCTCTGCTGCCCTCAACTCAGAACCAGAGCTAACAGAGGGAACCCATCTCAGTGAAGACAAAGGTATGTGTGGCCCTTAGGATTCTAGTTGCAAGTACTTTTCAAAGACCAACTAGAGACATGAAGGGGGTGTCACAGGCATCTGCATCCAGGATTCTCCACCAATTCCTAGATGCTATGCTTCCACATGCCAGTGAGGACATACCTTTTCCCCTTACCCCTGTAGCGAGGGCCAGCAATATGCAACACTTATACCATGTAGCACACTACCCTGAAGTACTGTGTGCCACAGATTGCACACATGTACATCTCAAGGAACTACCTGGTGAGCAGGTTACAATCGATGTTAATCACAAGGGGGACCACTTCATCAACTGTCAGTTCATGTGCAATGCCCAGGGGATTATCCTGAATGTGTGTGCTGGCAATCCTGGCAGTTATCATGACTCCCATATCTGGCACACATCACAGCTGTACCAGATGTTTGCTAGGAGGACAGGGCCATTTACTGGGGGATGCTGGCTATGCCCTGCAACCGTGGCTGATGATACCTATCAGAAATGCACACACACCCATGGAAGAATGCCATAATCAGGCACACACACAGTCTAGAAACTTTGCAGAGTATGTGTTTGGGTTTCTGAAGTCATGGTTCTGGTGCCTTAATATATTTGGTGGAGCCCTGCAGTATACTCCAGCCACATGTGCACAGCTATTCACAGTATGTGCTATGCTACACAATCTGATCCTGTGGAAACAGCTGTAGGAGGATCAGCAAAAGGAATGGATACGCATACCCCCACCAGTGCCTAGGTCACCACAGCCACAGTCAATGGAGGAATCAGAGGAGGAATCCCCTGCTGATGTCC
>NC_056745.1:1292653520-1292763520 GCF_019279795.1 Protopterus annectens
ACTTTATTACTTTATATGCTGCAAGGGAGGTGTCAGGTGTGATACTTACTTTGAATTAGACCAATTTGTGATCAGATCTCACCAGGGAGGACCTCATAGTGGAGGATCTACAGTGGTCACCCGTATTGGAAAGCATGCAATCCAGTACATTGTCTCCCCTTGTGTGGATGTCAACCCACTGGTACAGGGCATTGTAGTTAAGGAAGTCGGCTAACCTCTGGGCAATTGAGTTTCAGGGTGAGTAATCTACCCAGTTAGTGGGTAGTTAAACTCAACCAAAACCATCTTGTTTTCATGTATTTTGATAGACTCAAGTAGATTCATTTAAGCACAGTGGGTGTCCAAATTCATGGAGTTGCTCCTGTAGCTAGCAATTGCTTGATTAGGTGCCCTACAAGCAGTTAATAGCACCTGCAGTTTCTCCAGGGAATCATACTGTCTAACCAATCTGGATATGTATCCAGCCTTAATGAATATGGATACATCGCCTCCATTAGTTTGCATGCTTTAAGTTTGAAGTCTGAACGTGTGATAGGAGGTGTAGCCTGGTATGGCTGTGGTGCTCTCCACAGCCTTGTTCCAGGTATCTGTGACTGCACAAATGTCTGTATCTTCCAAAGTGGGGACAACTTCAAGTGAGTGGAATTTAGTGGTGACATTCGTAGCATTTAGCAGCATAACTGTGATGTTGTTTGTAGATGGTGTTTTCTCATTGGAAAGTTTTTCCTTGAGACACATCCTAAAAGACACACTATGGGGTTAGCAACAGCCTTGGCCAGTAGCCAAAATCCCAGGGGTGACAGATGACCATCTCTGGCAAAGCACTGCAGTCTGTTGTGCAGGTAATCCCAGGCTGACAGATAGTGGATCCCCTTACAATGACACCACACACTACGACGATTATTGACGTCAATAATTTTCCATTTATATTGAGCCATCATCCTAGGTGATGGTAAAATGCAGCTCAAGGCAATAGGCATACCTGCCCGAGACCCATACTCTGTCAGCCCAGTCATGTCTGCATACAGTCCAGAGAGGTATTCTCAAGTTATATACACCAACAGGAACTATGAATAGTCAAAACAGTACCTGATGTTGACAGACTTGAGTGCATGTGTGATATGGTATATCCTGACACCTCACAGAGAGCTGACCATGACCTTTCCCTTATGTAGCCTGGTAAGAACCACATCAATGTGTCTCATAATACAATTACCTATGAGTAATATGTTTGATTTTGTCTTTTGCCTTAGGTAATTGACTGGTGAAACAGTGATGTGTGAGCTATTATGTGTTCTGCTGAGATATGATTATGTGTAGCAAGCTTGTGATTGGAAATGTGAGGTGTCTGGTGTTACTTATGTGTCTGGTAAAGACCTCAACACATGTAGGTATGTGAGTTTGGTTGTGGTAGGAGATACTCCTTCTAGGTATTTACTTCTCTGCAGTCATGTCCACTGTCATCGACCTCTGACTGACTAAATTTGCAGAAGATTACAAATTAGGAGCTGTCATTGAATCCCACACTGACTCAACAGTTATCCATGATGGGCCGACACAGATATTCAGTTGTTGTCAGAGCCATGGACTAACAGTAAATGCCAAGGAATGCACAATACTATTCCTTGGGAAGTCATCCACCCTTGGTAACTAACGTATTGACCGCACACCTCCAACATTTGACCTAGTGGTCAGGGACTTATGGACACATAGATATTGATCTAGCCTCTGACTGTCATGGGTCAGTAATATACAGGGATGCAGTCTATCTTGCGCAACCTATAAACAAATATGGCATGTAAATCCAAGACAGTCATTGTTCCACTTTATTCACCATTCATCACACCTATCATTGAGTGCAATGCCACCTTTGGTATGTAACTAACCAGGCATATCTGACAACTGTCACATCCACAGAGGTTCCACAGTAAACCAAAACACAGTGTACATAACATATCCTATGCAGACTGTGTCAAGCCTATAACTGTGTATTCTGTCTCTGACATGCATTGGAGGTGAGGTGTATGCATGCCATGTAGGGAGGTTTCAGACCCCACTGTGTACTTCCTGCATATTCAAGAAAGGCCTAGCACAAGAATTACCTGTCCTACACACCTACACCTTGACTGTGGTATAAACAGGACCCACTAGACAGACAGGTATGTAGCCCAGACACTACACCCAATATGTAACAGGTTTCCCATGCATGTGAAGCACAGTTCCACCGTAATGCAAATTATGTGCAAGTTACACAGCAGGATGGGAAACACGACAATGATAACTGTTTTAGAACAAATTTCTCTAATGGGCATAGGGAAACTGTGGATGGTTCACCTCGCACACCCTGGCTTGTCCATGTGTCAGCCCACAAAACCCTGCTTACACTTATCAAGGGTATCATACCTTGTCAGACTTTAGGGATGAATGGCTATGATAAAAGATGTCCTTATTTTTCTTAGCCTACCAAACACATACGAATCTACGCAGCCATGCAACCATACTGTTTTACCTTTCTGATGACATTTTTCTTCTGTGCTGGCATTCCATCCTGTGCTCTGACGATGCTGGATTTATTGTAGCTGTGCAGCCATAGGTGTGTCCTACACAGTCCTGAAAGTGAAACATAAACAGTGCCATGAGACACCTTTCATTGTATGACTACACAGCCATTACAACAGCATCCAATGTAATGTACACAACATAATGTAGTTTACACATTACAAATGGCAGCATACACTATGTGTGACTGACCATTACAAGTAGCATGTCAAAGGCAGCAGTGATAGAAACAAATACATATTAATTTAGATAATCACCCTGTATATCAGACATGTAGCTTCATTTCCCTGTATCGATGAGGATTATGACTGGGATGTGATCAGGTATCATTACTTGCACAGGGTGTTGTATGGGGGTGCAGGAGGCGAAGGCTGACCCAACACATTGGCAAGTGTGTGTGTGAGTCAGAAAGTGGAGCAGGAAAGATGGACCATGTAAGTGTGGCGTGTGTGTCTGTAGGTGACCTGAGTGTGACAGTGGTGTGTGAGCATTTGTGTGAACACAGCAATGCCAGTACTAGCCCTACGTGAATGTAAGTTGGACAGCTTTGAGTTGTCCATGGTAGAGCTGACAGTTCATCATCTCTGCCCCCGAGCATGCGAACTGGCTCTGCATGGAGTTGCATTGGCACCTCCATACCCAAGGTCAGATTCTGGGCTACTACCTGAGGGTGACTGCTGTCTTCTGGAACCGTGTCCCTCATGGGACCATCCAGGACCCAACCTATGCCTGCCACGTCTTAGTGTGAACAGCACTGGATGTACTGCCACTATAGAAGTGTGATTCTCCACAGCACTTGGCCTCTCAGCAGATGTAGTTGCTGACCTACGTCCACGAGTCCGACACTCAACTCCAACCAGACATTCAATCACAGACAATGCATGTTCCAAAACAGATAGTGTGCAATCTGTCTCAGACCAATGTCTTTCCACTGTGTCAGTCAATTGATCCAGGGTATGAGCAATGTGGTGGAGGCAGTCACAGATGTTAGATTGTGCTGCTTCCATAACCCTGAGCATTCATTTAGAGTTCCTTTTGGAATGTGCCCATGCCTCCATGATGGCCCTAAACATACACTGAGTGACACGTGATGCGACACCTACAACAGGTGGTGGAGAGACAGCAGGCCTCCTATGAGCATCCCTATCAATCCACTTGTGTGAAACATCACCAACTAGTTGGCTATGGCTGGTGTTGATACTCACTGCAACCATAGTAGCCACACTTCCCTGTTCAATGTCCCCACCCTCTGACTGTCCAATATCTGTGGGCTCAGGGGACTGGATATGTGTGGGCATACTGATTGTGTACAGTGATCATGAGGGTGGATGAGGGATGTAAACCTCTGTGACAGAGTCAGCCTCTGCAACCCCCAGATGTGCCTCACTTTGGCTACCATCATCATCAGAGTATGAAGAGACACTGACTTCAGGCTGTGAAGGGAACAAAGACCAACCTCCTTGGTCACCTGTGATATAAAGGAAAAATCATCATATTAATACCTGCACTGCTATGATCTGCAGTACAATGTTTCAATATATGTTAAGCTATATACACTGCTGTCACTATTACAGACTTGTACAACCCAAAATCTGAGATAGTAGGACATGCAGTCATTAATTTCTAACCCAAATTTGTAAGTATTTCAAACTAACAGCTATTTAAACTGGACTCTCATGAGCAATAGATAAATTATGTACACAGTTGACATTCTGCAGGACTCTGCACAGTTTGCAGGTATGGCCATCTGAAAAGTCTTGTCAATACTGTGAAATCAATCACTGTGGTCACACCTACAAACATTAGGTATGACCCTAAAGTGTGTACAGTCAGAACATATTTCAACATTTTTCAATCATTCAGACAATACATCAAACCAGCCAGCAGGCTTGAGATGACACTTTACCCAATACCTTGAAGTAAATTTACATGTGTGCCAAAAATGCTTTGTGCTTACAAACTGCAGGAGCATGGCCTCTTCCTATTCCTGATGGTCCTGAAAAACATTTGAGGGAGACATAATGTAAACAGCACCACATGTTGCAGTGGAACACTAGTACTACATCCAAATATCCCCCATTTACAGCAGTTGCTATGTTAACAGGTATGTGGGTCACAGTCTTTGCATGAGCTTGAAGCTGCAGGTAACCTAGTTCCCCCCACCCCATACAGCAACTGACTCCCACATAAAACTATCTACAGCCTGACATGCTATATGCTACAGTATTCTGAGGTTGATTCAACTAAACATACCTGGATGCTCCTCTTGGGTGGAAATGGTGAAACCCACATCCACAACATATGGTGTGATGGAAGTCTGGAAGCTGTCCTGTGTTGCAAGGTTCACCAGGAATTAGTAGCTGATAGAGGTTATTCCACTACAGACCCACCACCAGTGACCTGAAGATCCCTGGCCATGTCTGCTGCCCATCGGTGTGCCGAGTGGATCATGTCTGTGGCACGGTGTCATACCTGCTCATATATGGGATTCTGATGACTCACAGCATTTATGTTATTGACCAGTTCATCCCACAAGGTTTGTCACTCTTTCCTATTTGCCCTATCTCTGGACAGCAGGACTTAGTAGTGTTGTCTTACCACCTCAATTATGAGGTTGTTTTCCACCTCAGTGAAAGGTCGGCAATATCTGATGTTCATGTTATCACCTGAAATACAAAGTAATAAGAACACATGTCAGAATCACATACGCCAGTATGCAGTATATACAGATACAGCAATTAACTCATTCACTCTGGAGCAGCTCAGAAAAAACTGCCTGCTTAATTCCACCATAGGAACAACAGTGCAGCCTGAGCTCATTTTCAGAAAATCCATTTGTAATACCATACAGAAAACAAATGTTCATAACTCTTTAACTATAAGTGCTAGACTAAAAATGTAAATCCTAAAGTTGTTCAGCAGACACACTGACCTTTCCAATAGTGTAAATGTTAATAGTGCATATCAAAGTCCTTATTAAATATTTGGCAAGGAATGTTGATATTGTGCATATTTTTACCTTTTTGGAAAAGCAAAGCACAATATCTTGGTGAATGTACCATGCAGACCCATACAATTTGAATTTAATTTGTTAGTATGAATGTCAGCTTTAAAATGATACCTTAACCATTATTGTGTGATGGTCCTTTCTTGAGATATTCATAGACATATGATTAATATATTATTTCTCATAATTGATAAATAAACAAAGCATAATATCTCATCAGCTGTAACAAACAGAGCCTACATATCAGTGTAGAAGTTGAGCATCTGAATGTCAGCTTCAAAATGATGCATCATTTGTGTGATCACCATGTTCCCTTGCAAAGATATGGGCATAATAATGAGAAGTACTGTAAATGTATAATTTTCATAATCATACAAGACTAAACAAACTGTGATATCTGTACATGTGTACAGTGCACAGACACAGTTCTTTACCATGTTGTAAGGAGTAAAACTGTCTTCAAAATGAGGTATTACTTGGCACACTGACATGCTCCCTTGCAAAGTTATTTACCAAAATATGAAAAAAACCTCATAATTTCCATAACCTAAGTCTGAAACAAACTTTGATATTTGCACGTGTACAACATACAGGCACAATTATTTTACCATATTGGAACCAGCAATACTGCCTTCAAAATGAGGTATTACTTGGCACACTGACATGCTCCCTTGCAAAGTTATTTACCAAAATATGAAAAAAATCATAATTTCCATAACCTAAGTCCGAAACAAACTTTGATATCTGCACGTGTGTCCAACATACAGGCACAATTCTTTTACCATGTTGGAACCAGCAATACTGTCTTCAAAATGAGGTATTACTTGGCACATTCAGATGCTCCTTTGCAAAGTTATTTACCAAAATATGAAAACATCATAATTTCTATAACCTGAGTCCTAACAAAACTGATACATGTACATGTGTACAGCATTCAGAAGCAGTTGTTTTACCATGTAGACACATATGATTGTAAATATACACATTCTTGGTGTGGCCAACATACTGCTGAATAGGTACATGTAAAGAGAAAAAGCAAGGTAAGGACTGCCACTCCACTAATGAACCCAGGACAGGCATGGGACTTCAGTAGCAGGCAAGGCCACCTGATCTGTCTAATAGCTGTGCTTAGCTACCCACTCAGACAACTGATACCACTGCAGTCTCACAACCTCCTTCAGTGTCAGCAGTCTGCCTTACCTATGCCTTTTCTCTTTACATGTGTCCATTCAGCAATGGCCCTAAGGGATGAAGTTCTGTATTAGTAAGCCCTTCCTGTCATCTAAACTCTACACATGCCTGATAAAAGCAGAATAAAAAAAGAAGTATCTCAGGATGGTTACTGACATATTAGATTGTACGTGCTTGCACTCTCCTGAAACAGTTGTTCTTTCAAAGCATCTTCACCAGCTCCTTACCGCAGTTATTTGCCAAACTCAAAAATATATTCTACACAACACATTTCATAATAGAGTTTTACATACCATACTGGTCCCTACTTGGTCATGGCTGTTTTCTACTCTTCTCACAAGCTGCATGCTACCAATCCTGCATAGCACTCCTCATGCCATTGTGGAGGTCAGTCAAGAACAGTGCAATGCCCTTCTCAGTTAGGTGATTGCCATCCCTTCTAAACAGGTGAACATCTTCTGTGGTGATGCTGTCATGACAGATTGTAGATCCACCGACCCTGTGCATCAAGCCATGCATGAACCCATTCTGCAAACGTCTGGCCTTGTGCACTGCCCGTTGACTGTTTGCTGCTTTCCATATCTGTCAAGGAATTATGTCAGACCACACAAAATGACAACGTGGCCACCACGACTGCAGGTGTTCAAAAATTGCTGTGATTTGAAACCGTAGCCTTCCATGTGGTTGACTGATGACATCATCCCCTTCAATGTGCAGCACAAGAATGTCAGGCTCAGGGTAGATGGAACACTTCTCTTCCAACAACTGCAGTACTCTTCTCCAATGCGTACCTCTTCTTGCAATCCAGTATACCTTCACACTGGATGTGGGGAAGCTCAAGTTGTAGCAGTTTTCAGTTTTGGAGGCATGGCTGGCAGCCCAGTGAATGCTGGAATTGCCACACACTCACACTCTCACTTGTTGTTCTCTGGGTGGACAAACCTGCACAGGAAAGAAAATGCAAACAGATTACTACAGATGTTTGACAGATGTATTGAAAGACTACAAATATATGTATATCATATGCAATACCTGGTTAGCCCATCCAGATCTTCGATCCTATCCACAGGGGCAGTATTCTTTGCATTAGGTACATAACTGGTGATGACGATACAGAGGTACCTACCTACTACCCGTGAAAACACCAAATTACACCCAATGACTGAGAACATCAGAAGATAGTCTTACCTTGCCTTAGCTGAAATAGTGCATGGGTGGACACTGACAAGGGGGCACAGAAATGGCACATGTAAAGAAAAAAAGCTGGGTTAGGACCACCACTCCAGTAATGCACCCAGGGCAGGCATGGGACTTCAGTGGCACTTGAGGGCATCTGATGTGTCCGATATTTGTGCTGGCTACCTGCTCACACTGCTGATACTGCTGCTGTCTCATGACCTCCTTCAGTGTCAGCAGTCTGCCTTACCTCTACCTTTTCTCTTTACATGTGTCCATTCAGCAATGGACATAAGGGATCAAGGACAGAAGTAATGAATTATAGTGATTGTGTGATACAGGAAATTACTACATGATACGATGTTCAATTGCAGTAGTTCACGAAAATATGAAGCATATAACCACAAATGGGGCTTTACTGTATATGAAACAAATTGTAAAAATGACATAAAGAAAGTGGTGGGGGTGGCTTTAAATGACTCCATGTAGACCAAAACCCAAATCTGGCTTGTGCATTCATTAATGTGATAACAACGTCTACTTATGTGAATAACAGTGACAGCTGCTGAGAGTAATACCTGAAAAGTGATAATGATTCAGTGCTATATTTAAACTGCATTTATTGTTAATGTGATAATGACCTGCATTTCATTCCTACAAAGGTATGCATGCTCAGACACAGGTGATAATTGCTGCACATAACCTGTTGAGTAGGCATGCATTATGTTACCTTGTGCAGCAGTTATGTAACACAGACTCATTATCATCAGTATGGGGAAGACCTGAGTAATTCAGTAAAAATAGTATAACACTTATTTATTACTGAGCCCTTCCTCCCACTTAAATTCCACACATGACTGACAAAGCCAGCAAGTATGCCCAAAATATATGGTAGCTGCATGCTGGTAGTAGTCTGCAAGTAATAACTTTTATCTCACTCAGGCAACTACTGAGTATAATCAGAAATAGAATAATACAAGCAGAAATGTCAAACTTAAATGGTTGATCCGTGTAAGAATTAGCCCAAAAAAGTAGTAATTCATGTCATCTCACCTAACCATCCCTCTGGCTACAATGAGATACAGAAGTAAAAATGCAGAGATATCATCCCAAATATCTGGTTGAGCAATGCCAACAATCAACAATAAAATACTAAGCCTCTCATACCACCCAGACAATATTCATTACAAAGAAAGAGTAAATCAAAATATACATTCAGAATGTTTGGATATAGTTATCAGCACTGTTCCTGTTACCCACCATTAACTTGATATATTAACTGAATAAGATAATGTGACTGCCTAAACATTTTCTGAAGTAAAATAAGACTATAACTATAATTATTGTCCTTTAGAGCAGTTTCATAACCTCTTCTCCAGAAGTCATCAGATTTAGGAGGGATAAAGAAGGACAGAGCTAAACTTTGCATGAGAACTATGTTGCAAGGTGTTCACTTCAGTGGTCTGATCATGTATGCACAAGCACTTTCCTGATGCACAATGAAGTATTTCTCCAAGCAACCCCTCCATTAGTATGTCCAGGTATACACATGCACCAGCATGAGACATTCTCCCAAGCACCCCCTTCAGTAAAATATTGAGGTATGCACAATCATCAAAATGAGACATTTCAACAAATGGCCCTTCATTAACATTTGCTAGTTATGTGCAACCACCTAAATGAAGCATTCCCCCAAGTGACCTGTTCAATAGAAGGAAGCATGCACAACTGCCAGAATGAAATATTTGATCAAGTGACCCCTTCAGTAACATTTACTGGTAAGTACATGCACCAAAATGAAACATTCACCCAAGCAACATCCTGACTTGCCTAGATGTACCTTCCACCCCGTCACCCAAACCAAACTCCCCAGTTTCCTTCAGTTTTGAATCAAAACTAGCAACTAGGGATGCAACACTTACAGCATTTAGTTATTTTGTGAGAAAACAAACTGATTAGATTAACTTTCACCTTAAAATATATCCAGATGCATACAAAGATCAATGCAAAGCCAAGAGAAAGACTAAAAAAATGTAGATGAGTAAAAACATGGGGATATTCCAGTATAATGTACAAGTGTAGTGACTACTCTTCCACAGTGTCAAGTGGCAAGTAAAATTAGTCAAAATACGCTGCTTCACTCACAGCAGAGGTCTGCTTATATTGTTTTTATTTTAGATCCACCTTGCATCTTTGGCAATTTACCAAAGCCACCAGAAAAAGGCATGACAGATTTCTAATCTGCAACTCAACAAAAAACATCTTCAAAGGTACAACAGAGTCCAGGATTTCTTATCGCAGAGCTGCATTTTGTTTTCTGGCGAGGAAAAATATGTTGAATTATTAATAGCTCACAGTCCTAATATTGAATTTCTACTACACACTGCATATTTATACATGCTCACAAATACACATCATATACTTTATATATATATATATATATATATATATATATATATATATATATATATGTGTGTGTGTGTGTGTGTGTGTGTGTGTGTGTGTGTGTGTGTGTGTGTGTGTGCATATATAATTTATTGCAAATACAACACAAAACATCAGACAGTTTTATCAGTAGTAAAGACACAAATCAAAATAATCACAAATGTAAACCATTTGCATTCACACTTGTAACCCTACTTAACTAAAACTCTGGCCCCACACTCCCATAATGTAAATATAATATAGCTACATTGTTTTTCCTTGCTTCATTTTGTGTAACAAAGAATTATGTTGTAGTCAATGTTCTGCATCTCGACTATAACATTATACGATCAACTACACCACTGAATTTCAACAAAAGAACAACTGACTAAAGAAGCTCAAATCAAGAACTGCACTCATATGCACACATATAATCATACAGACAACACAAGCACACATACAAGTGTATGTGTGTGGTACATGTCAAAATATAATGTGTCTGTGTATTACCACATGTCAAAACAAAACCAAAAACATTTTACAGGACTATGCAAGTAAAAAAAAAAAAAGTTAAAGGAATACAACATCAGAGTGCAGCTTTAATCATTTGGTGCAAAAACATACACACATGCTCCAAAAATTATGATAGTAAAGAAATAAATTGAGTCTGTACCCATGGCATATAGGGATAAAGCTCTGAAACTGGCCAGGTGACCTGTGTTCAATTAGCAGCTCTGGAGCTTGGTGGTATAAGCAGGGAGGATGGACATACCCATCCTGGTGCTGCGTAATTGTAGTTAAAGCAAGAAAAAAATGGTTAATTTTAATACATACAATAAACTGTCTGTGGATGACTACACAGACTTGCCAAACAGGGTTAAACGCCATCTGTCCTACAGTGCTAGGTTCAGCAGTGTATCATTAGTTAAACCAATTCAGCCTTTAGCAGTCTTAAAACAAAATATATAACTAAGAATTGTATGTCAGAAGTAATCAGCAGGAGCTCAGAAACAGAAATGCTATGAAAATATGTTCAAACACAATCAGTCTGATTAAGTACCAACACATAAGACAGTAATACATTTATTCAAGTAAGAAACAAGCCAAAACACAGCTGGCAAGAACTAAAAACTAGAAATGTTACCAAGCATTCACTACTAGCTCCAACAAGGTTCCATTTTTTGCTCTAGTCTTCTGGATGGATCATCTAGGACCTAGGTCACTAATGAAACTTGAATCCCAATTGGACATAGATCAAGCTGCATCACAGAGCTGATGGAATGCTACCAAATTTAGTGTTTGCTTGGCTTTGGATGCCTGTATCAAAAACAGTACTATTTTAGAGATGCGCTGCAAACAAAACCTCAGAAAAAAGAATGTATACTTTCAATACACAGTCTTAATGTAGGGAAGTGCTTGCAGCATTGTTTTAAATTTTTATCTTTAGATGTTCTTGTTTTGTTTTAAGACTGCTAAAGGCTGAATTGGTTTAACTAATGATACACTGCTGAACCTAGCACTGTAGGACAGATGGTGTTTACCCCTGTTTGGCAAGTCTGTGTAGTCATCCACAGACAGTTTATTGTATGTAATCAGAGAAAGGCTCACCTGTACTGCAACACGAGAAGTAGGTATGAACTCCTCGACCCTCATTGAAGACCCGTCTAATACAGACATCTGTCTGTATGAGGACTTTTCAGAGGTGCCACAAAGGGACATCTATCTGCTGTTCTGCCGTGGAACATTGCAGAATGGTCATGAAGATAAAGGTTCCATTCCAAGTTTAATTAGATCATCATCTAGTGATGAAAGCATTGTTTGACCAACAAGTAAAAATCTAGCAAAAAAGTTAAGCAAATTTCAATGCTTGAAAACATCACAAAACGTTTAGAGCTTCAAGCAATTATACAGTCTAGCTTCCTATCCAGTACAAAACTGCACAGCAAGACAAAAATCTGTTGTAATAAGTGCATTAAAATAGTACTGCAGTATTCTAAACAGCTGACAAAGCTAACATCTTAGCATTTGTAACTTGCACGTGACGGCACAGGCTGGTGAATCCGGGCACCAAACTACGCAAGATCAAACGAGAATAAATAGAGGTGGTCAAGTATTTACAGCAGACAGCACTAGTATGACAATCGCTGTAATATAATATGCAGAATCTTTTTAAGAAAGTATCCTTTTTAAACAATTAATCTCCCCGCTTCTAGTCCAAGGTTAGAAAAATGTTAAAAATAGATATGACAGCTCGAGCTGACAGAGAGATCTTTCTTTCATTTTAAAACAGCTCGTGCCACTAAATTTTTGCTGCCAGTAAGTTTTCTTTTACTTCACCAACTCCATCTCACGGAACCCTTCACTCAGCAAGCCAAGCCAAACCCACATTGGCTTGTATCAGCACTAAAACCATTCATCTACTGCACACTCACACATCCACTATCCAACATTCAATGCCACAAGCACAAACACAGCCCAAAGTCACTTCAAATGTGAATCCACAACCACACATAATGCACACCACACAAACAACAGACATTGTGTTTACAATATACTCTCTAAAATAGCCAGACTCTGTGAAATCTCAGAGCTTACCAGTGACTCACATCAGAAAACATGCTATTAAAACTGTCAAAATCACGTAACACACTTGAGTTATGTATGAATCCAATTGACTGCCACCGTTTCATTTAGGAAATGCTTTGCTGTAATCATAAGAATAAACAGGGAGTGTTCCAACCCGATTTACTCATAAAAGTCCAATAGGACCATGAGGTAACTCCACTCTAAATCCAGTAACCGATCCAGTTGTTTGCATTATGTATACACAAGCACCAAAATGGCACAATAAACTATTTTGCCCAGCAGTCACTTCAGCAGTCAGACCATGCATGCACAAGCACTTCCCTGATATACAATGAATTATTTCCCCAAGCAACATCCTCATTACTATGTCCAGGTATACATGCACATAAATGAAATGTTTCCCCCAAACAACCCTTCAGTAACATTTCCTAGTACATGCATCGACCAGCATGAACACTTCACCCAAGCAACCGCTTCAGAAGAATGTTGAGGTATGCACAATCACCAAAATTAAACGCTTACCCAAATGAAATGTGTGTAACATTTCCTAGTATGTACAACCACCAAAATGAAGCAATAAATAAAAATGGCAATTAAAATGACAGATGCCCAAGTTATAAGATGTGTTGAAGGACAGGAACCTGTTTTATGGGATCATGGTACAGTGAAAAATCAGGAAATTTGCCCTTTCCTCACTGTAGTGTCATCTCGGAGTTAGAATAGGGACTATATTAAATCACCGAACACTTAAAAAAGTGAACAGTGTTTATTCGACCCTATGTAAGGAAATTGGATGCGGTTACTGAATCACCCCCCCCCCCCAACAAATATCCTGCAAGAAGGTGTGACACAGACTAACAACTGGAGCCAGATTCATGGTCTAAAACTCAATATCAAAAATGTGATAATATTTTTCAAAAAGACAGCCACCCTAGCAACCTACTATACTGACAATACACCCCCACAAGAGTAGAGACTTTAGTCATTTGGAAAGGTGTGTAAACAATGATTTGGCATATGACCATCATGCTTTTAAAGTAGAGAGAGAAACATGTTGTGCTGCACAACATATAAGCAGGGGTCTGGCATCTGCATCCAAACATGTCATTTTTCTGTCATACTCTGTTCTTCGAAGACCATTCATAGAGTACAATGCCCCCTTCAATGTGTACCTGACCAGATATATGCAACAACTGGAGTGGCGACAGAGATTCCTCATTAATCCCCCCTTCAAAAAAAAGAATAAATGGGAAACAAGTCCTATGCAGACCACCTTAAAACCTTGTCCTTATATTCAGTCGCCTGAAAACTACTGACAAGCGACCTATGCCTGGCATAAAAAAGTATCCTCCAATCCAGTCTTAATTAAGGACCTGTTGCACTTCCATAATGCAAACATCATCAGGAACATCCAATCCAGGGAGAAACATTTTCTTCAACATTAACAGGACATGCTGTGGAGAGGTAGGTGTCTCAGAGGTCCCCCCTTCTCTGGAACATCCACATGAAGCAGAAATCATCCCTGCACTTATTCAAATGAAACTAGAATATGTGTAAGGGGAACTGTAAATATATCCCTGATCTGGCAGAGACAGAGAGAAGGAGGAAGCATTTGTAAATGCTCAGCCACCCATTGGAAAACAATATCTATCACATTTTACTGGAAGCCTGGCTAGACTTAAAAGGGCCCCTTAGGTAGACAGTCTGGTATTCTACTATGATACTAAAACAAACAGTACTATTCATTCAATTATACATGCATTCTGTAAGGCCTCAGGTTTAATAGTAGGTATCTGCCTCTTATTGTTTATGAAATTTGACATTTTATTTCTATTTACCTGACTTTTTTCAGCTGAGAGAGACATACTGAGAGAATTTTTTTCAAACATGACACAGAGTGGGGCAACAAAAAGTTGTACCTGCACATATTTGAGAGAGACAAATAAACTTTTGTACAAATGAAAGAAAAAAAAAAACAAATGTATATGCTTTCATTAAATAATCAGTAATAAAAGCAACAAAAATGTTGTACAAAAAGCTCAACAGGACATTAATGTCACGCCCGCGTATAACAGAATCCAGGGTTTTTGACTTCTAGAGACTAATTTCACCAGACATGTATAACTGAAACCTTTTCAATTCAGAAATAGGGCAGGGGAGGTAACTGTAAACAGCCATAAAACATATACTGAGACCTCACAAAAATAAATAAACTCTAATACTCACAAGAAAAAGGACATGAGAACAATACTCTTTGACTAGTCAAACAAGCGCATTTCAAATTATAATTGTTACAAACAACTCAAACATGACTGCAACTGAATTTTCACAAGCAAAGAGCAGCAAAATCTTTAGTCACAGAAATAAAGCCCTGAATCATAACCCAGGAAACCCGGGTTCAACAGCACTGTCTACCCTGGTGGGTGGAGGTCCAGGTCATAAAGTTGTCATATCCGTAGGTGGAGGAGAGGCAGATGCAAATGCAACCCATCAGAGCGTATACAAGGCTCACTAAGGCACATTTCAACAGCATTTGTTGCGGGTGCACAAGAGCACTCACTTGAGCAGGGAGGGTATAGTGACCCTCATAGTGATGCAGGTTGCATGTCACTCCATCTACAGAATGGAGTCAAGTCCAGACTAATAAGCTCTCAGTGGCTGCCTGTATATTACTTTCAATGGAGACTCCCACACAAGAGGAACAAATGGGCTGGCCAAAGACTAATTGATGGTTGGCAAGTAATAGGAGGAAAACAAAAGGAAAAAAAATGCTCACCTGCCAAAAGGAGTATATATGCATTTACCAGTCATTTGTTAACCAGGTAACTAGGCTGTTCTACAGACCCATTCTCAGTCTTGATCCACAATATTTAACATTTACATACAAAAGCAAACACACGTACACACTTATTGTCGCCGGGCATGAAACATTTGCAGTTGATCTGCACACTACTGCAGAATGTGGACAGTAATCAAATGGACAAAGAAAAACTCAAATTGCGTCAAGGTGTGGGACAGCAGCCTGCAGAATAGCTTGAGAATAGTCATAACAAAACTAAACTGAGATGCACTTTGCAGTTATTACGGATATGCATTACGCGTTTTTGGCAAAAACAAAATTATACGGCTGTTATTTCTGATAGACGTGAAATAAAAACTACAATGTCACATAATATACATATATAAACTCATACAAAAGTACAAGTAAAATGGTATTAAAATCATGTTTGCTTAAAATACCCCATAACCAAAGACAAGTGCACGTCTAGTATTTCAATAAAGACAGGACATAACATGTATGGCTTTACTATCTAACCCACAACAACTATGGTTTACTTCAATAAAAACATGAAGATATACAATGTTTTTACTTTTATAATAATGGTCCCAAGTATTTTTACCATGCACATCTATTTACATATCCCAACAGCTAAAACTATTAATACGCACTTAATCTTACATTTCTGCAGCAACAGAAATGCTACAAATATATACCACCGTGATCTCACTGGCAATGCGATAACGATATTTTATCTTCTCACTACACTCTGACCCAGATGATCCCTGTCACTTTCGACTGATGATGTTGCTAGTAACACCCGTCAATCAATCAAGCAATGGTGCATATCGTGCCCCCTCACCCAAGCAATACCAAAACTTGCATCATATGGTGAAATCGACAAAACATTATTCATACACACAAGTCACTGTACCAAGAATTTTAACTACTAAAAAAGAGCTACCATAGCTACGTGAACTATCATTGCAGAATTACAGTGTGCTTGGGGTATTAACCCCACAAGTAACAGCCCAGCCCGTCTTCTATATTTTATGCCATGCCAACTCGTAGTTGCTTTTCCTCCTTGACAGCAACTGCACCTGTCTGGAAACTTTCACTTTAGCCACAAGTTGCTCACCATGGTGCCGCCAGTGTAGTGCTGTTGTTAACTTTGTTAAATGTTCCTATGGGCTTTTCCAACAAGAAGAAGGATTCACCACCCCTTACAGATTCTGCTTTACTTTAAATAAAAACAAAACAAAGGACGCCAAAGGTACCGGCGCTTATCGGGCAAAAAAAGGCACTGACCTTTAGAAATAAGCTAGTCTGCATAAAGTCGCAGGTGGATAAGCAGGCTTACAGTAGAGTAATTAGAATCTGCATTTAGCAGCATGGGGCAACCTTTGTGGTGAGAAGCATGTTTCTGCTTATTGTTACTTGTAAAAGACCTGTGCTAACAGAGCAAAACAAAAGAACATAATTTTGGGGGTGGAGGTGTGATGGAAGTGGTGGCTTGGATTTCAGAAATCTGATTGGCTGCCACCACTTGCTTAGTAAACAACTTTAAAAGACGATTTTCTAATAAAAGTTTAATGTAAACAATGTAAAAACATGCTGAATTGTAATGGAATAAGATAAATTACAAGTTCAGTTACAGTTTAAGCGTGTTTTATATTTAACTCAGCTACAAACCTGCAATGGAGTTTATCACGCTTGTGGAAGGCACTCGGGGGTAACATCTTGCATTTAGTATCTTCTCATGGCATGCTCGGAGTTAAGCACAGAGGTGCCATGAGAAGGTGCTCGGGGTTAATGAGTTAAGGAAGGCTATCAGTATTCCCTGCTTGATTACACATCTCATATGCAACAGTGTGTCAATCATACAAAGGGTGTGAGTGGAGGCAACCACAATAGTGGCAATAGTGACCTACACCTACTTGTGCCATGACAGACACTCACACATGATCAGACACACAACACAGGAATCCACTTGTAGTGTGATCCATAGCAGGAAAGTCCACCCCATAACATATGTATATAGTACAATAGCTGTGTAGTATTACAAGTGCCAAAAAAGGCAATATCCAAGAGACTCATGCCCTTAGTTAACAAACAGCATTACACCCTTGCTGTAGTCTACATCCTCTGTAGGTGTTACACAGCTGAAGATCAATGGCATGTCACTCTTACAGTTCTAAGAAAGGCATACTGATATAATCCTCTTCCCCCTTACTACATTAAAACATATGCATCATGTTGAAAACAAAAATGGTTACATACCTGATGGAGTGCAATACTCCTCTTTTGAAACATACAGATATATACATGTTGTGACAATGAGTTCACCATAGAAAATAACTCTCACATAGAATGGTTTCCCTAGCTATGAGTTTGCCTTTTTAAGATGGTCCTCATTAGCATGTGATTGTCTCTGATCCAATCTGTGGTTCAGGAATGCTAACAGAAGTATACAAAGCCAATTTGCAGTGTATGCAGGCAATCCCATGCAACTACTGAAAGAGATATAAGGGCTGAATGTAGAAGCCATCCCCTTTCTCATATGATTGTATGGAAATGCTGGGGTTGAGATACTACATCAGCACAGAGAGGATGTTTTTAGTATATACTTATTACATACAGATGTGTGTGCTACAGGCTGAAGCTGATGCTCCTGCTGCAGACAATAAGCATAGTCAGAGAGGCTGCATAATGTGGAGGACAACAACCCTTATGAGTAATGGTGTGACCAATGGCTTTTTGGTGTACAGCCAGAGCCTGATTGAGAGAATCCATCCCACAGGAAATTGAGCTATGTATTTAAGGTAAGTATGTTAGCCAAATGTATCATTAACAGAGTAAAAGACAACATGTTTGTTGTATCCTTGAACAAGGTAGGGGGTACATTTACCATTATGTCAACCATTTGGACAACTGCCAAGCAATGTGTTATGTTATGTTATGGTAGTAATCCTGAATGTGTGTGCTGGAAACCCTTGTGGCTAGCATGGCCTCTATATGTGTATGTTACTTGTGCAGCTGTGCTTATCTGTAATATTAGTAGCAAATGATTGTGTGGTGCAGTCTGATATGACTGGGCCTCCTTTGTATTACATAACTTAAAATCCTCTGTGAATGCATGGTAATGCATGGCCTGACACTCTATGCACTTTCTAGTGTTGTAATAGGAATATGCCAACTGTGTTCCTATCTGCAGGCCTTTGACTTCCATCATTGAAAAGCAGACATTCCATCTGAAATGCTTTGGGTTGATAAATAGGTGATGAGACAGTCATTCATATCAGAATTCACAATGGTGATGTACACACGCATATATTTTAAATGCTAGATACCACTGGATTTGAACCCAGGACTATGTGTACCAAAAATGACTGCCTTCAAATCATTTAATAGATTGAGCTACTCATTCGCTGTTATAGAGGTGCATTCTTTGATATATAATTGCACACATACATGCTGTTACATTATACGTCATTTACATCCATTATTAGGTGTATGGCTTTACAGGGATCTATTTCTGCACAAGAGTCCCAGTTAAACACCTATTTTTCCATTAATGTTTTAGCAAGTGTATTTTAAATGTTGCAGTAAAAGGCAGGTAGGTTTGTGTATGAAGGGTATAGGAAACAACCACAGCTATCGCTTTCCTGTACAGCAACAACTGTGCACTTTAACAGATTTTTTACCTGAATTTGTACTGTCACCCTCAGAGAGTGGGGTGAGGACAACATAAGTGCATTGTAAAGCCAATTGGACCAAATTAAATACGTCCAGTGGACATGTTTGCGAAATGGAGTGCTATGTATGGAAGGATATTTTTTCTGGGGATAGGTGCCCATTTTTTAAGGTGATAGTAGAATGTTGGGGAAGGGACATAGGCTTGTGTGGGAGGAGGTAAGATGGGAAGATGAGGAAGATTTTGCAGACAGACAAGACAGCAGACAGAGTTGGTGTGTGGAAACCTTGGTTGGGGAGGGTGTTTTGGAATCCAAGTCCCATGGATGTCAGACACCATAGAAGTGTGACTTAAGTCATCACCCATGGGACTGTCAACACTGCACCTTCACTGGTCCTGTGGAGGCAGTGGTTGATACAGCTCCTTTGGCAAGGCTGCCCCACCAGGATGGACAGCATGCTCTTCATCCGGCATAGGTGTGCACCGAGAGTTCGGTGTAGCAGCCCACATACCATGCATAGCAGTTCATCACTGATGACATTATCATGCCCTCCACTTCTACTGCCAGAAGGGGTACCACTCTCAGCCTGTGTGGCATAAAAACCCAATGGCCCAGGTAGTGCAGGGGAGCAAAGGACCAGGCTGTGGCCCAGATGTGCTAGGCCCTGGTGCTATGTCAGGAGAGCCAAGGTAGGTGGATCACCTGGAACCAGCCTACCTTGTCATGCCATAGTAAATTAAATATAAATATAAGGAAAAATAAACATAGCCAAACAAATGTTAGTATTAAAATAATAAAAGATAATGATTAATCAAAAGAAATAGAAAGTAATATAATGAGAAACACAACAATAAGTAATATAAATGAAAATATTTTAACAGCAAAGAATGTGAAATTATACATGAGGCCAACATCATAATAATAAATTTAAATAATAACTGTGAACAAAGACCACTGAGAGGCAAATTACTGAACTCCACGCTTTTAATGTGAAAGAAATAAAATTATGTAAAACAAACAATACACGTGAAGTGCTTTTCATCTGGCTTAGTAGAGGGTCGTCTGTGTACATGAGGCAATTGTAACATCATCAGACTTCATCAGACAAACCACAGATAAAATTCATACCTTATATAGTGCATGACACACCCTCTGATATTGAGTACATATAACCCACCCTTGCACCCTTTGTTACTACTGTTTGAGCACTTGTGTGAACTGGATGTAAGAGCTTTATTTAACTGCCCTGTGAAAACTAATGACTGGAACATTTCAAAAAAGGAAAAGGAAGTATTACAACTGTTTACCTCTTTGCCCATTAGAACTTTAAAACCAGACAAACGAGGGAGATTAGTGTTGATGGACATTGAGGATTATAATAAAAGGATGAAGGTAGTATTGAAAAGTGAAACATATGCAAAAGCAAGTATGAATGAACTGCATATAGCCTACAATCATATAAGAATGTTTTTAAATGATTTGTTTGTTGATGGTATGATAGATGTTCAAACACTTAACTACATTTCTTTACTATCTCCTAAAATTCCCTCATTGTTTGGTATACCCAAGATACATAAGAATATCCAGAATCCCCCATGAGGGCACTAGTTGATGCTAGAACTTCCATTACCTATGCAATAACAAAGTTGGTAGATTTTAAATTAAAAAATATGTTGCCAAAGAAGAACAAATTTGTAGAGACTCATGGGTGTTTTTAGCTGCTATAAACAAATGTGAATTTCATGAGGAACATTTTTTAACAACTGATGCTACTGATTTGTATTTTTCCATACCTTGGACAATTGGTACAGAATGGGTGCTTGTCAGAATGAGATGGCGTGGGGCCCCCCATTCTGAATTGACATTGATGGAAGACCTACTGGATATAGTACTGACAAACAATTTTGTCTTGTTTAACACAGAGATTTTTTTACAGAAGGTAGGGGTAGCAATGGGCTCACTATACGGAGCTAGCTTTGCTAATTTGGTGATGACCCATTGGGAAGATCACTTTATTTTCAGTTGTGAGGACATGGTTGCCAGCATTGGTCTATACACTAGATTCCTGGATGACATTTTTTAATGTTTAAAGGGGACCATACTGATGCTGAACAATTCTTAAGAACACTCAGTGATACGACTAGCTTTTTAAAATTCACTAGCAACTTTCAGGAAGACAAGATTGCCTACTTGGATGTGGAATTGGGGAAACAATATGTTGCTAAAATCTATAGTAAGGGAACTTACTCAAATTCCCTACTATATTTTCTAGCTCGCACACAATCCACCAGAAAAGATCTGTTGTAAAAGGCCAGTTAGTGCGAGCTGCAAGAATGGTGTCTGAGGAGGAGGAATTTCTAACAGGATGTGAATTCTTGAAAAACATGTTTCTCCACAGAGGATATCCTGAAACCTTAATTCTGGAACTTTTACATGAAGTTCAGGATAAAAGACAAAAAGGGTGATATAAACCCATTTTGTGTACACATCAGGTAGAAGACATGGGAGTGACACGTTTAGAATCCTCCTACGACAACACCTCAGTCACCATGGGAATGGGGTATGATACTATTAAACAGAATATACAACAAAGAGATTACTCAGTGAGTTTTATTACCCCTTTTAGTATAGATGCTTATGGAATTAAGAACATTTTATGTAGGAATTGGAATCTCCTACTCACTGACAAGGCACTTGAAGAAAAAAACTGGCATCAAACCAACCTTGATATTCAAGAGGGGTAGGAACATGAAAACTATATTGGGGGGGGCACATGCACAAAGCATACAAAATGACAGGTATGTTTAAATGTGACTCATGCAACTTTTGTAAACTTATGGCCCCTGGGACCACCTTTTTGATGAGGGATAGGACCTACAGGATTGATGGAAGTTTTAAATGTAACTCAAAATTCGTAGTGTACTTAGCTCAGTGCCAAACTTGTCCAGTATTCTACGTCGGTAAAACTGACAGAAAGCTCAGAGAAAGGGTGTATGAGCAAATATGCAACATTAATAAAGGGAAAGTGGAGGTATCCTGATCATACCTTTCTATTTAGAATTATCGGACAAGTTGTACCTGACACTAGAGGTTAGTACTGGAAAAACATGAACTGTTATGGCAGCTCTGTTTAGATGCAAGTAGACCACCAGGTCTAAATGAAGTAACATCTATAACTTGTATTTTAAAACTAAGAAGTTTGTCTAGATGAGACAACCCCTTTGAGCTACATTTAGTAATAATAAAAGAATCTGACATGAGCAGATTTTATGTATATTTGTTTATTTTATTTATTTATTTACATTTGTTTACTGGGAAATTCCAACTGGACACAGGTCCTTTTTCAGTGGATGCCCGTGGAGAAAAGCTCCACATCATGTACATGATAGAAATACAAAGTTGAAGCAATAGTAAACAACATTGCAGGCTGCTGCCTTTAATACAATAACAAGATATTGATTATCAACAGTATATACAGAAAATGTTGCAAGTTAAGATAGTTTCTTGTCATTTATAATATTAGTAACAAAGTTGTCAGACAAGATGTTAAAGTATGCAAAGACAACTAGCTATTTCTGACTGTGATTAGTAGTGGCTGTAGTATAGTTGGGTTAAGAGTCTAGGTGGGGGGGGCGGGTAAGGGTGGAGGTGTTAGTCTGGATTAGAACAAGGACAAAGCCAGTGCAAATTTAAGTGGAATTTGAGTGCAGTCTTGAAAAGGCTGCTGGAAGGTAGAGTAGTTATAGAGGGTGGAAGATTGTTCCAAAGTTTAGATATGGTACATGAAAATATGGCAACTCCTTCTGAGTTTTTGGGTTTGATAACAGTGAGTTGATTTTTGTTGCTTGATCTTAGGGGCCTAGTGGGGTGATAGGGTTGGAGAAGGGTTTGAAGGGAAGAGATGTTAAGTGGGTGGTTAATAAGTTTATGAGCGAGGGTGAGTTGATTAAAGTGAAGGAGTTGTGGGAGTTCTAGCCAGCTTAGTTCTTTAAGGGAGATACAATGATGGCTGCAGTAGGAGGTTCCAGTGGCAAATTTAGCAATTTTGTTGTAACAATCATCCAGCTTGTGTAGGCCTGTCTGTCTAAGGTTGGTAAGTATCGGGGATGCATAGAGTAGGGTGGAGATTAGCTGGGAATTGGCTATGGGGATTCTAGCTGCCTTGGTTAGGAATTTGCAGCTTCGATATAATGCACCAAGTTTCGTGTGAACTTTTTTATTGTGAGAGATATGTGGGTGTCAAATCTAAGTTTGTTGTCTGTTTCCACACCAAGTAATTTTGGTGTTCTAATGGAGAGATGATGGTATTGTCTTTGGCATGAATGTTGAAGTGGGGGGTGTTTTGGGTGGCTTTGGAAGGTTGGAACAGGAGAAGTTTTGTCTTACTTGGGTTGAGTAGGAGCTGAGCATTGGATAGCCAGCTTTCTACAGAAGAGAATGATTCGTATGTGATTTGTTGTAGCTCTGGTAGAGTGGGGGCAGAGCAGGAAAGAGTAGAGTCATTTGCGTACTGTATAAGAGATGCTTGCATGGTGGCAGTATGTAGGTTGTTAGTGAAAAGTAAGAATAGCAGAGGGCCAAGGATAGACCCTTGGGTAACTCCGAGAGTAACTGGGAGGCGAGGTGATGTGTTATTGTCCCAGACTACTGATTGCTGGCATCCATGTAGATAGCTGTGGAACCAATTGCAGGCTGGTTGTGAGAAGGAGAGGTTGGGGAGAGTAGAGAGTAGTATCTCATGAAATATCATGTCAACGGCCTTTGAGAGATCTAGAAATACGACAGTAGAGAAGAGGCCATTGTTTTTGTGATGAAGTATAGTTTCGGTGAAAGAGAGCAGAGAGGAGGTAGTGCTGTGATATGGCCTGAAACCATGCTGGGTTTTGGAGAGGAGATTATTAGCTAGGAGGTAATTGGAGACCTGGGTGTTGATACATTTTTCAAGTATCTTGGAGAGAGGGGAGAGGAGAGCAATGGGGCGGCAATTGGACAGGTCAGTGGAGGGGGTTCCTTTGTGGTGGGGTATGATGTGGGATATTTTCCATATGTAGGGAACATAGCCTTCTGTTATGGAATGGTTGATTAGAATTTAAATTGGGTAGGCTAGTGTATCAGATGCAGCTTTCAAGTATTCAGAGGGGAGGTTGTCAGCTGCGAGTTTGGTGGGTTTATGTTTTGACAATAGTCTTTTTATGTTGAAGGTAGGTACTGAGCTGAAGAAGAAAAGAGGAGTGGGGGTTTAGGGTTAGGAGTTGGGGGGCTGTTGTAGGGAAGTGTTGTTTGTTTAGAGATGTTATAGTTTCAGTGAAGTGTTTGTTGAAGGATTCAGCAATACTGCTGGAGGAGGGGGGAATGGATGGCTGGGGGGTATCAACCTTCCCTGGGTGGAGGATATTGTTAATGGTGGACCGAATTACTTAGGGTTGTGGTTGGTAGAGTTTAGGGTGGATTTATAGTAGAGGGATTTGTCTATGTTTATATACTTTTTGGCTTTATTGCGCAGTTCAAGGAATGATTGCCTATCTGAGTTATTTTTTTGTTAGTCGCCAGTGCTCCCTGGCCTTATCTCTGGATTTCATTAGGGTTCTGGTGGTCTTTAGTAACCATAGGGCATGCCTGCATCTGACTTTGGCATTTCTTATAGGAGCATGGGTGTTTAGGATGGAGAGGAAGGTACTGTTGAAGAAGTGGACAGCCTCATCTAGGTTGAGATATTTTAGTGGTGACCAGTTAATTATTTGCAGGGAGGATATGAAGGAGTTGGGGTTGAAGTTGGACTTGTTCTGTATTTGTCTGTGGATAATGGGCTTCAGACTGTTTGTGTGGTGCCAAATTAGGAAAGTGGGGGAGTGGTCACTAAGACTGTCAGGTAAGCAGCCAGCTAGGTAAGAGTGAGGGGCTTTGTTGAATAGGATCCAGTCAAGTAAGGTATGATTGTTAGGGTTTTTGTTGATTCGGGTAGGGGATTGAATGAGTTGAGTGAACCCATGGAGATTAAGGTGAATGTTTGGGAGACTGTTATTATAGGATAGCCAGTTGATGTTAAAGTCACCGAGAATGATGGTTTCCTGGGGTAGAGATAGAGTAGCCCAGCTCAGGAGATTTTCTAGGGGTGTGATATTTTGCCCAGGTGGGAAATAGCATCCTATGATATTGATTGTTTTGTTTGGGTTTAGTTTGAGATTGGTATAAAGGATTTCTTCATTGTTGTGGTGAGGGGCAGATGAGTTCAGGAGTTGAATATTGAGGTGGTGTTTAAATATCAATGCTACACCACCTCCTTTTTTGGACAATCTGTCTGTGCGAAGCATGTTTATTCAGGTGAAAGTATTTCCTCACTTTTGATGTTCATAGGTTCATAGGTTCATAGGTTTATACTAGGCTATCTGCCCGAGGGCATTTACAAGCCTAGCCCATAGTTTTGTGGATTACGCCACCCCTTTAGTATGGGGAACTATACCCATTATTTTGCTGTGCCTCTGTCGAGCAGTGACACTGAGGTAATCCCTGGGATATATCTGCGATCTCCCATCCATTGGTCAAGATTTCTCTTGAACAAGGCCAGCGAGGTGCTCTGCCTCACATATACCGGGATTTTGTTCCACAGCATAGGGAGTCTTTGGGTGATGAATCATTAGGTGAGGTGAGGTTTGAGCCAGGTTTCAGTTAGGAAGAGAATATCTGGGGAATATATGCTTATGCTGGCGTGTAGTTCTTTGATTTTATTGCATATGCTTCTGACATTTAGGGACATTATAAGTAGGTCTGTTGTTTTCTTGTTGGCTAGGAGTTGAGTTGTGGGGGGGCTGCTTTGAATAGGGTTTGTGGTTGGGTTGGATTTAGGAGGACCAGGGTTTGGATGGATGTCTCCAGTGAGGGCTAGTTTATAGAGGGTGTTTAGGATATGTTTTATATACATAGTAAATTGCTTATGGTATCTTAGGGATATTTTATTTTTGAGTGTGTTAGGTGTTTGGTAATGGAGTGTGTGTATTGGGAGGATGGTTTTGGTGGCAGGGGTTGTGTAGTTATAGTGTAAATGTTTGAGGGAGGGTGTTGAGAGATTACAATGGAAGTTGTTGGGGCAGGTGACTGTGGAGCCTTGGTAGGATGTAATGTGAGCTAGAACTACGCAGGTTAGGACTGTTATTATATTAGGTAGTAGCATGATTGTGTTGGATGTAGGGGGAGGAGTGACTAGTGGTGTAGCCTAATTGCTGGCAATCAGGGATGGGGTTAAGGCTAAGAATAAAGTTAAAGGTACTGGGGGCAAGTGGGAATAGGGGCAGGGAGGGGAGTGAAGTGAGCATAGCGAACGGAGCGGGCTAGAATTCCCCCAGGCTAAAGATTGCAGGGTAAGTGTCTAAATAGCTAAATTGTTCGGAGTTATTAGAATCTAGTAGGGAAGAACAAGCTATAGATCTGATTTCAGCTGTGTCCTTTCTGGGTAGATACCTTGTTTGAAGCAGACAAAAAAATGGCAGTTTAAGTAGCTTTTTGCCTCTATTTTACAAGTGGGCAATTCCAGTGTATCTACTGGGTTACCTTTTTTTGCCTAGAGCTTTATCTTGGTGTACTGATAACTAAAAAGAAAAAGTTAACTGGGGAATGTATTTTAAAGCAGATGGGGATGGCGGTGCAGCTGCCATCCCTCGCTGTGTGGGTAGAGCCAGTTATTTCTGCTTTAGACCAGGTACTTTCTACAGTAGTAGGCTAACAGGGAAACATAGCTAGCTTTCCAAAGCCCTTGAGTCCTTGTGGCTGGTTTCTCCACAGCAGATGCAGCCAATGGCCAAGGATTCAGCAAGTATATTACGAAGGATATATATATATATATATATATATATATATATATATATATACTTGTGTAGATGACTTTTTATATAATAATTTTTTAACAAATGTAAGTTTTAGAATGTATTTCATACTGCAGACATAATGGTTATTGTTGGATATAAAGGTTTTAATTATATATAGTTGTTTATGCAACAATTGTTAGAATGGTTCTGTATGAAGAAAAAGAAAGAAGAAAAAAGAAAAAAGTTGGTTTGGTGTGACCTCAATTAAGTAATAAACTTGTAATTAAACAGAAGAGAGGGTGTGTGTCGTTCACTATATAAGGAATGAATTTTATCTGTGGTTTGTCTGATGAAGTCTAGCTACTAAGCCGGATGAAAAGCGCTTCACGTGTATTGTTTGTTTTACATAATTTTATTTTTTTCATATTAAAAGTGTCAAGTTCAGTCGTCTGCCTCTCAGTGGTCTTTGTTCACAGTTGGCTTGTGGTTGTTCAGATTTTGGAAATGTAAATAGTAAATTAAAGTAGAGAAAGTGTGGGGTAAAAAAACATTAGAAACTTTGCAGGTAATGTTACTACACAGACTACTACTGCATACCTTTATATATGTAGAATTTCTGTTGTGAGTACAGTGACTGCAAATGTTGTATAGCTAATATTGCATGTAGATAGCTCTCAATCTGTTAGTATGGGACATTATGAGCTAAGCCCTACCAAATGATGGTACAAAGGTACAACTACAGGGACCATTTTTACATAGTGTGCTCATGCATTAGTAGCAAGGTGTTCTGATAATAGATTTGCCATTAAATTTCATTCCAAGTAATGTAATATATCTGCAAATCAAGGACTAGACATATGAGGCAGTAATCATTACATTCTGCAAAAATCGTGACAGTTGAGAGGTATGCTCATGTACACTAATTACACTAGACAGCTGGTCATTTCTCAGCTGGCTTCCATGGAATTAGAACTCACAATCAGTGACTACAGGAATATTGTGCACTTTATTTGAATATAATGAATTATCAAAGCACCATCTCCTTTCAAATGTTTATTGTGACATGTTGTGTGAACCCTTACATTTACAGACATGCATAGCTGTGCGTGCTATCAGACTGGATCCCACAAGCAGTGATCAGAAGGATAATGAAAACTTTAGTTGAAAAATAGAAGTTATGTCCTTACCATAACGTTCCATGTGGAGTGTTCATCTCGCCTTTGTTCTTACACCTGGGCTCGGAGCCGATCCTCGGCTCCGTGTCAGCCGCTTGGCAAAGCTCTGCATCGAGAAGAAGCTCGAGACCAACCTAACTCCCACAATCCCTCTCTGCCTTTACCTCAGATCTAGTTTGCAAGCAAACCAGAAGCCAACAGAGAGAATATAACACATTCATGCCAACAAGAACAAACATAGTTGAAAAATATAACCACAACAACTGTATAAGGCAGAAGTAGGAGAACCAAACCAGACACCTAAACTGGATGTTCTTCCTGAGGGTGGGAGGATGGGAATGTAAGAACAAAGGCGAGATGAACACTCCACATAGAACGTTATGGTAAGGACATAACTTCTATATGTGAGAGTGTTCAATCTCGCCGTTTGTTCTTACACCTGGGTAGCGTCCCTAGCTCCATGTTCCTGAGGAACTCACGGGAGAACGTCCCTGAGCACAGTGGAACCAAAGGTTGCCCTGTCCCTAGAACTCCTGTCTACTTTGTAATGAGTAATGAATGTATAATGGTTTAGACCAAGTGGCAGCCGCACAAATAGTGTCTAACGGTAGGCGGGCTGCATGAGCCAGGGATGTAGATACTGATCTTGTAGAGTGCCCTTTGGGCTTGACAGGTAAAGTTTGCTCCGAGGCAGCATAAACAAAAATAATACAATCGGAAAGCCATTTGGAAAGGGTTCGTTTCATAACTGCCATACCCTTCTTGCTGTCTGCAAAGGCTATAAAAAGCTGGTCTCTTTTTCTGTGATCTTTTGTTCTATCCAAGTAAAATCTGAGTTGTCTATGAACATCTAACTTGTGTAACATATATTCCAACTTATTGGAGTGGTTTTTGAAAAAGGTAGGGAGCTCAATGGATTGATTAATGTTATTAACGGAGCAAACTTTGGGAAGAAAGGACGGATTAGTGTGAAGAGATACTCTATCAGAGTGAAAGATCAAATAAGGGTGTTTAACGGAAAGAGCTTGAAGCTCCGATACCCATCTGGATGATGTAATGGCCACCAAAAAGAGGGTCTTCCATGACAAAAATTTCAAAGGACAGGAAGAGGCTGGTTCAAAAGGTGGTAGCATCAGCTGAGATAAAAGAAGGTTCAAGTTCCATGGTGATGTAGGAGTTCTAACTGGTGGTCTAATATGGAAAGATCCTTTTAGAAAGGCCTTACAAAGTCTGTGAGCCATAATAGGAGCCCCACATTCTTCCACATGAAAGTTTGAAATGGCAGCCAATTGCACTCTCAAAGTGGCAGGAGAAGCTCCTTGGTGGAACAGTTCGGTCAAAAACTCCAAGATCCTATTTAGAGGAGCTATCACGGGGTCCAATTGTTGTGTATTAGCCCAGTGCACAAAACGCTTCCATTTACTAGTGTAAATCTTTGTAGTGGAAGCTTTATGAGAAGCCACCAGTATATTCTGAACTGCAGGGGAAAGAAGATCAGACCTGGCTAAATAGGGAAGCGGAGCAGCCAAGCTGCTAGTCTGAGGGAGAGTAGCGACGGGTGGGGAGCCCCTGATGAGTGGGTCAGTAGATCCGGCTCTGGGTCCAGGATCCAGGGTTCCCGAATTCGGTTTGCCAAAAGAAAGGGAAACCAGATTTGACGAGGCCAGAATGGGGCAATGAGGATAATCGTCCTCTGCAGGTTGTTGGCTTTCTGCAGAAATTTTGCAATCAGGGGGAAAGGAGACCCGGGGGCTAATCGTGAAACAGAGCGTCCCTGTGGACTTCCCCTGGAGGGGGTAATAGGGCAAAATAGCTTCTGCATTTGGCGTTCATTGAAGACGCAAACAGATCGCAGGAAGGCTGGCCCCACTTGCAAAAAATTTCTTTCGCAACTGACTGTTTGAGGGACCACTCGTGAGGTAACAGGATAGCTCTGCTCAACCTGTCCGCTATGACGTTGGATAACCCTGGGATGTGCGTTGCTATCAGAAAGCGACCCGTGGACTCCGCCCATTGCCAGATTCTCATGGCCTCTCTGCATAGTTGATAAGACTTGGTTCCCCCTTGTTTGTTTATGTACCAGACTACGGACATGTTGTCCGTCTGAACTGCAATTGTCCCTAGAGGAAGAAGGGGAGCAAAGTGTTGCAACGCTAGAAACACTGCCCTCAACTCTAGAACATTGATGTGCAGATTGTACTCCAAATTGGTCCATTCGCCTTGGACTGTCTGTCCCTGAAAGATGCCCCCCCACCCTATCAGGGAAGCGTCCGTGGTCACCGTAGCTGTCGGCGTGGGTAGCACAAATGGTCTTCCGCTGGAAAGATTGCAAGTCCGAAGCCACCAAGCCAGGTGTGATTTGCATATGTTTGTGATGTGAATTTCATGCGTCAGGGGTAACTGTTGGAATGACCATTGTGCAAACAGTAGCCATTGAAGAACTCTCATGTGCAGTCTTCCCAAGGGTATCGCAATGAGAGAAGCTGCCATGAGACCCAAAACCTTCAGAACCAGTTTCGCTGGGGATTTTCTGGATGATAGAAGAAGAGATATATGGTTTTGTAGGGAGGATATCCTTTCTGGAGGAAGCCTTAGAATTAAGCAACGCGTATCCAATTCTGCTCCTATGAATGAGATATGCTGTGATGGCTGTAGTAAAGATTTTTCAAAATTTACGGAAATTCCGAGATGAACACAAAGTTGTAGTGTGTAATCCCTTTCCTGAATCAGTCGACGCTCGGTGGTGGCAGAAAGGAGCCAGTCGTCCAGATACGGAAACACCTGGAATCCTAAGCGTCTCAAGTGAGACGCTACCACTGCCATACATTTGGTGAAAACCCTGGGGGCTGAGGTCAGACCAAAGGGCAGGGCTCGAAACTGAAAGTGACTGGCTCCCAGCCGGAAGCTTAAGTGATCCCTGGACGCCCTGGCCATTTTGATGTGGTAGTATGCTTCTTTTAGATCTATTGAGCACATCCAGTCGTCCTTCTGTAAGAATGGAAGGATCGATTGAAGCGTGACCATACAGAACTTTTCTTTCTTGATGAAGGTATTGAGTTTGCTTAGGTCCAGAATTGGCCTCCAGTCCCCTGTCTTTTTTGGAACTAAAAAGAACCTTGAGTAAGTTCCGAATCCTCTTTGGTCCGCTGGGACTGGTTGGATGACTCTTTTTTCTAGCAGCTTTGAAATTTCTATAGCTGCAGGGCCTCGCAGATGGGGCGGCACATCTGGGAGTCTTTTCTGCGGAATTGGGGGCAATAGGAAGGGAATTCTGTAACCTCTGGTAACAATGCTTTTTACCCAATTGTCTGATGTAAGACTTTGCCAGGCCTGAGGGTATAAAGCTAAGCGACCCCTGACTGCCTCCAGAGCAGGACAGTCGGGCCTCCTCTCAGGAGTGCTGGAAAGGTTTCCCGGGGAGTGTATCCCTGTCACCTTGGTTTTGCGGACCCCCTCTGCCGCCAGGGTGATGTCTTCCACCTCTGCCCCCTCCTCTGCCTCTAGAGGGGGCATCACCCTGTGTGCCTGGGAAAGAACCTTGGGGTTTTCGAAACCACATTTTTC
Source organism: Protopterus annectens (assembly GCF_019279795.1). NCBI lineage: Eukaryota > Metazoa > Chordata > Ceratodontiformes > Protopteridae > Protopterus > Protopterus annectens. The sequence continues at coordinate 1,292,685,476 of NC_056745.1, forward strand.
CACCACGTTGCCCTTTGGGGTACGGTCTGGATGGTGTGGAAAAACAGACTCCGACAGCAGACAGAGTCTTTCCCTCTTGCTCACACCAGGTAAGGGTCTCCTTTACTTTGGGGCCAAAGAGAGTGGCACCATCAAATAGGGCATTAGTAAAGGAAGACTTGAAGGCTTCCGCAAAGGAACATAAGCGCATCCAGGATTGTCTACGAAGAGCAATCGCTGAAGCCGCTGCCCTACTCGACCCTTCGGCTGTATATGAGATCAGCCTCATGGACGAGTTTGCAATAGATGTAAGGGTATTGAGATGTGCTGTAACTTTCTCCGAGACAGCAGCATCTGTAGTACCCTGGAGGGTATCTCCCAACTCTTTGATTAGATCCATCTGTAACCATGTAAAGTGGGTCCAATAGTTCAGGGATTGCATAGAAAAAGCCGCAGAACTAAAAATGCGCTTCCCATACCTGTCCATAGTCCTAGAATCTCTGTTAGGTGGATGGACAGATGAGGAAGACTCAGACATCTCCTTTTTCGTGGCCGCTGCCACCACCATAGCGTCCACTGGCACTCCCTTTGTTAGATAAGCCTTATCTTGGGGGGCAGTAATATATTTATTAGGCTTTCTAGGGACTGGCTCCACCATGTCAGGTGTCTCACACACCCTTCGAGCAATCAATTCCATCAACTCATCGAAGGGCGGAGTGACCCAGGAGGAGGAAGGGCGAGCACCGAATGCCTTCAGCAAGACTGACTCATCCTCAGAAGGGGGTAGGGATTGCCAATCACCTCTCTGTTTTAGGAACTCCAGGATGTCAGAAAAGGAGACATCCTCTGAGGGTGATTTTGGGGACCCTTCTGACTCATCCAAGTCAGTGTCCGATGTCAAGGATTCTTGTGAGAATCCAAGTGTCTCCTCTTACACAATCTTTTCCTCGGAACTTCCTCGGGGGGGGCATCCGATGAAGTCTCCGAGGAAGAGGGGGCACCCTCTAGGGGTGGCTGAGACACTGGTGCTCGACGCTTAGATGTAGCCATGGGTGTAGAGGAGGATAATGGACCTTTATGGGAAGGAGAAGCTGTTTCTGCTGAAGTGGTTGTCTGAGTAGACAACATCTTCCTCATGAGGTCGAAGGCCCCCGGGTCCCGTGTCGAGGTATCCCCCGGTTCCGAAGAAATCGGAGGAATCCCCGAGACAGGCACCGAAGGTATCGACCCCGAGGACGGAGCCGAGTCGATCCGAGCCGAGGCTCCGAGAGGGAGTGTTGGAACCGAAACATCGGTCCGACTCTCAGTCCCAGATCCAAGGATGGATCTTCGGCTCCGAGACTCCGGTACTGGGTCCGACAGAGTCGAGGTGAACGGTGCCGACCGAGAAAGAGACGGTTCCGGCACCGAGGGCTCCACAATCACCAGATCAGCCTCTCCCGGCTCCGAAGACTGGATAGGCCTTGGAGGAGGAACAGATGGAGATAAGGGAAGGCCTTCGAGTCTTGACACCAACTGGGAGGAGACAGAGGTGAGTTTGGACAAGGCCGTATTCTCCATCAATTTCTGCACCACGCGGTCTACATCGGTGTCGGAGAGGGGCCTGGAAGAACGCGTCGAAGGAATCGAAGACGGAGCCGACCTCAAAAGTGCAGGAGGAGGAAGCTCCGTCACCGGTTCCAAGACTCGAGGCTCGGTAACTGACAACAGTTCAACACTCGGCCCCGAAGTCTGTGGAACCGGTGATCGAACTTTGAATGAAGAGCTCGGAGCCGATGACATGGGCTCCGATGTCTTCGATTCCTTTGAGGATTTAGATGTCTGGTCTGATGCATCCAGAGCCTCTTGGAATGCAGGCTTCAAAAGGCCCCTATCCATATGTTTCCTGCGCCTATCTGTCATGACCCTTCCACTGAAAGAATGGCAGATGGAGCAGTCTTCCTGCAGATGGAGAGGGCCAAGACAGTAGACGCAGGAACTATGATTGTCTGTGATAGACATTTTCTGTCCACATTGGCACTGTTTGAAGCCTGATTTAGCTTTTTCAGACATGTTACAAAGTCAAATCCAGTAAACAGTGAAATAGCCAGTACAATTGTCCAATCCAGTAAAACTTGTCAAATCCAGTAAAATTTGTCAAATCCTGTAAAGAAGTCAAATCCAATAAAAGTTAAAGGGTGGGGTAGGCCCCGAGGGAATAACTCTAAGAAAGTATATAAAAACTATATACGGAACCGAGAAACCCTCGATACACTACTCACACACACACACAGTCAACTTTAAGAGAATTTTTATCCAAAAAATATAAGAAATAATTAATCTTAGCTTTGAGGTGGTCCGAGCTCATCAAAAATGATGCGAACGTTGCAGCGGCAAACTAGAACTGAGGTAAAGGCAGAGAGGGATTGTGGGAGTTAGGTTGGTCTCGAGCTTCTTCTCGATGCAGAGCTTTGCCAAGCGGCCGACATGGAGCCGAGGATCGGCTCCGAACCCAGGTGTAAGAACAAACGGCGAGATTGAACACTCTCACATCATTAGTTATCAAAGCACCATCTCCTTTTACACATTTTATTGCTTAATGGCAATTCAAATCTGACATTTACACACACGTATGGCTGTCTAGGACTTCTTTTAAGTTACCCATATAACCTGTTCATTTACTGAGTGCTATGTACAACATATTTCAGAAAAAATATCAGAAGTCAAGCTTGACCCTTAATCTGGGTACTGCACTACATTCATGTCTGCCATTTCTTGGTGCATTATTTTTCATTCACGTGACAGTTGACTGGTGTCGGATTAGAACACACATGCAGTGAATACAAGAATAATGAGCACTTTTTTCAAAAACATTATGTCTCAAAGCACCATCTCCTTTTAAAGTTTATTGATAACATTGCTGCCAATCTGGTATTTGGACCCATGGATAGCTGTCCAGGACTTCTGTTACCTTACCCATGCACCCTGTTCATTTACTAAGTGCAACCTACAGCATATTTCAGGCAATGAGCAGACCAGAACACTGACTCTTAAACTGGCTAGACCACAACATTGGAAGCTATGCTTACTACTTACAACATGATTGCTTCATCCTGGCCAAGCACCCTGCATGGGACTGGACATTGTGAGCCCTCTCTTCTGCAGCTGTGGTAAGAGAAGCAAACCATTATTTGTGCTAGTTTGGCACAGATTCAGAGTGTATATTTCTAAATTATTGGCAAACATACTTACATATTTTGGGGTGTGCCCCTCCCTAGCCTCTTAGACCCAGGTGTCCAAGGATCCCCTCTTCCTATGCCTTAGGTCATTGTAGTGGTGATGACACTGCTCACCAGTGTGGGGTTACCAGTAACACTGGTTAGTTCCCTGGCCAAATTGTCCTAGGCCTTAGACTTACACTCTGAGTCCTGGTAGTCTCCCTGCAGCAGCCAGGAGTCCAACAAAAGCTCTGGACTCCTGCACTCCCACTTTTGTGCATGAAAGTGCACTCTTTCACCAACAGCCCCAGGCATATCCACAGTCAAGCTAAGAATCCAAAAATGATGTGAAATTCTCACCTATTGGCCTTTAAATAGGCTGCATTCCAACATTAGTTCGTCATGCTGTAACTTTCCAAAAAGCGCCATGCCACTTAACATCTCACAAACTAGCACAAACTATGTTAAGTGAAGCTTAGCAATGCACAAATGGGAATAGACCGTTGACCATGTTTAAGAACTGCTTAGCATCGAACAGCTTTTCTAAATGTGACAGTTTTTTTTTAATTTTAAATTTAACCAATGTTTCAGTCACCTGACACATTTTCAGAGGAATCTATGTAAAAAGTATAACTGCTCAGGACTTGAACCTGGGACCTACTACACTGCAGGTTGTAACTCAACCTATTTAGCCACTGGGATAGTAAAGAAATCTTGTATATCTTCAGGTATACTGCAAGCTGCCAGTATGCATGGTGTGGCTTCGGTGCGTAGATTTGTGCGGTGCTAAGCACCACAGGACTACAACAATTGAATACCTCTGGTTTCTATTTTTAGATGTCTAAGCATAGCCAAGCAACATGCCACACCACACAAACAATCACATGAAAAAAATAATTAATTAAAATCGATTACATCCAGGTTCTGTTTTTAGATGTCTAGCAGATGTCTATTTTATATGTGAGCAATGCTAAGCATAGCTATGCAATGTGCCTGACTGTGCAAACAAGCACATAAATATAAAAAAAAAGTAAATTAAAATTGTAATTTCATGAAGTAATATCTGTTGTTCACCTTTCAGTCCAGGTTAATGGGCCGAAAGGTATTGTGCTGTGCTTACCAACTATCCAGAAGTTTTCTGGACAGTCTACAAGTACAAGACAGCCTCTACAGTGTTGCTTTCATGGATTCAATATCCATATTATTGTGATCTTCCTTGGCAGCGTCCCATAATTAATATGTATGGCACGCTGCCGAGGAGGAACTGTGACCGTGTGCATGGGTAATACTGTGTAGGCTCTTCACAGAGCCTACACAGATTTTATTGAATCCTGGGGATTGTGTTTTATACTCTGGTTTTATAAAAAAGTTTTATTGAGTATATTTATTTAGTCTTTATTACAGTTTCTCATACGTATACAGTTTTTTATATTTTATTCAGTCTTTTTCTTTTTCATGTCAGAGAAAAATATTTTAGTGGTGTGTTTTTTAAACTTCACTTCAGGTGTTTTCATTTTGTCACAATTAAAATTGATTAAGACTAACACACACACACACACATATACATATATATATATATATATATATATATATATATATATATATATATATATATATATATATATATAAACAGCAGCAAACAGCACGTATTTCACATCCACGTTAACTGGTAGTGGTTGTGTTTTCTTGCCGCACCTATCAGTTTTTAGAGTCTCTGCCCTGGATGTGAAATACGTGCTGTTTGCTACAGTTTGGATATTTTACAATTTTACAGCACACTCCTATCCGGTTCCATTCTTTTTGCTGTTTTATATATATATATATATATATATATATATATATATATATATATATATATATATATATATATATATATATATATATATATATATATATATATATATATATATATATATCTATATATATATACATATATATATATATATATATATATATATATATATATATATATACATATATGTATATATATATATATATATATATATATATATATAGATATATAGGAACTGATTCAGTGGGTCAGTGGGTCTATTGTATTCTGAAGAAGTCTTATTGATGAAAAGCTGATTTGTATTCACTTAAAGCTTAAATAAACATTTCATACTTGGTTTGTGGCTCCTTAGCAGTCCATTTCACCTGGGAATATTTTTTCGTTATTAGTTCTGGTCTTTCCTGGTTCCTCATTTGACTTCTGGTTTTGGTTTCAAAATATATATTCTGCTACACAAAGGTGCAGTGCTTCACATTTTCCAACATCCAGCAAACACCAGCTGTCAAACTATGAAAATGATCTTAAGACTAGAACTTTCATCTCTAAAAAGATGATAGTTCATCATTTATTTGTTATCTTAAACCATTGCCTAGCATATAAATCATGTACTTTACTTGAATACGGTTACATTTGTTGTGGGGGTGAGGCTGCAAGGCCGATGGCTTGTATTACACTGAATTCTATACCTTTGGCTACAGTTAATGTTCTCAGTGAACTGGTGTTAGAAAGTGTTGGCAGGGAATTTACCAGACCTATTCCTGTTTGCAATAATATGGCATGTGCAGAACATTTCTAATTGATTGGTCTGCATTCAGTAATCTACCGATATTTCAGAAGCAGACTTTGATTTTCTTCCAAGTAAGTTCAGGATGAAGCAATAAGGGCATTGTAACATTTGGAGTTCAATGCTATCTTTCATCTGAGAAACAAAAATTTGTTTTTTGCAACTGTCAGTTTTAGAACTGTTAAACTAATTTGTTTTATTTCGTTGTTACTGGCTTCTACTTGGAAAAAACTTTTAATCCATATTAGGCACTCCAGGATTATTTCTGCATTAGGAAAGCTTTTGGATACCTGGTTAGATTCCTTAGTTTGTAATGGGGAGTTTGGCAGTGTTATTTTTAAAAGCATTTGGGCCTGCACTGGATATAGCAAATTGTAATACAATATCAACCTTGCATACTTTATGACTTAGGGAGCTGTTGGCTAATTTTGCACAAAATTTATTATCTACTGTGAAGATGCCTTTAATTATACAAGTCAAAAACTTCAGACTTCCTGGGAAAATAAAGACGTACACAGAATACACAGGTAGGTGCATCCATTTCATTTTGTAAAGTGGCACCAACACAAAAAAGAATGGTATGACATTCTGTATGTACATTAATCTTATGAGTATTCCTTCTTAAAGCTATATGTCTTTCTATTATTGTTTCTTTTATTAGTATATATCTTATAATATAAAGTCTGCTATTCTCTTCTACATGTTATACAGCTTTAGATTTAATTAAGAAACAAGTTATATGATGTATAACTACAGACATACATTTTATGGATACCAGTTGCAATTCCTTGCTGCTGTAGTGGATACCAAAGTTATTGTGTCCTTTTGACATCTCAGTTGATCTTTTCTCTCTAGACATTTACATTGATAATTGGTAGAGGAATTCATGGCAGGTGCAGTAAACAAATCAGGTAAGACATCACAGTAACATTAGGAAACAATGTATGAGTTTTTTACTGGCACAAGATCACATCATAGTAACATTAGGAAACAATGTATACATACATACATACAAATATTTCAAGCGCGGGCATTAATGCCCTTCTAGCTTGCCAATATACCAAAATAGCTGTTCCCATAATAAGTGTCCAGGCTGTGCTTAAAAATATCTAAACTAGTACTTGCTTTAATGTAATTTGGTAGTCTGTTCAATGCATCATATTCTCTCTCAGAAAAACAATTAGTACACTTCTCATTCCTGTAGAATCTTCTACATAGGTTGTCTGATGATTGTCTAGTACTTTTTAAATACCCCAAACATTTCCAGAGGTACTTGTCTCTAAATGCCCTATATACCTGAATAAGATTCCCTCCTAAATATCTATAAGAGACACTGAACAAGTTGATAATATATCAGATATTTTAGTATTCCATAATAAATACTCCAGTTGGGTCTAATGTAATTAACAATAACTTCATCATTTATGATTTCCTAGACTTTATAAATATTTTTAGTTTTATATCTATCATTAACCAATTTGTTGATATGATTAGAAAACCTCAAAGCTGGTTCTACCCATGTGCCCAGGTCTTTAAATGAATCTACAGTTTCAATTACCGTGTGCTGTATTATACAGTCACCTTTCAATTTATGTCTTTCAAATCTCTTATGCTTAGTTTTTTATGTATTTGTAAGCATATTATTCTCCTGTGCCCAAACTGTCAATTTAGTCAAGTTCTTTTGCAGGCATGCCCTATCTGAAACACATGTAATCAGTTTATACAATTTCAGGTCATCTGCATACAGACTGTAGAGCACCTCAGATGAAAGATATAGGTCTGAAAAATACAATCTAAACAAGCAATGATCTAGGACAGAGCCCTGTGGGACACCTTAACTGTAACCAAGCATTTCACCTGTACATTTGCTATATGATACTTGCCATGTCCTACTTGTAAGCCATGCAGTTATCCATCTTATTAAAAGTAAACCAATACCTAGTTGTTATAATTTATTGATCAGTGTTTTGTGCATGACTCTGTCAAATGTTAAAGTTAAATCTATATAAATTATGTCACAACACAATTTTTCATTCATAGCTGTTATTATATTGTTATAGATCATCATATTATAGGTGATAATAAATCTATTTTCAACATATGCATGCTGATATAGGGTTTCAAGTCCCAACCATTCCATTTCTAACAATCTGACAATAACTTATCTAAAATTACCTTCTCCATTATTTTTCCACAACATAAATGTAGACTTAAGAATCTGTACAACTTTTTGTTTGTCCTACTCCCCTTTCCCTTAAACACAGGTTTAATAAGTGCATATCTCCAATCTTGAAGATTCTCCCCATATTTATACAACCTAGCAAATAATAGCTATAATGGTATTTTCTCCCACTTTAAATTATCCAAGTCTTTTGGGTTTCTAATACCATGACAGGAATGGACCCCATTCTTAAGTCAAAGTATGATTCAAGTTCATGAAATTAGTATTGTTTCAGTCTTTGATATTAGCCAGAATTGCTCTTCACAGCACCCACAATGCGCCCAGTAATGACTCCTGCAATTCATATGGAGTTATATGTACCAGTAACATACCTAAGTACAATTGTAAATTATTTTTATAAGACCCATTTCTCATATTACTATTGAATCTGTCTAGGTTTTCTTCTTCCATATTGTCCTCATTTCTGCCTGCAAATCCCGGTATTTTATGGCTTTGTGTCTGTCTGTACATAAGACACTGTAGTCACTCGGTGTAGCATTTTCAATGATCAATGTCTCCTTTTTACGGTCTACTATATCTGGTTTTCTTATATCTATCTTTTGAACTGTTGGTAATGGGTGATCCCATGTGATATAAACTTCATAATTTTCTATAATTCTTTGTGGCTCATGTCACCAGTGTTTTCCATCTGCTTCAATATTATAATGTTTGCACAATCCCCAAGGCAACAGTCTTGCCACATTATTATGCCTTTCAGTATACAGTCCTTCTGCATTAGTATATCACAACCAGCAACAAGATGTGTGACTGTTTCCAATTCTATTTCATAAAACCTACATTTGTCTGTTTCTCCCACATATTCCTGATGGACCCACCTTTTAGGCCTATTATTTCAGGGAGCCAAAGTAAAGCCTTCCCTTTTGGTAAGGTTATAGACCATCGGCTCAAACACATGTACAGTTTGACAGCTCACATAATGAAGGATTCTTGGCAATTTTTAGGAATATTCAAGCAAGATATTTGGAGTCCTAACATGATATTTGTCACCATTGACATTAAGGATCTCTTTTCTTGCATTCCTAAGGAAGAAGGTACCCATAGATTCGAAAATAGACTATGTAAACACAGTGGACTAGACAAAGGTACCATTCTATTACTCACAGAATTTTTGGATATTGTACTTGACAATAACTACATATATTATGAAGGGGAGTATTACAGACAAATTTCAGGTGTAGCCATGGGGGCAGCTTGTGCCCCCATGTATGCGAATTTAGTACTACTTGATTGGGAGGAGGAATATATCTTACACTCCCCTTGGATGCAATACCTCAGATGTTACGTCAGGTACCTGGATGATATCTTTGTTCTGTGGGAGGGTGATGAAGTTATGCTCCAAAACTTCATCGATTTTTTGAATCAAATCACCAGTTATTTACAGTTCACATATCAATATAACAGAGAGGGGATACATTATCTAGATGTATATATATATATATATATACAATGATGGTCATTCTTTTCAGTCAATGATCTTTAAGAAGGACACTTTCAGCAATGGCTATTTACATTTTGACAGTGCACATTCATATTCCATGAAATGTAGTATAGTGAAAGGACAGTGCATTAGAGCTGCCAGAATGACCTCTAATAAAGACAGCATGTTGAGCGAATTAGAATTCATTGGTCAGTTATTTAGGGATAAAGGGTATCCTACTAGCATGATCAATGATATCATCAAATATGTTTCCAATGAATGGGGCAAGAAGTACCTCCCTCTTTTAGGCGTAGGTTTACCTACCAATAATAGGAGACAATCTGTTAATAAAAATAACAGAGATACCAACGATGTTGATTATACTAAGGCTTGCATTTTGAAACATGGTAAATATACCAAGGATGTAAAGGAAATAATTATATCTAATTGGAATATACTTACTAGTGATGAGGGAATAAAAGAGAAAATATGTAAAAGACCGCATTTTGTATGTAAAACGGGTACCAACTTGAAAAAAAAATTATTGAAATAAAATCCAACTACAAAAGGAAAGGGTTGCACAATAGAGCAGGAACTAGGAAATGTGGCCATTGCAATTTTTGTGGATACATTTTTGAAGAGCAAAATATTGTCTTGAATAATTATATTAGCAGTAAGAATACTTTTAGTTATGGTAATTGTCAGACACAACATCTAATTTATTTCGCCATATGTAGTTCTTGCTCAAGTTATTATGTGGGGAAGACAGATCGTCGGTTAAAAAATAGGATATATGACCACACCTATTGCATTAAGAAACAAGATGTTAATAATGCACTTTATCATCATATAGCCAATAGCCCTGGATGTAAAGGCTTCAAATTTGCCATTTTATTGGTAGTATCCCCCAATCCTAGGGGTGGTAATATCAAGGCTGTGGTAGGTGAAAAGGAAATCAAATGGCAGATAAGGCTCAATGCAGCAAGCCCCCCAGGACTTAATGAAGTTATACCCACTAAACCTTTAGTAAGAGTCTAGAATTTCTAGAAGGACCTGTGTTCAAGTCCACCTTTATTAGATTTGTGTTAGATGTATTTGGTTTTTTAATTACTCACAATGTAATATTATATATATACAGTACATAAATATGTTATTTGATGGTATAAGATTGTATAACAATTTTATGGCTATTTTTAACTTTATTCTCCCATACTATTGATCAAGTTAAACAGTCTGACAATAGCTGACTGTATTATAGTATGATATTTTAATGACATATGTAAGATTTTTTAGCTAAATCATTGCTGACAAACTTTTTATTAGAGTTATTATATATGTATTGGTAAGGACAGTGATGGAGTACAAATTAAGTTCATTTTTGTATCATCCACGAAAATACATGGCTGAAAGTTATGTTTTTTATCTTCTGTATCTTTAAAATCAGTTCATTTTAGTTAATTGAATAATTAATGAATTAAGAGAAAGGCGGGCTTTTTGTGTATATAAGGGAGTGTTATTATATTATTCATGTTCTGATGAAGTCTTTATACTTAGATGAAAGCGCTTAACTATCATCTGTTTTCGTTTAAATAAAGAGAACTGAATTGTGTTTGGATCCTGGCGTTCCTTGGATATAACTGGCTTTTTATTGTTTTTCTCCCACATATTCAATGGACTTGACAAACAAATGTGTACGTAACCCACTATCTTGGACTACTGATATTAACCATTCATCTTTTGGTTTAAAATTCAGCTCTCCTTAACTATTTCTGAGTTTGATCCTGATAAACATGAGGTTTTTCCAAGAGTATTCTATACTTGCAACTGTATTTATGCATTTTCCATATTTCTTGCCTTCTCATCTGATCCCTCACCTTATATTCTTCTTTTTGCTTTTTGACGCATTCAGTTGCTGCCTGATTTTTATCTACTTCTAGTTTGATTTCCGTTCCATTTGACATTGATATACTTCTGATAAAATAAGCAGGGAAGTCATCTTAGACTTATTTTCCTCATGTTTCAAAATGTTCATTATGTTTGGGCCTTGTGAGGTCAGCAGATATGTATGCCGTCCCACAACTGCAGATTTATACATGTAATCAGTTTTGAGGATGCCCATACCTTCTTCAGAATGTGGAATATATAGCTTGATACACATTAATTTTTACAAATCATTTGATGAGCATGAGGCATCTTTCTTGTTTTCCCATCCAACTGATCCAACACCTTTCAGAGCCAATCACTCCAAAACTATAAGTTAGGACAGGAACAGCAAATTGGTTTATAGCTTGGAATTTGTTCCTAGATGTCTATGCTGTTTTCAGTATTAATTTTAGTATTTTAGAATATTCCTTACTAAAGTTTTATTTGTATTTTTTCATGTTTTTTGTTGATCCTTCTTCAATTCTAAATAGTTATACACTGCTTCTTTGGCAATTTTTTTATATCACATTCCTGTCCCAGACTGATATTTTCATGGTGCTGCAGCTTTTCTGCTGTAAAGGTTGCTTTTGCACATTTATGAAGACCAAATGACATTCTTATATCATCTGAAAAAAGTTTTGACCACTTGCAGTTGTGCTTTCAGTTACTCATCTGATGAATTATAGTTTTGAATCATCTACAAAAAGATGAGAAGTCTTTACAAATTGTTGTTTTCTGGGAGCCAAATTGTAACCATGACCTAATCTGTTAAGTAGACATTTTAAAAGAGCAGTAGTGACAGAGTCACCCTGGAATAATCCCCCATTGACTTTTTCTCCCTGGAATAACAATTTGTCCTTTATCATGGCTTAACTGCAAAGTGGTTTGCCACTGTTTCATGGCCACTGTAACGTTTTCAGTCAATGTAAGGTGTAGCTTATAGATTTTTAAGTACTCTTTTATCCATGAATGTGGGATAATGTCTAATGGTATCTCTCTTTTTTTTAATTTCTCCAAATCTTGTGGGTTTCTAATACCATGATGGAAATGGGTCTCATTCCTAAGTCAAAGTATGATTAAAGTTCAAGAAATTAGTATTGTTCCAATCTTTGATGTCAGCCAGAAATAATCTTCACAGCACCCACAATGTGCCCAGTAATGACTCCTTTTGCAATTTGTACAGAGCTACATGCATTGGTAATATATCTAAATATGATTGTAGATTATTTTTTATAAGACCCATTGCTCCTACTACTATTGAGACTGCCTGGGTATCTTTCTTCCACACTTCTCTCATTTCTGCCTCCAAATCCTAGTATCTTATGACTTTATGTCTCTCTGTATAAAAGACACTGTTGTCACTGGGTGTGGCAATTTCAATGATCAATGCTATGTTTGTCTTATTTTCATTGACCACTATATCCGGTCTTCTAGCATTTATCTTTTGAAATGTTGGCAATGGATGATACCATGTGATGCAGACTTCATTTTCTATGATACTTTGTGTCTCATGTTTCCAATGTTTTTTTAGCCACTTCAATGCCATAATGTTTGCACAATCCCCAGTGCAACAGTCTTGCCACATTATTATGCCTTTCAGTATACAGTCCTTCTACCATTAGTATGTCTCAACCAGAAATGAGGTGTGCCAATGTTTCCAATTCTGTTTTATAAAACCTACATTTGTATGTTTCTCCCACATGTTCAATGGATTTTATAAACCAATGTGTACATAGCCTACTATTTTGTGCCACCAGTATTAACCTTTCTTCTCTTGGTTTGAATTCACCTCTCCTTAACCATTCTTGCTTTTGTTCCTGATCAACATGAGGTTCTTCCAGAAGTTTTCTTTACTTGAAACTATATTTATGCATTTTCCACATTTTTTGCCTTCTCATTAGTTCCTTCACCTTATATTCTTTGTTTTGTTTTTTGACACATTCAATTGCTGCCTGACTTTTATTTACTTCTGTTAAGTACAAACTTGCAGTTTTAAAAGTACTGTATTTTTATTTTTTTTGTTTCCTAATTGTGTGTTTCTGAACAGTGTGCTGTATGTCTCTCTGCAGTATTTTGGCTATAAGAGCGGGTGATGTTATCACTTCTTTGTTATCTGATATTTAATAGTCTAGAGGGATTCCTCTGTACTTTAAGTGCTAGCCACAAAGTTTGAGAAATCATTTTATGCTCAACTCCTGAGAGACATGCTTGGCTACAAACATCTGCATTACAAGCTGAAGCTAAGTGAAACTTGCAGTAGTGAATTTTAGTCTTCTGTTAAGTACAACCTTGCAGTTTTAAAAGTACTGTATTTTCATTTTTTCTGTTTCCTAATTGTGTGTTTCTGAACAGTGTGCTATGTGTCTCTCTGCAGTTAGTTCCTCACCCTCCCTCCCTGTTCCTGTGTTGGTATTAGTATTGGTGGCTCAGGAATTGCCCGCCCTTCTTGTAAATCTGTATTAGAACACTCCTCCTGGGTCAAGGGCGCCCGCAGGCAGGTGCAAGGGGGTGCATAAATATTGGCTGAAGCAACAATGCTTGTAAACAGTTCACTACCACTCAAACCAAGCAGCTAAATGTATTAAAACAACTAACCTTACAAGCATGTATTGCTTCCCTATACCACTGAGCTGTGGAGACACCATAGATAAATTAGGCTAGTTTAGTTTACTCTTCTCGTTTTTTTTAAGAAAGGACCCTTGTGAACATGATTTACGTATCGGGGTGACAGTAAAGAAAACTCAGTGTATGGTTGGACAGGCATGGCTCATGGACAGTTAAATGCTTGTAGTTGTAGTTAGAATTTATATTATTTTAAGCCAGAAAAAGAAAGGGAGATTCCTTTGGAAAGGGCTATATTATCTGTGCATGGTAAACCTGTGTTGTTGTACGCTGCTTTCTCTTGTTGTTTACCTAGAACAAATACAAAATATTTTATCTGACAAATACGCTATGACTCTTGCTGTGGAGGGAGTGCTGTTTGTCACAATTCCTGCATCCTCTGAGGCATTATTTTACAAGTGCAACTCTGACTACTAGAAGCCTGTGTCCCATAAATTGATTGTTACTTGAGGAGCCTTCACTGTTTTTAAGGCACCTGGTCTTAGCAAGGGGTCAAAAGAGCACAGTGACTCTATGGTTTTAGCTTTTGGCTAAGTAGGGAGCAAATTTAAAGTACAGTGATCTTGGTTTCCATCGCCTAATCAAAATTTATTTATTTATTTATTTTATTTTACATTTGTTGACCGGGCTAGTCTATCTGGATATATGTCCATTTTCAGTAGAGGCCCGGGGAGAAAAGCTCCAATGATTACATGGTTTTAGCAGATCTTACAAAAAATATGAAACTAACAGTAGATAACTAGTAATTAACAAAAAAAAATACTTATAGACAATTGTAAGAATGGAAGGTACGCAGAGCATGAAATGCAAATGGTTTACATGCAGTTTCCCTTTCACTAACGTTACTTGCTGCAACACAATTTAGCCTTCTTGCTGTACATATCAATGTTTATTCATCCATCTAGATTAAACACAGGATTTTGCCTCTCAGGAACCTGACTGAGGCTTAGTTATGCGAGTATCCTTTGCCATGCACGGGGAAAGTTAATGATGAGTTGTTAACAGACGTACTTCTAGGCAAGCTGTGAGCTTAATTTTTGCAGAGGTGTATAGCTGTGCTGCAGATCATACATAGTCCATGCTAATACAGAGAATAAGTGAAGTTAATGCTATAAGAATATGTATATATGTATATGAAGAATATGTATATATGTATATGTATATATATATATATATATATATATATATATATATATATATATATATATATATATATATGTATATATATATATATATATATATATATATATATATATATATATATATATATATATAATGTTTAATTTATATTAACATGTCGCTTCTTTTAGGAACTATCTGCTGAGAAGGTCACATTTGTAATGACGTAGTTACTGTCCCCAGACACTCCTCTTTGTAGCAATGAAAATATTCAAATGTGATGTGAATTTATTCAGCAGGTTCTTCATAAAGAATCCTTAGCTTAGTGCTTTAAGGTTCCAAGTAATGTATCTGAGAAATCTTTTATGAGCAAGAAGGAGCAATGTGTATGTATCACTGACAAAATGGAGTGCATGTTAAAAAAAAAGTATCTAAAGCTTAAAATGATATGTGAATACTTGATAGTAATTTCTTAACTTAGAGGCTGTTTTAAGATATATGGTTAATATAATCTATTTCTGTATGTCATTGTGAAAGATTTAGACAGTGTTTATGCACACATTCATGAGTGCACTCTGAGCTTAAAAGCAAGTTACTAAGTCCTCTGTTTCAGTTTGCCAGCATATAGTTCCTCCAATGGCAAGCTGGCTAAAAGCAAACCAACAGCTTAGTTTTTGATATGGATATTTTTCTGTGGGAGAAAGCCCTCCATACCTTCATGCAGAATGGTTTACCCATCACTCATAATGCAGTAATTTCTGAGATGGCAAATCCTTACTACTCATCATACTGAACTGAAATTATATTTCATCCCACTGCTGTTATTCGAGTAAAAGAATGTTGCTCAACTTTACAATACAAGTTACTATATGCACAAGTGTGGAGACATGGAAATTGTACTTAGGAGCCTCAAAACACCAAGCTTTTAAAATTAGAAGGAAATGTGATAAACTCACCAAGTTGGATAGAGCAGTAGCTGTAAAGAGTAACTACCACATTGTGCATGTGATAATTACTCACTCTTT
The DNA here is from genome assembly GCF_019279795.1 of Protopterus annectens. NCBI lineage: Eukaryota > Metazoa > Chordata > Ceratodontiformes > Protopteridae > Protopterus > Protopterus annectens. Next base: position 1,292,701,576 of record NC_056745.1, read on the forward strand.
CCATTCAACTAAGTAAAGCTGAGTGTGCATGTTAATGGAGATAAACCGCTGTGGCAATGACAGGGAAGTAGAGATTTAACCAGTCTTTTACTGTATGAAAGTATTCCCCAGCTGGAATACTGAAGTATGTAGCTCAGTATTTGAAACTGGTTGTAAAACTACATGTAAATAGGTAATGTTTTCTTAGCTCATCATCACTATTTCTTTATCTTTTAACTATCTTTTACTTTTTTGCTCGTATTGCTTGCAGTTTTCCCGAAACCCACACTTTAACCTCTTCTTCCCAATACCTTAAACCTTACTACACTTTCATGTCCCCACTATCTCACACCTCAGTTTCCAGATCGAATAATATAGTTGCTGTCCTACTGCTTTATTTAGGTGTTCATTTACCATCTTTTTTATCAGTTTTAATGGTGCAGCAGGTAGCACAACTTCCTATGATGCCTAGAATATGATAAGCCTGTGGGTTCTGATGCTCCATAACAGGTGCTTAGATTCATGTGACAGTAATGGCCTGATGCACTTTGAGAGGCCGTCATTCAAAGAAGTCCTATCCAGCTTGGCATTTACTGAAAAGAGCAGGGACTGTTATTTGCATTATTTACAGAAACAATATATCTCTTCCATTCATTTTTAATTCACACATATAGCCTCAAAAAAAAAAAAGAAAAAAAAAATAGCAGAAACAGTGAAACTTCAGACCTTCCAAAGATAGCATCAGCATTTTTCTCACAAAGAAAAAAAAGATAAGGAAGGAAAGACATAATAAAATTATAAGACCAAGACAACGTTTTGAAATTAATTGTATTTATTTGTTCTTTCTTTCCCATCCATCCACAGATGTCAAAAATCTCTTTTAATAATTCATTATTTTCCCACTTCTTACTGCTTCACGTGTGCCTTTCTACATAAACCATACATACCTCAGGACCATCACATTGCAGTGAAAGTGCAGTCTAAGTTAAGGTGCGGAGACAGATATTCATTTTCATTGTATTTCACATACATTTTCATTGCCTCATTTATATTGCTCATTCCTGACACTTGCAACATTTTGTCTATTCTTCCAAAAGCCTTTTACTCTCTTAGAAAAACAAAAATTCTCATTCCATTGTTTCCTATTGACCATTACAGTCCATGTCTTCTTTTCACTTATTACTGGAAACATTCTATGTGACAGCGTTTGTCCCAGAGTTTACATTCTTTTGTTATACTTTTTTCATATTTGTTTATGCTCATTCTGCTTCATATTTTGTCAACTTTCTGTGACATAAAAAATGCCTAGTACATAACCAATACAATTTCTGAAGCCACTCTTTCGCAGGTTTTATTTCCCATGTTAGCCATTTCCACTTACTTATAGCTGCAAAACTTTCGCACATATATAGTAAAATTAATACAGTCAGGAAGGTGAATCAAATAATTTTTCCATGGTTCTAAAAATGTGTGCAAGGAGCCTATGATTTGAAAACAGCCCAAAGGTAAACTTACCCTGCCACTGGCCAGATGCATTTTCTTTGAATGCGGGTTTCAGTGTTGTTTCAGTGAATGTGGGTTTCAAAGGTAGAGAGGTTTTAATGCTAAGTCTCTTTTCATTGTAAGACTATTGCTTTGTTTAGGTTTAGTAAATGTCTATCAGTGTTTGTGCTACAAAATTTGAAATAAAAGTTGTAAATGAAATCCAAATATCTGTAATCATTGTACAAGTAAAGCATAAAACAGTATGCACACAGTGATTTAAACAGTGTCTATGACACACGGGGAGAAATAGCCAAGTAATGGGACACTAGAATGGCTGCATGGGTGGGGGGTGGTGTTGAGTGGACGTGGTAACAGAGGGGTGGGGGTGCATGGGCGGGGCTTGGGTTTGCACCCCCCTGCAAAAAATCCTGTGGGCTCCCTTGTCCTGGGTCCATCTCATTTGCTCACTTAACCAAGTACAGTTAGATCATATTCTGAGTCTAGTGTTCACTCTACTTAATACAGAGAGAAGATTTGAGAAAGCCAGCCCACTTAGGTTCTTTCTTCCTCTCTTCTTGCACTTAAAAAAATGTTTGCCCTTTATTCATTTGCTTTTACTGTATTTGTGTTTCCTCCTACTTTATTTTGCTTTTCTTAAAAGTGCTCAATTTTATTTATTCTGCTGCATTTATTACTGCTTGGTCGTAGCCTGATTAAATTGTAACTGTTATTCTGAGTCTTTTGGTTTAAGCACTTGGGCTTCATACAGTCTGTTTTACATTAAGAAGGTTTGTGGTCTGCACTGTTGTGGCAGGACAGGTAGCTTACATCCTTCTAAGCTGGGAATTGCTGATTGAAGGCCCAGTGTCTGCTATTCTAAAAGTGTATTAGTTCTGGCTTAAGCACTTGGGCTTCAGGCCAGTTAATTTACATTAAGAAGGTTTGTGGTCTGCATTCTTGTGGGAGGAGAGTCTGGATTCTGCCCTTCTGAGCTGGGAATTTCTGGTCACAGGCTTATTGTGACTGCTTATTTGAACTGTTTCTTTCTGAAATTGGTGCACCTTGTTGCTGTAGCATAGACCAGATTCAGGCCAGCTGAATCTAGCTTTGTTTGTATAACTTGAGCACTGATCCAGGCCATCTTTTTTTGGAGAAGGTTCCCCTGCACCCTAGTAAGCAGGGGTGTGCAGTTAGAACTTGTCTGATTGAAGACTGCTGGAACAGGGCTCAGTTTTGAGCTTTTTTCTGGTTAATTGGGTAAGTTGTTTAAGTCAGTTTGTTTGTTTTCTATTGTTTTATATATATAGCAGCAACACATAGCCCTTCTAAACTCACACCACCAACACCCACACATAGCAACACTAAATCCACATATGCGGAGGCCCTTAACTGTAACCTGCCCAAGCAACAAAGACCTCTGAAGCTGAAATGCAAACAAACACCAATCAAAACCAAAGTGTCACATAACTCACAACACCAGTGTACCACCCAGCAACAGCCCCTAAGGCAAGACAATGTACCTAACACTTTAGTCATAGGTGACTCTATAGTCAGGCACACTGATGTCCCACTCACCAGGCTGAACAGGAGAAAATTACAGTGAGCTGCCTGTTGGGTGCCAGGATCCGTCACATAACTCATGCACTCAAGTCACTCCACAAAAAGTACAGATATGACTGTCATTGTCCATGTTGGAGTGAATGACTTGAGATGTACCTCCCTGGACTACGTGAAAAGAGACATAGAACAGCTCTTGGATCATGTGGCCCAGGCAGGTATGACCCTAGCCCTGAGTAGCATCCTGCCTTCGCCCAGAATGATACCACAATATAAGGAAAAAATGATTGACTTCAACAATTGGCTAAGCTTCTGGTTTCATTCAAAGGGGATCCAGTATCTGTCTGCCTGGGACGACATGATCGATAGACCACGATGCTTTGCCAGAGATGGTCTGCACCTGTTGCCCCTGGGATTCAGGTTACTGGCTAAGGCTCTTGCCACCCCTATAGTGCCTTATTTAGGCAAAGTTCAAAGGACAAAACCACCACTGTAACAAGTACAAGCATGTAAAATCTGAAGGTAATGCTACTCAATGCTAGAAGTCTAAACCTCAAAATGCACTCTCTCAATGCACTCCTAAAAATGGAGAACATCGATATCTGTGCAGTAACAAAGTCCTGGTTCAATGATCCAGAGAGCACCCCTGCAATACCAGGCTACAACTCTTACCACACTTTTTGCCTACCAATCCAGGATCGAAACACTAAAGTTGGAGGAGTGTCCATATTCATCAAGGATATTCACACCGCCAGGTTAGTTGCCCAACATAAATGCATCTGAAATTCTCCAGGTGCAACTAACACTAGGTAAGACTGCAATCCAAATTGTAGCTTGGTACAGATCCCCCACCATCCCCCAGGATTATCACTACACCTTTCTAAACATACTGAAAAATATTAATATACAACCAAACACCCTAATACTGGGTAATTTCAATTACCCTGACATTAACTGGGAAAACTACTCATGTACCAACACTTTTGCCCAACGGTTCTTGTAATTCATAAATTCCAATGCCCTGGATCAACTAATCCATAGTCCCACCGGGGGCTCCAATATCCTAGACCTGGTCATTACCAACATGGGAAATCGATGCTCCACACCTATGGTCACCTCCTCGTTAGTCAGATCAGACCATAAGCTAATCACCCTTAACATCCACATCCCACCCCCACCCCCCCAGTAAGGAAACCTCCATAAAAAACTTCTCCAAGGTCAACTTCATGCTACTCAAGTCAGAAGTTACAAACTTCATGACACCCATGCAGGCGGGAACTGAAAGTTCGACTGCTGAGTCCTACACTAAGGCACTGTACAACCACATCCACTCATGCATGAATCGTGCCATCCAAAAAGAACCAAGATGTTCTCCTCCAAAAAAAGGAAGCCAATCTGGTGGTCCCCTGCCATAAATAAACTTTACTACATAAGGAAAATACTGTTGCAGAAAAGAGGAAAATCCCAGGATGCAAAAAACTCCCTTACCAGCCTCAGTAAGAAGCTGAGATCCCTCATAAAATCCTCTAAAGCTAGTTAAGAAAATAAAATTGCCAAAGATTCCAAAGTCAACCACAAGGCATTCTATAACTATGTCAAGAATCTAAATGGCAATGCTCAGATCTGCTCTGAGCTACAACAGAATGACATTAAATATACTGATCCCAAGGATATTACCAATATCCTGGCAGATCGATTCAGTGCCAAATTTACCCCCCTCTCACCCCCTAAATGGCCCATCTCAATACTGGAAGATTGCCAAATTACAGTAATAATGGCCACACAGGTAAAAAACACACTCTCCAAAGCTAAGAATACAGCAGACATGGGACCAGATGACATCCCGGGCTGTGTACTACATGAACTACAAAATGAACTGGCACCTCACCTAAGTGTCATGTTTAATCATACCCCCACCTCAGGCTTCATGCTCACTGAGTGGCGCACAGCTACAGTTATCCCACTCCACAAGGGGGGGTCCACCTTGGATCTTGGAAACTACCGCTCCATCAGTCTGACGAGCCTGATCTGCAAGGCCATGGAACGTATTATCATGGAACTTATAAACAAAGACATTGGCAACCTTAAAACACTGGACCCCACCCAGTTTGGGTTCATGAAGGGCCGATCTTGTCTCCTGAACCTTATTGACTTCCTCGAATCAGTCTCCAGAGCTGTGGATGAATGTAAGGCAGTCCACACAGCCTATCTGGACCTCACCAAGGCCTTTAACACCATCACCCACTCTGGAATCATAGATAAACTTACTAAGCTGGGCATTAATCCCTACATCACTCGATGGGTTGCCAATTGGCTTACTGACTGAACCTACACTGTAAAAGTAGCTGACTACAAATACAGCTCCAGACAAGTGACAAGTGGAGTACCTCAGGGTTCAGTCCTGGGACATCTCTTGTTTGGCATCTAATTCTCTGAAGTACAGGCCATCACTAAGGGACTCTGGCTAACAAAGTTCGCAGATGTATAACAACAGTCAACTTCCTTTGATATCACCAAAACCAAAAAAATAAAGAAGCCAAGAAGAATAAGGATCAAACGTATCCAATTGTATGAACGCTTTATTGAAAAACTGCGTTTTCGTCTAGTAATAGACTTCCTCAGATAAAACAGCTTCCACCACTTTTTCTTTTTATAGTAATTAATTATTCCAAATCCAATCACAACTCTTCATCCATTTAAAAATTGGCGTATCAAAATCAACAATTATAAAACCTCATTAAATATGTTTGTCCGTAAAACCACATATTCCTTAATACAGTTAAATCTGATAAAAAGCATTTCTTAATGAAACATTTAAAAATTTAGTATTTTCTTTTATATTAGATATATTTGTAACCATTTTTTCATAAAATGAAGATGCAATTATTGAGTTTAAATCCACGATGTTATATGGAAACCTATGTGACCATTCATAAGGGTTAGGCGCCATCTAGTGACTATTTTGAATATCTCTTTTACTATTTTGCTCTGGCTGCATTAAGCTTTAATAGTGGTAGTATAGGGATATATTCATTCAAGCCAGGTGTTCTGTTAGCCTCCAAGGCTACCTGCCACCACAGTTCCTTGTACCCGATGTTCTCCTCCCAAGGGCCACCTCTGATATCAGTTTTGACTTGGTCCAACACAAAAAAACCATAGTCATACCCTTTACATGTCCTTGTATGTCTAAATAATGCATTAGTGTCCTTCCCTTTCCTAATATCATACGTATGTTCATAGATCCTCTTTTTTAAGGATCTTTCTGTTTTACCTACGTAATAGGAAGGACACTTTTTGCAAATTACTAGATACACCAGGCCTCTCGATTCACAATTAAAATACCCCTTACTGTACAACCATAAATCTCTACTTTCCAAATATATTTTCTCACAATTTGTAACCAATTCACATTGTTTGCATTTTCCACACTTAAATGTCCCCACCTTCCTTGAATTTGCTCTGTCCCCTATTCGTAAGTTTCTAGTATTCCCTATTTCTAATATGTTTTTAATATTCAGGGAATTCTTGTACACTACTTTTGGGTTGGATTCTGCTAGTCCATTTAAGTCAGTGAGAACCTTAAATCTCTCCCATTCTTTCTGAAATAGTGTTCTTACTTTTTTTATTGAGACTATTGTATTCTAATACTAATGACTTTTCATAATTCTCTTTTTGCACACTTGTGTTTTCGTTATGATCCGTTGGCGTTTCTTTTATACCTATTATAGGTTTAAACCTTCCACTTCTTGCATTTGTTACCTCAGTCCTAAGCTTGTTGATGAAATCCTTGGGGTATCCCCTATCTGTGAACATTCTCTCCAGCTTATCACATTCTTTGATGTAGTCCCCGTCTGATGTTGTCATCTTAGACCCTCTGATAAACTGGCCCTTAACCAAGTTTCTTTTACAATGTATTGGGTGTTCACTGTCAAAATGAAGGAAGGAGTTGACATGTGTTGTTTTCCTGTATACTCTGGTCTCGAAGGAGTTAGTTGTTTTCAATATTTCTACATCTAAATAGGCAATACTATCTTGGGATGTATCATATGTGAATTTAAGGAAATTGGTTGTGTCCCCTATATATTTAATAAATTCGTTTAATTTTTCGAAGCTTCCAGTCCAAAATATTATGATGTCGTCCAAGAACCTTCTGTATAGTTTACAATATTTTGAGTAACTTGAAGGAAAAATGTACTTATCTTCCCAATTAGCTAGGACTAAATTGGCAAAAGTAGGTGCACAGGCTGCTCCCATCGCCACTCCTTTGGTTTGTTGGAAGAATTCTCCCTTATGGACTAAAAAATTATTTTTTAATATTAAGTCCATCAGGCCTGTGCACACTACTTTGTCCTCAAATGTCAATTTTTTTGTCCCAAAATACTTCTTCCTCGAACATACAAATCCCTTCTTCATATGGTATAGAACCAAATAGGTCCACTACATCAATGGTCACAAACAAAATCTCCTTATCAAATAATTTGATATCTAGTGCTCTTAGTAAATCCCAAGAGTCATGTAGGATTGCCCTTTTGTTTTTCCAAATGTGCTTAGTTTGTAGTTTGCAGATGACTGCAAACTGGGAGCCATTATTGAATCCCCAAATGATATGGATACTCTACAAAAGGGCCTTACAGAAACAGATGCTTGGTGCCAGAGCCATGGGCTCAAGCTCAATGCCAAGAAATGTATAGTTATCCCCTTTGGGAAAAAACACGTACCCATGAATTATCACATAGGTGACAGTACACTAAACACCGAAAGTGTGATAAGAGACTTAGGGACACAGGTGGACAGTTGTCTCACCTTCAATAACCACATCGCCACAACAGTCAGTAAATCCTTCTATATGGCACACCTCATCACTAAGGGCTTTTCATCCAGAAAAAAAGAGGTCATTGTCCCACTGTACTCATCCCTCATTAGACCCATTATAGAATACAATGCCCCATTTGGTATTTACCTCTTAAGAAATCTACAACAACTGGAAAGGTCGCAGAAGTACCTCACTAAAAAAATAACAGGCCTAAAGCAGGTGCCCTATGCTGACCACCTTAAAAAACTCCGTCTACTCTGAGGCGGTCTCTACTTAACATACAAGGCCATGTCAAACCCAGAGCTGTTGGACATGCTACACTTAAAGAAATCCCAATCCCTCAGAGCCACACGCCCCATAGGTTCATAGGTAGGTACTAAGCTATCGGCCCTGGGGCCTATACAAGCCCAGCCAAAGTGGTACCCTAGCTTTTGCCACCCAAGAAAATTATTTTCCTGTGCCACTGTTGAGCAGGGCCACAGAGTTGATCCCCGGGGTGAATTTCCTATTTCCCATCCAATCATCAAGATTTTTCTTGAAGAGTGCTAATGAGGAGCTTTGTTTGATATAGATAGGTAGTTTATTCCAGAGTATGGGAAGTCTCTGGGACAGGAATCTATTCCTCCGGCATGTTCTGTTTATTGTGGTAACAAGGTTTAAGTCCCTAGAACGTGTAGCTCAGAGGGATTGGGATTTCTTTAAGTGGAACATGTCCAACAGCTCTGGGTTTGAAATAGCTTTGTATGTTAGGCAGAGATCACCTCTGAGTAGGCGATATGTGACAAAGTAAAGCTGGAGTTTTTTGAGACGGTCTGCGTAGGGCATCTGTTTGAGGCCGGTAATCCTTTTTGTGAGGTATTTCTGTGACCTTTCCAGTTGTTGTAGATGTCTTGTGAGGTACATACCAAAAGGGGCGTTGTACTCTATAACAGGTCTAATGAGTGATGATAAACCTTTTGTGATGAGGTGTGCCATGTAGAAGAATTTCCTGATTACTGTGGCAATGTGATTATCAAAGAAGAGACTACTGTCCACCTGTGTCCTAAGGTCTCTTATCGCACTTTCGGTGTTAAGTATACTACTGCCTATGTTCTAGTTCATGGGTACAGAGTTTTTAACCAAAGGGGATGACAATGCACTTTTTGGCATTGAGCTTGAGGCCATGGCTTTGACATCAGGCATCTGTCTCAGTGAGGCCCTTTTGTAGGATGTCCACATCATTAGGAGTTTCGATTATGGCTTCTAGTTTGCAGTCATCTATGAACTTCATTAGCCAAAGACCTTCTGTGTTAGCCTGTACTTCAGAGAAGTAGATGCCAAACAGGAGAGGACCCAGGACTGAACCCTGTGGTACTCCACTTGTCACTGGTCTGAAGTCGGATTTGGTGTCTGCTACTTTCACTTTGTGGGTTCTGTCAGTGAGCCAGTTGGCAACCCATCTTGTGACATAGGGATTTATACCTAGTTTAGTGAGTTTATCTATAATTCCAGAGTGGGGGATGGTGTTGAAAGCCTTGGCAAGATCTAGATAGGCTGTGTGAACCACCGTACCCTTGTCTACGGCTTTGATGACTGCTTCAAAGAAGTCTATCAGGTTTAGGAGACATGATCTGCCTTTTACAAACCTGAACTGGGTGGGGTCCAGAGTTTGTCTTTGTTTATAAGTTCCATGATCATACGTTCCATGGCCTTGCAGACCAAGGTCATCAGGCTAATGGGGTGGTAGTTCCTGGGGTCCATGGTGGCTCCCCTCTTGTGGAGTGGGATAACCATCGCTGTGCACCATTCAGCAGGCAATAAGCCTGAGGTGAGGCTATGACTGAACATAGTACTTAGGTGGGGTGCCAGTTCGTTTTGTAGTTTGTGTAGAACTCAGCTTGGGATGTTGTCTGGTCCCATGGATGCTGTGTTCTTGGCTTTGGAGAGTGTGTTTTTTACCTGTGCAGCCGTGATTACAGGAACTTTGCATTCTTCCGGTATAGAGATGGGCTCTTTAGTGGGTGAGAGGGGGGTAAAGTTAGCACTGAACCTATCTGCCAGGATGTTGGCAATATCAGTTGGGTCTGTATATTATGCACCATTGTGCTGTAACTCAGAGCATATCTGAGTGTTGCCATTGAGATTCTTGACATAGCTATAGAATGCTTTGTGGTTGTCTTTAGAATCAGTTGCGATTTTGTTTTCTTAACTAGCTTTGGATGATTTTATCAGGGATCACAGCTTCTTACTGAGGCTGACCAGGGAGCTCCTCCACTTATGGGATTTTACTCTCTTTTGCAACAGTTTCTTCCTTCTGTTTTTACAGTTTGTTTATGGCAGGGGACCACCAGATTGGCTTCTTTTTTTTGGAGGATAGTGTCTTGGTTCTGTTTTGGGATAGCACGATCCATGCACTCATGTAAGTGCTTATGTGTAGGATTCAGTAGTCGTAACTGTATTGTCAATCTGTATGTGTGTCATGAAGTTCAGCACTTCTGTCTTAAGAAGCATGAAGTTGGCTTTGGAGAAATTTTTTACCATGGTTTCCTTAATGGGGGGGGGGGGGTGTAGGGGAAGTATGTGGATATCTAGGGTAATTAGCTTATGGTCAGATCGGACCAATGAGGCATTGACTTCAGGTGTGGAACATCGGTCACTCGTGTTGGTAATGACTAGATCTAAGATATTGTTGCCCCTGGTGGGGGTGTGGATAAGTTGATCCAGGGCATTGGAGTTTATGAATTCTGAAAGCATTGAGAAAAAGAGGAGTGGGAATCCTGGGGCATGGTGGGTGATCTGTAGCAAGCTACAATTTGGATTGCAGTTTTGCTCAGAGTTAGTTGCACTTGGATAACCTCGGATGCATTATGCTGAGCAGCTAGCCTGGAGGTGTGGATATCCTTAATGAATATGGACACACCTCTGCCTTTGGTGTTCCGGTCCAGGTTACATGGCCGAAAAGTGTGGTATGAGTTATAGCCTGGTAGTGCAGGGTTGCTCTCTGGAGCCTTGAACTAGGTCTCTGTCACTGCACATATATTGATGTTCTCCATTTTAAGGAGTGCCTCGAGTGAGTGCATTTTGAGATTTAGACTTCTAGCATCGAGTAGCATCACCCTCAGTTTTTGCTTGCCTGTTCCTGTTACGGTGGTGAATTTGTCATTTAAACCTTGCCTAAAAAAGGCACTATAGGAGCGGCAAGAACCTTAGTCAGTATCCGGAATCCCAGGGGTGACAGGTGCAGGCCATCTCTGGCAAAGCATCATGGTCTGTCGACCATGTCATCCCAGGCAGACAGATACTGGATCCCTTTAGAATGGCACCAGAAGCTTAGCCAATTGTTGAAGTCAATCATTTTGTCCTTGTACTGTGGCATCTTTCTGGGTGATGGCAGAATGCTACTCAGAGCTAGGGTCATACCTGCCTGGGCTAAAAAATCAGAGAGCTCTTTCATGTCTCTTTTCATGTACTCCAGGGAGGTACATCTCAGGTCATTCACACCAACATGGACGGTGACAGAGTCATATTTGTACTTGTTGCGGAGTGACCTGAGAGTGTGGGTTATGTGGCGGATCCTGAAACCCGACAGGCAGCTGACATTAAACTTCTCCTTGTTTAGCCTGGTGAGTGGGACATCAGTGTGCCTGACTATAGAGTCACCAATGACTAGTGTGTTGGGTAAGTTGTTTTGCCTTATTGGCTGTGGTTGAGTGGCATACTGAGTCTGTGGGCTATGTGTCCTTTGGGTTGTGTTGGGGGATGGAGGTTGCTTGCATTTCTGCTTTGGAGGTCTCTGTTGCTTGAGTAGATTATTAATGAGAGCCTCTGTGAATCTTTTTGTGTTTCTATATGTGGATTTTTGTGGTGTAGATTTAGTGAGACTATGTGATGAGTGTGGTGTGGTGCAAGTGTTTACCTTCTCCTCTTGACTGGCAAGTTCAGTCTTGATTGGAGAGAGCTTTACCTCCAGTTTGGCTAGATAAGTGCATCTCTCATAGGTTGTAGTGTTGGGTGGTAGGAGGAGAGGGTTGCCTGTGTACTTGAGGCAATTTCTACATTGCCCCAAGATGCCCAGATTCATCAGATAGACTGGAGAGAACACTGGGAGCTGACCCTTGGACATGCCTGAATAAAAAACTATTTTCCTCTAGATAAGTGAGGAAAGTGAGTACAAGAGCTGTTTTTCTCTAAGCAAGTGGGGAAAGTAAGTACCAAAACTGTTTTCCTCTAGGTAATGAGGAAGGTTGAGTGCTGTAGCAATTAGTAGGTTATTTAGTGCTTACAAGTCCTGAACATGTGCTGATCACGAATAAGCAAATTCAAGTGCTAAAACTAAGAATCTGTATCTGGACTAAACTAGTTACAGGAAAGGGGGGAAACAAGTGCAAATGCGGGCTTTTAAATCAGAAAGTTGAGAGAGATGGAAAAACTGCCCAAATGGCCAATAACTACAATTTCTGGGCCAGAACCACTCCTTATGTGGTAGATAGGTTACCTAATGCTTACCACTCCCACTGATAAGCTAGAAGGCTTCCCTCCATCACAGAAAGCTTGGAGGTGGGGGGGGGGTCAGAAGCTTACATACAGTCCTGGATACAGCAAATCTGAATCTGGACTACACTAGTTACAGGGAAGATATATGAGTATGTAGCAATGTTAGACCAAACAGTTTAAAAAATGAAATCAAATTAAAATTGACTAAAAACAAGCGCAGAAGGAGTCTATTAGGTAGGATGAGGTAAAGAGATGGGACTGGGGGGAGTGTCCCAGATCAAATCTACAGTGGGGGCGGGCAACTGCAAAAGCCTCTAAATTTAAACAACAACACAGGAATAGGGAGGGTGGGTATGGGAAAAACCAACACCTTCAGCAGAGATCTGAAAAACTATTCAGTGAAGCAAAAATAACAGTGCACAACTCTGAAGTCAGCCAGCAATGATATAAAATTAGTCAAACAACAATTACCAGTACACAACTCTGAAGTGTTGTCCAGGGATCTAAATCTTTTCATCACATTAAACAAAACATGCTGGAGGGATAGAATCCTGACCCAGAGACTCCCCGGACTCTGGAATAGACTGCCCATAAATGTCAAGCAAAGCACCTCTTTGGCCCTCTTCAAAAGGAACCTTGATGATTGGATGGGAGAAAGGAAATTCACCCCGGGGATCACGTCAGTTGCCCTGCTAGATAGGGGTCCAGGGAAGTAAATAGTGTGGGAAGAAATAGCCAGGGAATTGTTATGGCTAGGCTTGTATAGGCCCTAGGGCCGATAGCCTAGTACCAACCTATGAACCTATGAACTTATTTTTTCTAAACTGAGGGCACATTTTTTTGTTTTCTATTTCCTGTGGGCATTCTATAGAAAGTTCTATTCCATCTTTCTGTGGCACATTCTCTTCAGTTTCATCCTGTTCCATCCATTGCTCTGTCATATGGAAACTTGCTTGCCTATCACTCCTCAATTGACTGTGTCAGAGTTTTCACAGTTTTCTGTTCCTTCCCTTGCTGTCCAGCTCCAAGTGAACATTTATAATGGTTTACTGTGGAAGGCTCCAAAATATCTCCATATAGCACCTGATCAATTGCTTTCCATTCCACTGGTTTCCTTTAATTTGTATATCCTTTGCTCTATCCTGTTGTGGTGCTTTCTGAATTAGATTTTCTACACTGATTCCATCCCTTTGGAGATATTTCAAGACATCCATTTCTATTTATTTAATGTCTCCATTACTGACCTCCTTTTCTGCTTTTCCTCTTTGTCTTCTTATTTTTGTATTGTAAAGTGTTCCATGTTTGGATTCCTTTGCCTGTGTTTCTATTCAAATATCTTTGGTGCTGCTCTTTTTGTATTGATTAATTTTGCATTCTCCTTTGCATAGATGTTACACCAAATCAAATCACTTTTTCTTTCCCAAGTCCATATTTCTCCTTCAGATGTCTCCTGATCTTCCTGTTTCTTCTTACTTTGGGGACTTGTTCCATCATGCTGTGATGTAACCTTGTGTTAGATCTTCTACACCAAATCCTTCACTTTGCAGGCACTCCATCACTTCAATTTTTATTTTTGTAAGTTCTACTTTACTAATCTTCTTTTCTACATTCCCTCTTTGTGATATTATTTTTTTATTGTGAAATTTTCCATATCTGGATGCTTTGCCTGTATTTCTCTTTGAATATCTTTGGGGCTACCTTCATGTTGATTAATTTGGCTTTCACCTTTGCATAAATATTGCACCATATCAAATGTCTCTTTTTTTTCCATGTCCATGTTTCCTTTTTATACTTTTCAAAATATTTAGGTTTTGTTATGTTTTCATACTTCTTCAGATCTTTCTTTTTCCAAACAGATCAAAGTTTCTTGATCTATATATTACATTTCAAAAATCTGTTGTATTAATGACCAAAATTTTTTTATTTGACACTTCTGATAGTTTTTCTTGCAGAAGTATTTTTCTTTCTTCTAACTTCTATCTTATCTCTTATTTTTTTTTGTATATATTGTTTCTGGAAATTCTGGACTTTTTGCATAATAATAACAATACATAATTTATTTCTTATCAATTGTCCACTCTATCATCTTTATGGTTCTTCTTTGGCCTATCAGTTTTTGTGATTTCTATGGACTGGTACTTCCTTCTACAATAGGAGAGCCATCCTCCCTCTGGGTCTGGCCCGATTGTAGGAATGTTTCCATATTTTGATGATTCTACACTGTCATTTTTTCCAGTCCTGGCACCAGTGCGCCTTCCAGGATTAAGCACTTTTTTATCCTGGGTGTTGTGCACTGTGATACAAATGTGAAACAAAAGAGGGGAACATTGAGAGAGTGTGATTATTTGACTGTTGCCTCACTATATCTTGACATCCTTTTTATTCTTTCTTATTTCTTCTTGAAACATTCTAGTCTTCTGAGCAGGCATAAGAGATGATGTTCTGTTCTGGAACATGCTGATGATTTCAGCAAGTTACATTCATTTACGAAACTGCGGTGGTGGTACTGCGGTAGCGTTGTCACCTCACAGTAAGACGTTGTCCTGTTTGATTCTCAGCTAAAGCGTCTTCTGTGTGGAGACATGCATGAATGGGTGTACCTTTGTTGAAGGTTGTGCATCAGGGCTGGCAACTCGGTATGTAAAAATCTACTGCCAATCATTAGCGGACCGGAGTTCTGCTGTGGTGACCCGTAACTGGGAAAAGCCAAAAGATACAACAACATTCATTTATGAAACGTGACTTGTTTACTACTTTTGGTTATGCAATATGACTTAAAATGATGTTATGTTCTGAAACGTTCTAGTCTTCTGGGCAGGCATAAGAGATGATGCTCTGTTCTGGAACATTCTGATGATTTCAGCAAGTTACATTTGATTATGAAACATACTTTGTTTACTACTTTTGGTAATGAAACATGACTTGTCTGGAGTTTTCTAGTAATGTACTAAAACTCGCAAGGTTATTGGAATATCCCAGTGTAGTATTTGAAATTTGCAGAATCATTGTACTTGGCAGGATTTGCTGTTCCTTCTGGGGTGGGTGGCCAACACCACAGAATGCTCTAGCAAGATCCAGCCTACACTGGGAAAGTACTGATTCTCATGACTTGTGGTAAACATTCTGGTTATATATAGATGTGATTCTTCGCACTCAGGCAGAAGCCTCACCTGTGGAGTGGACACACTGCCCTGCAATGTTTTCCCGATGAAGACGCCTGCCTGACTGCAATGGGGCTTCCCAGTCGAGACTGAAGACAGGATGAAGCTTTCCCTTTATCGGTGATGTATAACTTTCTTTAAATGTATTGTCTAATCTTATTTTCTGCTAAACTTTTTATTTTAGTAGAATAGAGGGAATTTACTTTTCTGCTTCTAACAGACAAAGTTTATTAGCTTGTTAGTTTTCTTGGTGTCAGTAGAAATAAAGTTTGTATTAGTTAACTTTTGGTGTATAGTGTTTTTATTTTGAATCCTGCTCATTAGGCAATACATGCACCCAGATATCTTTTTTTAGTTTTTGACGTAATTTCTGTCCATAATAAATGTTATATAAATAGTCTATATATCAGTGTTACTTTGGTGAGATTTTGTGAAAAATGGGGTCCACCTCATGAAGGTACTCACCAAGACTTGAGAATGAATTCGGCTTCAGCACTACTACTCTTCTTTGCTTGCTGACTTTTCATCTCTCCATTTGGACCCCCAAATGGTATATAATTTTTTGCTGATGTGTTCTCAGGTCATCATTACTAATTCCTTCTCCTCCCAGTGCTTTTTTTGTCTCCAGTTTACATAGTTATTTTTTTTAATATAATCTAGTTTGATTCTAGTATCTGAGTTTACCTGAATGCCACTGGAATGACTTATCATTCCCTTTGTGAAGCCAATCCATCTTACATAAAATTTTGTACATACATCTGTAATCTGTTGTGTCTGAGAATACATTTTGGAATCTGCACACAGTTTATCAATTTGTAACCCTTTGCTTCCATATCCTATGTATCTATAAAATGGTTTCCTATTGTGCTCAATATTTTTATGTACATTTTTTTTCAAGTTTCTTCTTGAGCTTTTTTCACACTATGCTAAATTTGTTTGCCAGCTTGTTTTTTTCAGTTTTCAAAGTTGTAGTTCAACTAATTTTCCATTTCTTATATTTTCTGTTTTTTACCTTAATCAGATATATTGTTCTTATGGAGGACACCCACTTGAAATTGTATGCCTAGATCCTGATGTTAAACATTTTTTGACTTTTTGCACTCAATTTCTCTTTCAAAACTTTCCACATGCCTTCTACAGTTTTTCCACTGAATTCATCATTCCAATTAGTTTTACATAGTGACTTTTTGCTTCCATATAATCTGTAAATTAATCTGCTGAGCATTTATTTAGATTTCAGTTTCACAAAACTATCTAGCAAAGAATTAAGCTTTATAACCCTATCATCACTGCACATTAATGGTAGTAAAACTTGACGTAATGTAACAGTAAGTTCTTATGAACACAATGTCTAGTATGTTCCTTTCCCTGGTATTTTTTTTTTCACAATCTGACTCAATAGTTGCTGCTGAGCATACATTGTGAATAATTTCCATGCTAATGTTGTTGAGTCAATATTATTCCAGTCTGTTTCTGGTAAATTTAACCCCCCAGCCACTATTATTCTTCCCTCCCGAGTTCCATGCAAGAAATGTATGAATTCCTCTGGGTCATCAGCACTTGACTTTGGTGGTCTATGCACGCCAACAATTGTTATATGTTCTAGGGTTGTATTTATTGTCACAGTTATACAAGCTATAGTATTGGTGATATCATTGAATCTGTAATAATCACAGGTCTCATAATTATCTTTAATCCCTGTCATAATGCCTTCATGTGACTTTTTGTTAGAATGTCTGTTACAGTAAAAATATATGTACCGTGATAGAACTGATTTACAGTTATTATTCTTTAACAGTGTTTCACAAACAATAATAACATCAATCTTGTGGGAACATAGCAAATTTTTCAAGAAAACAAATGTATTATTAATACTCCTTTTAACATTCTCAAACATCAGAGATGCATCATATTTTTCTATCTGTGAACTGTTACATTTTTGACCTTGCAAAAATCCTGCCTTGTGTTTGTCAAATATTGCAAAATACCTGCTGCAAAAATTATCTTCCCTGATCTTGACAAATGTATGCCATCCTGTCTGAACAGATGTGGGTCCAAAATTAAGCTTGGATGCCCTACACATTGCAGTTTTTTAAAACAGGACATTTTGTTATGTAGGTATTTACCCAAAACATATTTTTATTCAGTGACCTGACTCTTCTTTCTATATACAATTTTTGAAAAAATATGTCCGAACACCAGCACAAGCTATGCTATCTACGAAGGCTGTAAGTTCCCTACTAACAGTCAAACAGTCCTTGAGGATCATTTGTACCAATGTGAATAGAAACAGATCCATACTTCCTTACATTAAGGCATTGTAAGGCTTGTCTCACATCATTTATTTTTACTCCTTGCCACATAACACTATTTGATGTTTATTATCTTCAATGCAAATGTAAGTATCAGTTCCTTTAATAATTGAATCTCCAATTACAAAAAATATATTTTCTGACAAGGTTTGAACAATCTTCAACTTAAGTTCAATAATACCTGCTCTATCAATTCTTAGAAAGGAATGATCTTCATCACTATTAGTCTTATTAATCATACTGTTTTCACTGTGTGTTATATTTGCAAGCATACAGTTCTCATCCAGCTAGCTTTGTACATCCACAGCTTGACCCATGCTGTCAACATCTGTCTTTCTCGTCTTTTTTATTACAGTAATATTCTTCAATCTTTCCATATTCAGTTTTGATTTCTTCCATTTCACCTGTCCTTTGCCTCTTTTTTCTAACTTCTTGTTGGGAAAAATGTTGCATTTTTCTATAGACAGAAGGTTTCCTGATGGAAAAAAAATATCATTCCCTGTAATTTGTGTGCCACATAACAAAGCAGTGCCCTTTCCAATATGTATTCTCTTTACTTTACAGTTATCAGTTTCTTTTTCTTCATTATTATTCGCTGTTATCTTCTTGCTTTCTTTCTGTTTTTTATTTCCTTCTAAAGACTTTGAATCCTCAGACTGCTGAACACTTGTATCTGCAATTCCAAAGTTGTCAGGGGCATTGTCTCACAGTCCAGTAATTAATATAAGTAACAGCAGTTCACTAAGCCATGCCAATTGCAAGTCTAGATTTAGTACTAATGACACTAAGCAAATCATCCAACTTTTGACATGAGGGATACAGACCACCAGTGTTAGCAGGTGTTACCTTTAAATATACATACCATTTATTACACTGTACAAGACATGTGTGCTTAACAAATTATTAATGGCATACTCATTTAAGATTTTCATATTCAGCTTCAAAGCAATAAAAAATTATATAAGAAAAGGATAATCAAAGTCCATTACCAAAATAGTCAAAGTGAACTTAAATCAACTTCTATGAGAAAAATCATACAATCAATATACAACTAAATACTAAAGTACAGTAACATTGTTGATCTTACCATATAAGTTCTGAAATTCAGACAAATTCTGTAATTTCTTTACGTTGTGTGCGAATGCACGCAGTAGCTTCTGTACACTATCGCTCACAGTCGAACCTCTTTTAAAAAGTAAAGCTCAATAAATCACTAGCCAAGACAGGATTGTTTAGATAAGCTCTGGGTTGTCCTGTCTGTAGTCTTGGTACCTTTATAGCTGAATATGCCCCTTAGGATGCCTAGAGTTTGCCCATTTGAAAACTATCCTTTACAAGCAACAAACAGTGAAAATTAAAGGTAAAACAGCAAAATATAAATTAAAGTAAATCTACTGTTCTACAAGCTATCCCTTCCTTCCTATTAAAAGTGAAAAAAAAAAACAGTGGTAAGAAATAAAATATAAATTCAAATAAAACTTCTCTTCTGAGGCAGCTCCACAGTAGACCACAAACCAAGACAGGTTTGTTCAGATACGCTCTGGATTGTATTATTTTTTTACTCGTTGAAGTTCAAACTCTGCATAACTCTGTAGTTCAGGAACAGTGTCTCTGTCTGGTGCCTGTATCAAGTCCTGCTTTTCTGATATCTTTCATTATTTCAGGTCAAGAAGAATCCTATCTATTGTCTTTAATTGAGCATGGACCTCTCTTATTGTTTGTTTTCTATTGTATATGGCCTAAGTGGGTGGATTGATAGTAACAACGTCTTGCTGCTCCGAAGTCATATCAAGTGGATGTGGAAATCTGTTAAAATATCCATTCTTTAAAGTAGACAGTTATTTAGCTGAGCTGTCAAAATAGGATTTTTGTTTTGCTTCTGCTGAGTTCTTTGTCAAACTGATTTGCATTGGGTACGTTCATATTCTGTTTGCAGCAATATTGTTATGACATACAATGTTATCTTGATCTTGTTATCCTGATTTTCCTCCACAATCAAATAACTTTAATGGAGTGTTTCTGTAATCAAATAGACATAGACAGCAATTGTGCTTTGACCTTGTATCACAATTTTTATCATACTTTTGACAGTGCAATCTAACTGTCTACATGATTATTAGATAGAAAATACCACAGAAAAGTCATAAGATGATGAAACTCTCTCTCTCATACAAAAAATAACATTTCTAGCTGGCAAAGTATGGACCATTATAAAATACAGAGATGTTAGGTATTCCTTGACAGGAAAATTTGCTTACAACTGCATAATGGCTGATTGCAAAGATATATAACATATCATTACACTTATAGATACTTTGAATAATAGTCAAAACAAATGAGATACTGACTGTCCTTGAACTAAAATAAGTCTGCAGTTAATTTATTCCTTGGCTTGCCAGGTATTTCATGAAGAATTATAGGGACTTTGGCATTACTCTTACAAAACATTGTACAGACATGTCAGTTTTTACCAATAATTTCTATTGATGAGACTTTCTAGGATCAGATATTATGTCACAGGCTCTCTTTTTAAACTAAGCCAAGTGCGCTTTATGAATTATTTTCATAATATTCTCACATAATCAATTTGGTGTATTATTCTGCATCTGAAAAACAATCATTGTGATAAATAGAACATTATGCAAAGTGTAGTTCATCTGGATGGGAAATGAAAGTTTTGCCTTCTCATCTGCCCATCTTGACAGCAACATATATTTCATTATTTGTGTTTCAGTTTCTCATCTGATGTACTGGATAATTTCTTGTAGCATACTGTCAGTTCCTTTGAACAAGTCAGAAAAAAATGTTACATGAAATGTTAGAAATCATGTATTTATTCCATTACCACTCCTCACTCGTCTCTATTTGTGTGTTGTAACAGCTGTAGTGCAAAAATAAGTGCAAATTATTTGCTTCACAAATCTGTGGCCTGTTAGCTTCGCAATTTTGCAAACCACTTCTTTCACAAGAGGTTAACTAAAATGATTAATTCTGTGGAAAGTATTCCTTATTTCTATGAGATGGCATTCCTATTTTACATGGATGGATATTAGTCGCCATTACATTTCAAGACACCTGGCTGTGCCCCCCCCCCCCATCTCAAGGCTCAGCTTACTTCTCTGAGATTGCATTAGTGTCGAGGCATTGTGGAGGAAAGTTACTGAGTGTATCTGTTTAATGCTGCACATACAACTTCCCTATTCACTACAGGTTTATATTTTGTTGGGTCATCCAACTTAGTTAGGGTAGGGTGTTCCCTTTAGAAGCATCTTAATTAAGCGCATTCTGGCAATCTTATGAGACCTCAGGTCCTGGTTTTTAAAGTAAAGCATAACATTGTTACAGAGTAGACTCCCATACTAGTACCACTTTATTTCAGAGATGTAGCTACTCTAGTCTTAAACCATCCATGTTTTTTTCTTGTCTTTGGGATCAGTGGACATTTTATTTAGCTCTTTGTTCATACTTTCCCATGCCCCTTTTATGCTAGGCTTCCCTGGTGTTTGACTGTTTTTTCTTCCCTTCCTTTGATTTAGCCATAGGGTTCTCAGCTCATCATACTACTTTACATTATCTTGGTATGTGGCTTATTTTATGATATTTATTATCAGTGTCTAAATATTGCCTGCTTTAATAATCTGTACATCTACTATACTAACTTATGGTTAGTTGTTGATGTTTCTCTTTTTTTTCTTCTGTTTTCTTTTCTATTTTTCCTTATCTAATACATTGCAGTGCATTGCCATGGTATATAATGAATTGATGCTGGTTAGTTTAATTATTCTTAATGATCAGTGTTATATTAGTAGCACTTTCGGATGTTAATATTGCTATTTAGTTTTACTATGTTGGCTTTTACGCATGCATATTGATTCTTCCCACACATGTCCAGTGAAAACTCATATGTTCAAAAAATCACTTCCTCTACCAATGTGTGAACAAACTGCTTCACAAACATACATGTGATTATCTCTGTTATTCGGCATAACACCTTCTTCAGAAGTATGCAACTATTTATCTTAACTGACTCCATAATGATCTCTAGTACACTGTGGCTGCAACTGTACCTGTGTAGTAGATAAACCACAATGAACTGCTCACAAGCCAGTCTACCTAATATATTCTCTTATTTTACTGGCACAATTTGAAACAGAAGATTGAAGGCATTATTTTTATAAATATAACACCATTCTTTGTGATCTAGTGATTTTAACTTGTGACCTGAATAAATCAACAGTAAAGCTATAATCTCTAATATAAAAACTTTCAAGACAATTCTCTGAATGCATTCTCAGTTAAGATATTGCATTTTCTTCCATTATTAAGCTTAAATGTGCTCCTCAAACCTTTTATGGACAACTTTTCAGTGCAATGTTTTTTAAAATGGCAGCACTGCTGAAATTATTTTCTTGTGAAGGAGCAGTATGTAGTTCGTATACATCAATTACATTCAAAAACAATTATTAGATCAAACCTTCGAATTAACAGTTGAACAGTCAATAGGTTTGTCTGCATTGGTTACTTGAAATTTTTTTTCTCTGACTTTTTCACTTTCCTCTAGATTTGCAAACTTTATAGCAATTTTAAGCAACCTGCATTTCCTACATACTCTGCTTACTGAGCACCATGGCTTTGTATCATAGGCAAAATCACATCTTTAACAAAATGGTGGCTGGTTAACTGAATTTTTTTTTCATTTTAACTATGTCATCAAGAACCATCAGGCCCATTTGCAACCACACAGCTGAAACATTTTCCACCAGGAACTATGCCCCCCAAAAAATCATTCTGTTGATCTTTACTCACTTCTGTTTCATTTTCCACATAACAAGTTCCTTGGCTAGTTGTTCCATATTGATCCTAATTAATTTAACAGCTCAACATTCAGTCACAGCTTTTTCTAGAGTTAATTCATATACTAACAGTAGTTTATTTTTCATTACATTATTTCTATGCAATAAAAAAAATACAGCTCTCTAATTTCACAGTAGTTTCACAGATTCATAGATTCATAGACAGTTACTGTGGGTTACGACCCAGGAACCCTTTTAAAACCAAGCCAAGTTTTCCTAAAAGTTTAATGATGTCTTGTATCCAAACATGACATCGAGGGCTAGGCATTTATAAGATACCTCAGTCCATAAGGGACATCAGTGCCACGGCAGGTATACATTTCCTATTCCCTCTCCACGGTTCTGGTTTGTGCTTAAATTGGATAAAAGACTAACTTAACTTCACATGGACAGGTAGTCTATTTCAAAGTAGAGGCAGTCTCTGGGACACATATTTGTCTCTCCAGCATGTTCTCTTTAAGGCACAGACAAAATCCAGGTCCCTAGACCTTGCATGTCTGGTACTGTTTGACTTATAAATATGCAGGAGAATCATATGTGTGGGGTTTGCAGATGCCTTCTAAGCCAGGGAAAGATCATCCTTCAAGAATCTGTAGGAGACTGAGTAAAGGAAAAAGGCTTTAAGGCACTCTGCATAAAGCATGCTTAATATACCTTGTTTTCATTTTGTAAGTAACCTCTGAGGTTGTTCTAGTTGATGTATATGCATGGTCAGATACACACCAAAGAGAGCATTGTACTGGTCTGATAAGGGCAGAATACAGTGGGATAATGACCTCTTTGGACCTGAATATTTTTCTTTTTTTATTATTTTAACGTAATCACAAGGTTGTCAATATATTCTTGACTCCCTTGACTTCTGGTGAAAAAGAAGTGATGATTCTTTTTTGGATCACAAAACTACTTAAACTTGTCTGCACTAACAGACATATTAATCTGTTGATCTTCAACAAGATTAAACTTACTGCATCATCTGAAGAAATGTACACTTTCTTAATTCAGTCTGCTATATCACATACCATATTATAGAGATACAATTTCTGCTACCGTGTTTCCGGCTCCCTGACATGCTGCACTGTAGAGTCAATGCTGCTGGTGGTGTATGTGTAAGTACGGATGCCATAATGACTTTGCAACTATGGATAAAAATGTTTGTGATTCACATAATTTGCTATGAAAAAGCTCAATACTTTCTATTCTAAAGGTGAAAAAAGTTTCCTCTGAGAGTTTTTAATTATGTCTGTTATTCGCTCAGGTATACCTTGCTTGATTCATTTCTTCAATTATATTTTGAACGTAATGCTTATTTCACTATTTTGCTATTTCTTGATAAATTAGTTGCTAATATTTTGTAACTTGTTTCGACAAGAAGTTTTGTTCATTTCAATTGCCTGCATCTTCCATAGTAATCCATTGGAAAACTGTACCTTTATATTGGTTTTGTTGATCCTTCTGTTGGTAATGTTACGAACTTATTGATACTACACGATCATTATCTTGGTTTACTCATTAAAAATCAAATAATAATTTTCCAGTAATTCAAAACAGCTACACTGCTTTCTTCTATATATATATATATATATATATATATATATATATATATATATATAAACCAAAACCTATCAAATACACCCTTTCATGAATATAGCCTTCTTAGCCTCTTCTTATCTACCTCTGTCTCCATCCTCAGATTTCAATTCATTCAACATGTCTACACAAAGGAAGTTGTATCCACCTAACAAAAATAAATAAAGTTACTACCTGATATATGTTAGACAGCTATTTAAATGCCTATGTGCAACAGGAGAATTTGGCTCAAATATCCAGGAAGGAAGGTATTAAAGGCACAGTAATGAGGGCATGGTCAAGATGCCAGTCTGATAGCAGCAGAAATCCATAGCCCTGCTTAGATTTTAATACCCTGACAGGAAATATATTTTATTTTTTAGAAAACTCTATTTATTTATTTAAGTTTGATGACCAGGGAAGTCCACTGGGCCATAAAGAGCCCATTTTCAGTGGAGGCCCGGGGAGAAAAGCTTCAAATATTACAAGTTACATATTACATGTTACAAAACAATAACAAAGATTTGTACAGAACAATTAAAACATTTACAGAAATATAATACATTATGTAATAAGCTTTTAGTGAGTTAACATTTAAACAAACAGTTACTAGCCCTTTTGGAGGTTGGGTAAAACTGAACATTTGCAGAAAAAGACATTTTTTGTCAAATAAGCTCTTTGTAAGTAAACATTAAACAAGTAGCTACTAGCTCTTTGCAGGTTAGCTGGACAATTTTGCATGGAGAGAGAGTACAAGAACATTGGATCATGAAAAGTATAGTACATTAGATAGCAGAGAGAAAATCAGTCCCTGGTAGGGTGAGACTGTTTGAGGTTGAGATAAAGCAATAGAATTGGTAAATGGTAATGAATTCAGTGCAGGGTAGAAAGAGATGGAGTGGAGAGGGGTTTACATTGGAGCATGACATGGGCATTCCCATTTGGCTGATAGATGAGAGAATAGCTGAGATTTAAAATTAGTATGGTTTGGATGGTGACAAAGGTACTGGGGAGGGGAAAGTTCCACTGCTTGGCTAAGGAGTAGGACAGTAGCAGGTGGCCAGGAGGTCATGCTGGTTTGTGGACCTGAAGGAGATTTTGGTTTGTGGATCTGAGTTGGTGGTTGGGTATATAGGGTTTTAAGAATGTAGCAAGAGATGGGCAGTTTGTGGGTTTAAAAATGAGCTTGTGGGCAATGGTGAGTTGTAGGTAACTGAGGTAGTTGGGGAGTTCAAGCCAAATGAGGGTGAGGAGGGAGTGGCAGTGGTGGGATGAGATTTTTGAATTGGTTGCAAATTTGTAGATCTTGTGGTAGTGGGATTCATGTTTGGATAGTAAGCCGAGGAGGAGATTT
This sequence comes from Protopterus annectens, assembly GCF_019279795.1. Lineage (NCBI taxonomy): Eukaryota > Metazoa > Chordata > Ceratodontiformes > Protopteridae > Protopterus > Protopterus annectens. The sequence continues at coordinate 1,292,727,129 of NC_056745.1, forward strand.
GTGAACAGAGGGGAAACCATACATCAGGGAGGGGAGCAAGAAGGTGGATGCCAGAGTTTGATGGGTAGAGTGGCTGAGGAAGTGGTTGTGTTTGTAGAGGAGACCTATCTTTTGGTGTTTTTTTTTTATTGCGGAGTGGATGTGGGTATCACATTTTAATTCATCATCAATGATGATGCTTTGTACAGTGAATGAGGTTTTTTCAATAATAGAGTTTTTGTTAGGGAAAAAGATCATTAGTTTGGTTTTAGTTGCATTTAGAGCTAAGTGGTTGGACTGCATCCAGGTTTTGGTTGTGGAGAAGGCTAACTGGGTTTTTGCAAGGAGCTCAGAGGGTGAGACGGCTGAACAGATGATAGTCAAGTCATCTGCATATTGGATGACAGATGACTCTGGTGGAGTGGTGAAAGTTGTTAATAAACAGGTTAACGAGTAGAGGGCCAAGAACAGAACCTTGAGGGATGCCTCTAGGTGTAGGGAGGAAGGGGGAGGTTGAAGTTTTCCACTGGACATCTTGTTGGCAGTTGGTCAGGTAGCTGGAAAACCAGGCTATAGTGGAGGGAAGGAGATGTAGGGTGGAAAGTTGGGCTATGAGTAGCGTGCGAGAGATGGTGTCAAAGGCTTTTGACAATCTAGGAATAGTGTAGATACAAATTTGCCTGAGTCTTATTCAATGTTGATGGTTTCCAGAAAGGAAAGAAGGACAGTCATGGTGAAGTGGCCAGGGTGGAAGCTGTGTTGGGTAGGGGAGGGAGGATTGTTTTGGGTTAGGTGTGTTATTAGTTGCACTTGGATGGTTTTCTCTAGAATTTTAGAAAGAAGGGAAAGGATGACAATAGGCCTGAAGTTGGTGGTGTCAGTATTCTTGCCAACTTTGTTTGGGGAATGATGTAGACATGGTGCCAGGTGGAAGAGATGTATGATTCTTGTATGTATCTATTTATAAGAATAGAGATAGGACAGGCAATGCTGTCTGCAGATAGTTTGAGGAAGGTAGGTGGAAGATTGTCAGGTGCATTGCGACAGGGTTTCAGTTTGAGGAGAAGTCATCTTATAATGCTTGTGGGAATGAGAGTAGGGCGGAGGTTGTGGTGGGAGGGGCTGAGATTGGAGGAGGGGTGGGAAGGAGGTTGATAGTTTGGCTATGCAGTCTATGAAGAATGAGTTGAACTCTGAATGAGTTAAACTCTGAAGCTATGTCAAGGTCAGAGAGGGTGGGATTAGGACAGGGGTTTTCTTTATTACCAGGGTGCTGAATTGATGAGATGGAGTCCCAGAATTCTGAGGGGTTTGTTGAGTGCAAGGACTGAAGTTTGGAGTAGTGAGCTTTGCGATCCTTAGTTATTAGCTTTTTTGTGGAGTTTTGGAGATGCTTAAATTCTAAGAGGGAGTTTGGGTTTTTATGTTTTTGATGTTGTTTCCATTTTTTATCCCTTTGTTGCATGACTAGTTTAGTTTCTTTTGATAACCATGGATAGGGATTGGTTTTGATGCATTTGGTTCTTGGGGGGGGGGTTGCTGGTTGAGGAGGGTCAGGAATGAGTGGTTAAAGTAGGATACAGCATCATCTAGTGGGAGGGTTTTTAGAGGGGACCAGTAAATGCACTTTAGGCATACTGAGAAAGTTTGGAGATCGAAAAAGGAGAGGTTGTGGGTTTGAATGTAATGGTGCTGTTTTTGTAGAGGCAATGGGAGCCTGTTGGCAAAGGCAGGTAAGTGATCGTTGAGAGGATCTGGTATTATTCCAGTTTTGGTGATTAGATTTGATCTAATGATGATCTGTGATGAATCTGTGATGAATGGTGATTAAATCTAACTAAAGATATACTAAAAGTTAAAGTAACATAGACTCTTTATTATTTTCTAAAAATTAATACATAATCAAGAGAATTTTTTAATTATTCCTGTCAAGAAGTTTTCTACTGGAGATCTCAAGATTAGCAACTCGAAGAACCCACACCAGGAGAACCCACACCAGGAGAATGCAGTGAAGAAAGAACTACATCTTATAACAACAAACATCCAAGAACCGTCACTAAAAATGGACAAATTTGAAAACAAAATGGATATTATCAATCAAGAATGCAGTAAACAACTGGAACTAATAAATGGAATAGTAAAAAAAAAAGCAATCTGAACAGATTCTTGTCTTAAAGGAAACAATAACTTACCTAGATACTAGAGTGACAGAAAATGAACATCAGAATGAATTTCTCCTGAAACAAAACACCAGGCTGATCTAAGAAACTGGAAGACTTTGAAAGTAGATCAAGAAGGAATAACATAAGAATATATGGAATTCCTGAGAGAGAAAAGGGTGCTAACATGATTCAGTCCCTCAATAAGTAGTTTTCATCAGCACTAAACATGCCTGAATCCCTCTTTTTTGAAATTGAGAGGGGTCATTGGTCCATGGCAAATCTAGCTTCATCTCTGAGGTCATCTAACCTCAGGTCTATAATAGTTAGATTTCTTTCCTTGCAAGACAAGGATGTAGTGCTGAAATCAGCTTGGACTAATTCCCCTATCAAGATGGGTGAAACAGTTATTTGTTTTGACAATGACTATACTGCTACAGTTATATCCAGAAGAAAAGTAGTGTGTTTCTCTAATTAAGCCTTGAAAAAAGCCAATATTAAAGCTCAAATTCTTTTTCCTGCAAGAATAAAAATCACCTTGCCAGAAAGAGTGAAGATCTTTGATTCCCTACAAGAAGCAGTAGAATTTATTCAAAAGAAGAAAATACTGTCAGGCATAGAAGAAATGGAATGGTCATCCCAGAGTTTGAAGAGACAGGTAACAAAAAATGGATGGTCTGTGAAGGAAGGAGCAAACAAAACTAAGAAGCTAAAGGACAAATTAATAAATTTCTTCTAATTTTAAATGCTTTGTTTTATGAATCATTATATATTTGATTCTGGAAAGTTTCTATGCAGTAAGGTAATGTGAATCATTTTTATCATTAACTTTTTCTTTTCCTTTCTATATCTATTTCTTCTAATTACATACAGTACTAAGTATTTAAATGACTCTCTATCTCTCTCTTCTTTCTTCCTATTCTTTTTTGTTACGAATGTTCCTTTTCTGTCTTTTCACCATTATAAGTACTTTACATACTTTCCCTTTTAAATAACTACAAATAATGTATGTCTTCTAATTCTTCAGTAATAGTATAATTTGACTTAATACCAAAGTGGGTCAGTGGTGGGGTAACAATGTGTTTCTTAGGGTCTACCTGACAAGGTCGACAGGCCAAATAACCGACAACAACATGACTGACACGAGAACACTGACAATCCAACCCACCGACAGTTGTAATCACCGACAATGATATGCTCGACAAATCTCTATGAAGGACACAGATATCCACATCATGTTTATCTAAACAACCGATATGTTCTCCGTAATCATACCCATGTAACTTTTCCATTAATGCGTATCACGTTACATTGCAAATTCCACCCTATTACCCATGCTTCCCAATTACGCCGCATAACACAGACAAAACCACTTCCTTTCGAATAACATTGCTCCGTGCGAGTGCAGAAATGATATATAATGTACATTAACATATATTTTTAAACTACTCATAACTTGGCAGTCCACTTCAACAACTAATGAAAACATGCTGCACTTTATCATTCACATCTTCAACAGCTTTGCAATAGCTCTGACAAACTCCAGGTTGGAATAATGTTCCATACTTGCTATTACTGTTTGCAATTGCTGGTGCCTAACTACTAGTTTCCTTTTTTTGGGTGACGGTACATACCCTGTAGACATTCATACTCTGAGCTCATCTACCCGGTCTTGTTCACGTGCTAATGTGTGGAGTAAATACCTCAAATCCATCCCCCTATCACCAAGCAAGCATTTTAACCTCCTATGCCACGCCTCTACTGTGTTTTGCGTCTGAGGCAGAGATAGTTCATTGAGTTCGAAAACATTCCAAAATGTAATTGGGAACAATGGCGGAAATCTCATTGCAGACGTAAATCTAGTATTGAACTTATGCCTTTTCCCATACATGTACCAGTCTGAAAAGTACTATAGGATATCCTTTCCTTCTGGTGGAAATATTGACTTAAGTTCATCAAATGTTGGCTTAACTTTATCTTCAGGCAGGAATGCTAGGGCTACCAATGATTTCACAGCCAGCTGGAATTCCTGTGAATTATTGTATGTAGATGCCAAACCTAAGGATTGCACCTTTCACCAGATATTTTGACCAAAGTGAAAGAGACAACCCTTAGAATGAACATCAGGAATGTTCACTCTAATACTATTTAACGCAGCAATTTCAAAACCACACAACATGAATTTAAGTTGAATTTCAAACCTATTGGATGTGAGCAGAAAGAATATAGCATGCCATAGATAGTTATATGCTTTAAATGATTTCTTAGACATCAATGCATATATTAGAAGGATAGATTTGTTATATGTGCCATATTTCACAAGTGCATGGATGCTGTATAATTGCCGGATGGTCACCCCATATACTAGCTCGGCTTAAATCAAACAAATTATCTACTGTACTGAACACTATAACTGTTGTGTCTGTTGCTTTGTCTGTCATACGTTTACTCAGAAATATACCATTTTTCAGTGTGAACTTGCTAAAATCTATGTTGTGAAGTGTTAGTTCAACCTTTTCAGTTACTCCACACTTCTGCCGTCTAATACGGTTGACTTGTTGCAACAGTGCTCTTCTTTGGGGAACACAGTGAATTTTAGCTAAGGAAGTTGACACTAATGCATCCTCAACTATGAGAGACGGTGTGTCCCTACCCATACTAGCACTAACTTTTAGGTCACTACACACAGCGTATTGCTCTAGCTCTCCTGGGTCTGCAGCATAGGAATGAGCAACTGATTTCTCAAGCTTATCGCCGTCAGCCAACAAAACGGTAACAGCTCTACCCTTACAGCCCTCTGTGGTTTTATATTTACAAGCCCAATACCTTTTAATTTGCCTTGTCCATTCAAGGTGATACAGGTAACTGTCGATTACTAACATTGCTTTATTCTTTTGAGAATTTACGGTCGGATATAAAGTTCCAACTACTCCCGGAGTACTCATATCCACATTCGCCATATTGTCTTCGGTGCATAGCACATAAAACACCCACTAACACACGCATTTAAGAGCTTTACTGTGTGTCTAACTACTAATTATGCGTACATGTCTACATGCTTATGATCTGTGGAATGGGATGTATTAGCGGGTTTATTGTGTAGTCCGTATATATTCACAGATGTAATATTATATATCATATGTGTAAGTACTTTACTGGCCACACAATTTAAAATGGTTGCTGAGATTTAAAATGGTATGTTGCTGAGATGTGTATTTACTAGTTGACTCTATTATTGTCGATCTTATGACATGTCGGGTATCTACACTTTCGGTTTTATGTGTTTTCGTTCATGTCGTGTCGGTTAAATGGTTGTCGATCTTATACATTGTCGACCTTGTCAGGCAGACCCGTTTCTTATTAGTGTTTCTAAATAAATCTTTTATACTCTTTGTTTAGATGCATTTAAACATTAATACAGTACATTAATGGTGTTTTATAGATAGCTAAATATAAGTATATATATATATATATATATATATATATATATATATATATATATACTAGGTTCCCTTTCTTTCTCTCTCTCTCTCTCTCTCACTCTCTCTCGCCTGGTTAACTGGTGGGCAAATGATTGAAATGTTATAATTTGATTTCTGATTTGAGGTAGCTGTTGTTCCTTCTAAATAGCTGATTTTAAATGAAAGGGTTAATTTTTTAATGATGTTGATGTTTTGTGAGGAATCTGGTGGTCTGTGTGTCTGTTCTCACTGTGGAGATTCATGACATGCACTAACAATGCAGATTAAGTGTTTTTTTTTTTTTTTTTGCTTTCTGTAAACTTTAAAAGCTTCAAGACCTGAATTTCCTGCCAAAATGCCTTTTTCTTCACTAGAGCCAACTTCTGTTGTGCAATAGCCTAGATAGTTTGTAACAAGTTTATGAAGCTGCAGCTTGTGGAAATCATGATGATATCATTTGACCTTTTGAACTTATTAAATGGTTGTACTTAGAATTTTTTTCTCTTGAAATTCTGTTATCCTTCACTAGATACTTTAAATGGTAAATAATTAGTTCTGATAAAAGTGTTTAACTCCTTTGAAAATGCCTATGTTCTCTTATAGATGCATACATTTTGCAGATTCAATGACACTGTTAGTAACTAAATGACATCAAGTGAACTAGGAGCTGCATTAGAAAACTCATTATGCATATTAACATCAGACTTATGTTATATAACTAAACCTTTAGTAACTAAATAGAGGGTTGTGAGGCCCCCCTTTTTTTTCTCTCGCTCTCTCTTCCCCCTTCCTGATGAAATATGTCAACATAGATATTGTTAATACATATGAGTAATATGTGTATAATTGCAAAATATAATAGTTATTTTGTAATAAGTGTTTATATATATATATATATATATCTATATCTATATATATATATATATATATATATATATATATATATATATATATATATATATATATATATATTCAACAGATCATTACATGAAAAATGTTAGATGACTGACAAAATGGTTAAATTATCTAATGTTTCTTGAAAAGTCTTGGAAATGACAATCTTCTTAACATTCAGCTTCTAATGTTTATACATACTTTGATCTGATGTGTATTTCTGACATATCTATGTATTAGAGGTGCTATTATCATATGTGACATATTCATATAGTTTCAGATATATTGGACACTCTCATTCTAATGTATATTTCATGGATTCAGATTTATTTAGTTGCTTTCATAATGCTTTTCTATTTTGTTTTTATACTATATTCTAAGCAGAGATGGATAATTTGTGTCATTTGGTACTGGAGATGTGGTGGATGGATGGTTTAGTTAAGTTTTTAACTAAACCAGAAACTTTATGTTTCATGTATGTGTTTGTAAATAATTTTGGGTTTTTGAAAGTAGTGCTTAATACACGTTATGCATCCATGATAAGTATGTTTTCAGTAGATTTCAAGTCAACACGGAAGAAAGGTCTTTCACTTAGTAATAACATAAACATTATAGTCAATGGTTTATAAATGTTTATCATTAAATATTAATGGTTTGAACAATAATGTCAAAAGAGCTGGCTTGCTTAAATATATCAAAATGCATAAAGCCCAGATCATCTTTTTACAGGAAACCCACCTATTAAAAAAAAGATCTACAAAAATACTCAGTCAATGGCTATACCATTCTGGCTAATTCATGACTGTGGGCAACTACTTTTGCGGATATCCTTTGGAAACAGCTTGTAGACTGCTTATCGTAACGTTATTGAGGTTTGGATAGCAGCTGGTGGCGTTTCATTGCTGCCAGGTGTGGAGATTTTTGGATATCCTTTAAATACCAGTTTGAAGGTAGTTTTTGCATCGCATTCTTTGGTATTAGGTGGAAAGCGGCTTTTTGTATTGTTGTTGTGGTTCGGACAGCGGTTGGTGGCGTTCTTTAACCGCAAAGTTTTGTTACTAATAGTAATAAGGGAAGCAAGAAATACCAAACTCTCTAATCTCAGTATCCTGCCTTTGGACACTTGACTTCTCTTGCCTGAAGACTAAGGACCCTCTCCTACCGGCTGCTTCATCACAGTGTCTCCTACCCTTGTTCCCTAATAGTAATAAGGGAAGCAAGAAATACCTAGCTCTCTAATCTCAATATCCAGCCTTTGGACAATTGACCCCTCTTGCCTGAAGACTAAGGATCCTCTCCTACTAGCTGCTTCATCACAGTGTCTCCTACCCTTGTTCCCTAATAGTAATAAGGGAAGCAAGGAAGTATATTTTCCTACATTTTCAGAAATGTATAGAGCAGTACTAATAACTTGTAGGTGGTTTAAAAATCGCTTCTAAGCCAGGGCTGCCTGCAGCCATACCTTGTTGTTTGTATTTTTCCCACAATATTATTTGAAATAGATTTCATAAATAGCCTCTCCCTCCTTCCATTGACCCGCCTTCCCCCACTTATAATTTACCTCTGTAATTACTGACTTTGTCCACTAGGTGGCAGCCTTACCCAGCTCTACCGATCCCTCTACCTTAAAGCATATCCTCACAGAATTCCTTGTCCAGTACTTTAATACTTTTAGCACCTTCCTATCCTCCCATCATCCCTCCCACCACTCTGCCTACCTCTCTTTGTACCTACATTTCTTACCTTCCTTCAAAGCACTTTTTCTCTGATTGTTCCTCATATGCTTCTTCCGTCTTTTGATCTACCCACTCCATTCGCCCTGCAGGCTCACTCCGCTCCCCTACCCTACCCCCAAATTCCACCCCCGTAGCCCTAAACTTATACTTCTAAACCACACCCTCCTTCACACACAACAAATCAGATGGTCCCACCATCCTAGATAATTGAGCCAAACCTTTTCTTCACTTAACCATTCTCTAACCCCAGTTAATTACAATCTTAACTCTAACTTATACCTCTCTTCCTGTCCTAGGCCTTTGTTACCTACCTAATATTTCCTTACCAATTCTACCATCATGTCTGCCAAAACTGCCTCAACCCTAACTAAATTACTACTCTGTGCCACACTCATATCTGTACTAACCTCAGCATATCTGTTAACCTCCTATGAGCACCCAAATATTTCTCAATTTAACCATCCAACAAAACAGTCATGCACACTTTCACATTCACCCATAATAATATCACTATTACATCCACACCTAGATACCTACTAGCTAAATACCACAGACTTGCCCACATTAAATACAATAACCTATCAACAAGGAAATTCCATTACCAAATTAGTAACATACATTATCTTTTGCTTTCACTAAAAAAGCATTCCTTACAGGATGGAGACATACATCCTAATCCTGGCCCACCTAATGTCCTATCCACTGGACATCTCAGTCACCAACAATCCCTCTATTCATCTCATCCCCAACAAACACCCCAACTCTCTCCTCATAGCACATCTCAATATCCAAAGTGTGAATAACAAAGTTCCCCATCCCCATGATATCTTTGATGTACACTCTTTTGATATTTTATGTTTGACAGAGACTTGGCTAAAACCTAAAACACATGATAATGAAATTATCCCACCAGGATATAACATATTTAGACTTGACCGTAAAAAAAGAAAGGGAGGGGGAGTAGCACTTCTTTTTAAGGATGGACTACAAGTTACGTCTATACCCTATAACCCACCAAAGGACACCCATGCTGAAGTCCTTATTTCCTAATTACAGCTTAACTCTAGTAAATCCTTATATATCTTCTGTATCTATCTACCTCCTGGAAACAATATCAGTACACTAGAGGACATTCTTAGCTGGGTCTCATCATCCTTCCCACAAGAAACTATAATCCTAGGAGACTTTAATATAGACTGGAAGTACATCAATACTGAACATCCTATCTCTCATATTAACCGTCAAGGCTTCTCTCAGACCATTACCTCCCCAACAAGAATAAACAAACCAAACAAAAAAGAGAGCACTTAGGATTGGATCCTTATTAATAACTACCACCAAACTTATACAGTTGGTATCCTGCCTGATGATGTAAGTGACCACTCCTTGACCTATATATTCTGGCAAAAGTTTGATACCTCTCACCTAACATCATATAGGACTATACGAACCAACACCTTTTCCAGAGTGAACTCAGTGCCTTTGATTGGTCTCAACTAAAAACCCTCCTACTTGAACAGGCTGTCAAATAATAACTCTAAGTTCTTAGAAATCCTAGACCAGCATGCACCTAAACGTACTATCAGAACTAGGTCCAGACCTGCCCCCTGGCTTACAAATGAAACCAAGAAAAAAATCCTCCTCAGAAATAAAGCATGGTCTAGGTGGCGGATGACCAAAAATACATCAGATCAACAAATCTTTAGACATATGAGAAACATGACAAAAAAAACAATTCTCTCAGACAAAAAAAAAACTTTTACTGTAAAATTCAGCAAACACACCAAAATAATCCTCAAAGATTCTGGGCAAGTATCAATAAATTCCTATACCCAGGTCACTCCAGTACAACAACCCCAACAGGTGCATCACATGAGACTCCTATCCAAACTGCCAATGCTTTGAATTCCTTCTTCACAGAGTCTATCCAATCACTAGCCAGTCAGCCAGCTCCTGATAGATCCAGTCTTCTTAACACTTCTCCCAGCTGTCTTCCTACCTTCCGATTACTACCACCTCAACTAATTTTTGTACAAATTAATTCTAAAACTTAAGCCTTGTACTCCTTCCGCTGACCAGATCCCAGCCAAATACCTGCAAAAAGCAGCTAAAGAAGTAGCTTAACCTATATCCATCCTGAATAATAGAACCACTAATGAGGGAAGCATCCCTGACATTTTGAAAATCTCACATATTATCCCCCTACACAAAGGTGGCAACTCAAATGAATACTCTAACTATCGACCTATAGCCCTACTATCCCCCTTAGCAAAAATAATGGAAAAATGTATTCACCATCAGCTTCTAAACCATTTAATTCAACATAACATACTAGCTGAAAGCCAACATGGCTTTAGTCCATTCAACAGTACTACTACTGCTTTCTTATCTTTTACTGATACCATAAACAAAAACCGCAATAACAATCTTCTCTCTACCTCTCTATTTATTGATCTCTCAAAAGCATTTGATATGGTAAACCACTCTTTACTTATAAATATTCTGAAATCACTCTCTCTTGATACTCTGGCTGTACAATGGTTTACTACTCCTCACTCTCCTTCAAGTAAACAAACACAAACACATATGTCTAGCATCCCTCTACATCCACCCAGGGAATAATATTTCCACACTTGAAGATATCCTCTCCTGGCTCTCCAATAACATTAGCAATGAAACCATAATCTTAGGAGATGTAAACATTAGCTGGGCCTCCATTCAGTCTCCAACTAACTCTCTTAACATCAACCTCTATAATTTTTCCCCAGCTAATCAACTCTGTAACACGCCCCTCAAAAAAAACCTCTCTAGCGGCAGTATTCTAGATTGGATTCTAGTCTCACATCCCCACTATTTTTCTGACAGTGGCACTCTTCCTGACCCCCTAAGTGATCATATGCCCATCTTCACTCACCGACTCCCCTCTATCCCATATCGCACCCATAATTATATTACTACCCGTAACCATAAAAACTTTAACCCAACAACCTTTTCAAACTCTCTAAAAGCAATAAACTGGAATTGTCTAAAAACATTATCCTTAGATAATGCAGTTGCCCACTTCAGCTCAACATTCTTAAAACTACTAGACTCTCACGCCCCTTTAAGGACAAAGAGAATAAAACTAATTCGCCCTTGGCTTACCAAAAACACGCTAGCAACCATGCGCCATAGAGATAAAGCCTGGGCACTCTATCAGAAAAACAAGACCCCCCCGACTCCACATTGAATACAAAACACTTCGAAATAAAGTAAAAAAGCTTATTATCTCTGATCGACAAAATTACTTCTCTACACTCCAAAACAATAATAAAACAAACCCTCAGAAATTCTGGAAAGGTATCTCTACTCTCCTTAACCCCAGCAAACCACACACCCCCACCCCAGACCCAAATGCTCCAGAATTAGACTTAGCTACTCAATTTAACTCCTTTTTCATTGAATCCATTGCCAAACTAACCTCCTCATTCTCTAGTACCACCTCATTCTCTAATACACCCCCACCCTCCCCTGCCAACAATCTACCCTGCACTGCTACTCCTCCCTCATTCCCATCTACTAACTCTCTATCCTCTACCTCTTCTCCTACTCTAACTTCCACATCATCTTCACCACCCTCTAATACTCCCTCTCCCCACTCTCCTCTATTCTCATTAAAACCTATACCTACTTCTACTATAAAGAAACTCCTTCAGAAATTGAAGCCATGCACTAACGCACCTGATAACATCCCTTCTTACTTTCTAAGCATAGCTGCTGAAGCAATTGCCTATCCCATAAGCATTTTAATCAACGGCTCCATCCAAGAATGTACAGTACCCCAAATCTGGAAACAAGCCTTTATCATACCTCTGCATAAAGGTGGCAACAATAGCAATGTCAACAACTTCCGACCCATTGCTATCCTTTCACCCATTTCTAAACTTCTAGAAAAGTGTGTCCAACTTCAACTCTTACCACATCTCTTAGATAATAACCTTCTAACTCCCACACAACATGGATTCAGACCAAATCATAGCACCATGACAGCCCTCCTCTCCTTTATTGAAACTGTAAATAAAGCTCATGACTCTGGCCAAATTGTTTCTACCCTAATACTTGACCTGTCTAAGGCCTTTGACACTATCTCACACAGCCTGCTCTTAACTAAACTCTCAAAACTCTCAAAACTTAACCTATCTCCCTCCTCTTTGAACTGGTTCTCCAGCTACTTATCCAATAGATACCAAGCCGTAAAATGGAAAAAGGCAACCTCCTCATTTCTTAGTACCCCCACTGGAGTTCCCCAAGGCTCCATACTAGGTCCCCTTCTCTTCAATATATTTATTAATGATTTCCACAAATCTATTCCATTCTCAAACATCATCCAATATGCAGATGATTCTACCATTATCTGCTCTGCGACATCTACCCCTATACTCCTAAAGCTTACGCAAGAAGCTTTTTCAATCACTGAGCAATGGATGAAAATAAACCACCTAGCACCCAATGCTTCTAAAACTAAATTAATGGTATTTACCCCCTCTAAAGTTACTCCTTTCGATATAAACACATTCTCGATTACTAGTCAAAATAACTCACTTCTGGAACTGGTGTCAGAAGCCAAGTTACTTGGGGTCCAAATTGGCAGCCAGCTTAATTTCAACTTCCATCTACAATTATATATCAAAAAAACCCATCAAAAACTAGGTATGCTCTACCGACAAAATCAGTACCTTACAACCACCTCTAAAATCACTCTCTCTACTTCCTTTCTTATCCCCTCCCTTCTCTATGGAGCTCCACTCCTAACTAATCTTCAGTCCTCTCTAAAAAAACAACTTTCCTCTTGCTACAACAAAATCGCCAAGTTCGCTAACAGCCATAGGTCCTCCACCCACCACTGTTCCTCTCTCCAAAAACTTAAATGGCTAGAACTACCCAATCATCTCAGCTATACTCAGCTAACTCTTGCCCACAAGCTCATTTTCAACCCCTCCCTGTCTTCTGCCTTTAAGATGCACTTACCTGATAGAGTTTTAAGGTCAAACAATCAAAATCTATTAGAAGTGCATAAACCAACTCGTCCCCCAGGCAAAAACCTACTATCCTATAACATAGCTCGTCTTTGGAACTCACTACCACCATCCATTCGCACCACCTCTAACCATTATATGTTCAAAAAATCTCTTCACGTACATCTAGTGTTCCAGTGGTAATGCTCTTGCTCCCACCCCTCATAACTAATAATGGCAATTTTCATCTTCCTTTCTCTCTCATGTTTACTCCAGCAATTTTTCCTTATTAATTCCCATAACTCACATTATTATTCCCATGGTATCTGCAAAGAATGTATTTGACTGCACCTATTAAGTTTATGCTTCTTACATAATAACTACTCTGTATCACTTTGCAATATTACTTTTCATAGCCTATAACACCTCCAAGTTTCATCACTAGTCTGTACTGTTTTAAATGTTTCCTGAACTTTTGAAATTAATTGCTTGTATCTTTTACATTTGTATAATTATCATTAGTAATCTACTGTATGTACCTAGTTTGTTTGTTTTTGGAGCTTTTCTCCCCAGGACTCCATTGAAAACAGGTTCATTTTGGCCCAATGGACTATCCTGGTAAACCAACTGCAAATAAATAAATAAAAAACAAATACTTCCTACCTCAGCAATAGGCAACAGGCTGTGCTCTGGGAGAATACACTATCATCCCACCTGCCAGACTCACTGGGTGTCCCGCAGGGCTCCATTCTAGGCCCTCTCTTATTCTCAATATTTATCAATGATCTCTACCTAGCTATTCCTCATGCAACCAGCATACAATATGCAGATGATTCAACTTTAATCTGTGCAGCTGAATCTTCATCTGAACTACAATCCCTTACTCAGAAGATATTTAACATAGTAGAGACTTGGTTCTTAAAACATTGCCTCCTCTTGAATCCCCCAAAAAAGCTCCTTTTCTTTACTCCTACCCATAAATCTATGCTTTTAGATTTCTCTGTTATTTCTAACAATGGCACCCTCATATCCCCTGATTCTACTATCAAACTCCTAGGGATTACAATAGATAATAACCTTAACTTCGATACGCATATTAATAACACTATAAAAACAGTCAATAGAAAAATAGGCTCCCTATACAGGATCAAATACTTTCTCACTCTAACAGCCAGAACTACTATTGCCCACTCCCATCTAATCTCAACACTTATCTATTCCTCACCAATATACATCAACCTATCCAAGAAAAATCTTCTCAAACTAATTACATCTTATAATAACATTGCCAGATTTGCTACTGGTAATCCCTTTAGAACTCATCACTGTCAGAATCTAAAACAACTAGGATGGCTTGAACTGCAAAATCGGCTTCATTTTAACCAACTTACCATTGCTCATAAGATCCTCAACCAGCCTAACAACACTCCTATTCTCTCAAACCTCATTACTCCGTATAAAAATCTTAATACCTTATGCTCTGCTAATAAACTTCTACTTAGTATTAGTAAGTCTAACAACATGGCAGGTAACTCTCTTTTCTCAAACACACCTGGGAAAAACTGGAACCTTCTACCTAGTGATCTTACTTCACTTCCTTCTCTACCCCACTTCAAACAAAAACTCAAAATATACCTTAGAACACACCGGTTATGCCCTTGCACCAACCCTGACTAACCCACCACGTCTGTGACTAAATTTCTCCAAACTCCACTCTGACTTTTAATTCAATGCTCTTTACTGCAAACATTGCAGGAATTGTAAACCTGCATACAGTTATGATCTACCTCACCTGGATATCTTGTTCTATAGGTTGTAAATACTCTTATGCAACCATTCTCAAGAATTGTAAACCTGAAAAAAGTTCAATCTACCGCATGTGAATATCTTGTTCTATATTTTTGTAAATATTGTTCTGCAATGTACTGTAAAATGTTTTTTACCATCTGCTGTGTTAACTTGATTGTAACCTTATATACACTGTTTTGAATTGTAACCTTATACATATTGGTATAATGCATCTGTCTTGGAGTTTTTCTCCCCGGGCCTCTACTGAAAATGGACATATATCCAGTTGGACTAGCCCGGTCAACAAATGTAAAACAAATAAATAAATAAAATCTTATTAATGAGATTAAATATAAAAGTGATGGTTTAGTTAAGAGTGCATCTAACTTAATGGGCATATTAAAAGTGTTCAAAAACTACTATAAAGATCTAAATAATAACACACCACTTTTGGAGACAAATAATATAATAAATACTTTTATTCAAGAAAATATAACTATTAAGGTATCAATGCAACAAAATAACATATTAAATAAACAAATAACACTAACAGATGTGAATGAACAAATAAAACATTTAAAAGATAATAAAGCCCCAGGACTGAATGGAATAATTCCTCAACTATATAAGACAATGCCGCGGTGGTATGGCAGTAGCATTGTTACCTCACAGTAAGAGGTTCTCCCGTTCGATTCTCGGCATGGCTTGGGAGTGCCTTCTGTGTGGAGTCTGCATGTCCTCCCCGAGGTTGGGTAGCGTTCGAAAGACATGCATGCGTAAATGGGCATGCCTTCATTGGAGGTTGGGTGTCGAGCTGGCACCTCAGTGTTTCGTAAAAATCTACTGCCAAGCATTAGCAGACCAGAGTTCCGCTGTGGTGACCCCTTACCGGGAAAAAGCCGAAAGACAAGCAACATATAATAAGGAAAATGATGAGTGCATTTACTATGGTTAAGCAAAAGTGTATAACACCCTCATCATGGAAATACTCAATTATCTCCCCCATATTGAAACAAGGCAATGACCCCAAATCTTGTGATTCATATAGGCCAATTTAATTACTAAATACTGATTATAAAATTTTCATGACAATATTAGCTAATAGGATAAATAAAATATTACCTAATCTAATACATAATGATCACACAGGGTTCATTCTCCATAGAAAAGTGCAAGATAACATTATTAAATTACTATCATTAATAGACATAGCATGCAAATACAAAAAAAAAAAACTATTATCAGCCTAGACATAGAAAAGGCTTTTGATTCTATTAGTTGGTCTTATCTACAAAGAATTCTGATTAGTTTTGAATTCTCCTCAGATTTTGTCAATTTATTAATGAAAATTTATAGTGGGGCACAAGCTTACGTGAAAATCGGATCATGTCTATCCTCACCACTAGAAATCCCCAAGGCAACTAGACAAGGTTTTCCTTTGTCACAATTATTGTTTGCTCTTTCAATGGAACCTTTTGCTACATATATCACAAACAAGCAAAATATAAAAGACTTTAAAATGAATAAGATCTATTGTCCTAAGATACAGTTATATGCTGATGATATGTTGTTAATTTTAGCTGAAATCGATGGTTCTTTGCATGATGTTATAAATATCTTAAGCAAGTTTGAAGTAATTTCAGGGCTTACATTTAATCATAATAAATCCAAAACATTAGTAATTAACAAAAAGATCAACAAAAACCTAAGAGAGCTAATCGAAGGAAGGACACTCAGCAAACTCGGAGCTATAATATATAACATTAAGTATCCTGTTTTTTGTTTATTTTGTTCTTTATTTCTTTGTTGTTTATAGCACTTTGTGTACTGTGTATTTTTTCTAGCTAGTTTCACTGTGTGTGAGGTATTAACTGGAAATTGTCCACTCTTTTTAAGCATCTGTTGGGTTGTTTGTTTATGATAACTTGTTGCAGTTAAACTCTTTTTTCTAGTGGCTCCTTTAGCTGTTTAAAACTTTCATTTAAAGGCTCACTGCTGCTTTTCAGCTGTGAGTAACATTTCTGCAGTTTGTTCTAAGTAGTGGGGATATTTGTAGCATTTCCATATTCAGGGTTGTATTTGGGCCTAGTGTTTGTGGAGGCTGTGTGTCTGAGCACATAATTCAGGGACATCTTGTTTTAGCCAAAGCCATCAGGCATTTCAGTGAGAGAGAATTGTTTGAGGTCATTGGCAGACTGAGGTCTCCTGGACTACAGCTTAGACTAAGCACCTCATTGGTTCTTTTGAGATTTCTTTCTTAAAAGCTGTCTCAGGTTTCAACTTTCTGTTACCTAAGAAGCTCAGCTGTGAGTGTTCAGCCATTTTACAGTGAGCTAATCGAAGGAAGGACACTCAGCAAACTCGGAGCTATAATATATAACATTAAGTATCCTGTTTTTTCTTTATTTTGTTCTTTATTTCTTTGTTGTTTACAGCACTTTGTGTACTGTGTATTTTTTCTAGCTAGTTTCACTGTGTGTGAGGTATTAACTGGAAATTGTCCACTCTTATTAAGCATCTGTTGGGTTGTTTGTTTATGATAACTTGTTGCAGTTAAACTCTTTTCTCTAGTGGCTCCTTTAGCTGTTTAAAACTTTCATTTAAAGGCTCACTGCTGCTTTTCAGCTGTGAGTAACATTTCTGCAGTTTGTTTCCCACCCTCCCTCCCTGTTGTTTTATAGTTGGTGGCTTTGCAGTTGCCCGCCCCTAGTGTAAATTTGATCTGGGACCCTCCTCCCAGTCTAGTGTCATTACCTCATTCTACCCAGTACAGGGAGAGCATTTGAGAAGGCCAATCAGCTTAGTTTCTGCTACTCCTTTCTCTCTTTCCAAAAAAAAAAAAAAAAAAAAAAAATGTATCTGCTTTTACTGTATTTGTGTTTTTTCCTACTTTATTTTGCTTTTCTATCGTCTTAAAAGTACTCAATTGTATTTATTACTCCTTGGTGTAACTCATTCTAAGCCTTTTAGTTTAAGCACCTGGGCTTCAGACCAGTTTTACATTAAGAAGGTTTGTGGTCTGCACTGTAGTGGCAGAACAGGTAGCTTACATCCTTCTAAGTTGGGAACTGCTGATTGAGGGCTCAGTGTCTGTTATTCTAAAAGTGTATTAATTCTGGTTTAAGCACTTGGGCTTGAGGCCAGTTATTTTACATTAAGAGGGTTCGTGTTCTGCACTCTTGTGGGAGGAGAGGCTGGGCTCTGTCCTTCTGAGCTGGGAATTTCTGGTTAAAGCTTATAGTGCCTACATATTTGAACTGCTTCTTACTGAAATTAGTACACCTTGTTTGCTGTAGCATAGACTAGATCCAGACCTGCTGAATCTAGCTTTGTTTGTATAACTTGAGCACTAATCCAGGCATTCTTTAAAGTATTCAGTTGTATTTATTACTGCTGGTAGTAACTTGATTAAAGTGTAGCTATCATTTCTAAGTCTTTTGGATTAAGCACTTGGGCTTCAGACCAGTTGTTTTACATTAGGAAGGTTTGTGGCCTGCACTGTGGTGGCAGGACAGGTAGCTTACATCCTTCTAAGTTGGGAACTGCTGATTGAGAGCTCAGTGTCTGTTATTCTAAAAGTGTATTAGTTCTGGTTTAAGCACTTGGGCTTCAGGCCAGTTATTTTACATTAAGAAGGATTGCGGTCTGCACTCTTGTGGGAGGACAGGCTGGACTCTGCCCTTCTGAGCAGGGAATTTCTGGTTAAAGGCTTATAGTGCCTGCATATTCTAACTGTTTCTTACTGAAATTGGTACACCTTGTTTGCTGTAGCATAGACTAGATCCAGGCCTGCTGAATCTAGCTTTATTTGTATGCTTGTTGTTTGTTTATTTCCCTGAAACGCTAATTCCACCTAAAACGTGGCCTTTTAGCACTTCTGTGGATCCCTAGTGATATCTGCATTGCTTACTGTACTTATTTCCTTGTTTCACTTGAAAGAAAGTTACTGTTTGTCGTTTTTGTATTTAAGTTACCTGTAACGCATTGCATTTAAGTTACCTGGCACTTGCTCACTAAAGCAATTATATAAGTCAGCTCTAAAAAATTAAAAGCACTACACCCTCACAAACTCCCCTTGAGTACCTTGTTCCCCATTGGCCCTTTTTTCAATTATAAAGGAATTCCCAATACTATTCTAGCATGTCCAAAGGTCAGTTGTCAATCTCCTCTCCGGTCCAGCTGGTGAATCTGGGAATCTTGAGGCAATGTTACAACTGCCTCATGTACACAGACAACCCTCTCCTCCTCCCAACAAATTCCAACACATGTGAGACATGCAACCATATAGCCAAACTGGAGGCTAAGCTCTCTCAACTCAGTACTGGCATAACCAGTCAGGAGGAGAAGGAAACCACACTCACTACAATTCCAGTCTCACATAGACCTACCACGACAACAAACCAAACACATAAACACACAAAAACATACTCGGAGACACTAAATAAAAATCTGCCTAAGCAGCAGAGACCTCCAAAGCAGACACCCAAGCAACCGCTACCCCAAAACAAAACACGTGCAACACATAGCTCACAAAGCCAGTGTGCCAAACAGTCACAGCCCTTAAGGCTAAACAACACACCTGATACACTTGTAATAGGTGACTCTATCGTCAGGCACACTGACGTCCCACTCACCAGGCTGAACAAGGAGAAGGTCACGGTGAGCTGCCTGTCGGGCGCTAGGATCCGCCACATAACACAAGAACTCAGGTCACTCCAAGGCAAGTACAAATATGACTCAGTCATTGTCCATGCTGGTGTGAATGACCTGAGACATACCTCCCTGGACTACATGAAAAGAGACATAGAGGAGCTCTCTGAGCATGTAGCCCAGGCCGGTATGACCCTGACCTTGAGTAGCATCTTACCCTCACCAAGAATGATGCCACAATATGAAGACAAGATGATCAATTTCAAAAATTGGCTTAAGTGTTGGTGTCATTCAAAGGGGATCCAATGCCTGTCAGCCTGGGATGACATGCTCGACAAGCCATGATGCTTCGCTAGGGATGGCTTCCACCTGTCACCCCTGGGCTTTCGGATATTGGCAAAGGCTCTTGCTACCCCCATAGTGCCTTTTTTAGGCAAGGCTCAAAAGACAAACCCACCTCCATAGGTATCACAAGGGATAAGAAACTAAGAGTAATGCTACTCAACGCCAGAAGTCTAAACCTCAAGATGCACTTTTCGAAACTCTCCTTAGCATGGAGAACATCGATATCTGTGCAGTAACAGAAACCTGGTTCAAGGCTCCCGAGAGCACACCAGCACTACCAGGTTATACCTCATACCATGCTTTTCGGCCCCAAAACTTGGACCAAACCATAAAAGGAGGGGGAGTATCAATATTCGTCAAAGATACCCACACCTCCAGGTTGGTGGCACAGCACGAAGCATCAGAGACTATCCATGTGCAACTAACTGTGGGTAAAACTGCCTTCCAGTTTATAGCCTGCTACAGACCACCCTCCCAAACACAGGAACCCCACTCAGCCTTCCTGAGAATACTGGAAAATATGAAGGTCTCTCCAAACACCATTATATTGGGCGACTTCAACTACCCAAACATAGACTGGTAGCATTACTCTAGCTCCAACACCCTAGCCCAAAGGTTCCTAGAATTTATAAACTCAAATGCTATGGAACAACTTGTTACCACTCCCACAAGAGGGGAAACATACTGGACCTGATCATCACCAACATGGGGACACTATGCTCCAGACCAGAAGTGTATCCCTCACTGGTAAGATCAGACCATAAACTAATCTCACTGGATATTCACATCCCGACCCCACCCCTGCCCAGAAAACAACAGTGAAAAACTTATCTAAAGCAAATTTCACATGCCTCAAAACCGAGGCGAAATCCTTCAAAGTCCCTGGGCCTGTGGAAAATACGGCCCAGACCGCAGAATCCTTTATAAACGCATTCTATGAACACCTTCAGGAATGCATGGATCATGCAATCCCAAATAAAACCAAGACCCAATCCTTCAAAGGCAGGCGTCCTGTCTGGTGGACCCCAGCCATAAACAAACTATACAATAGAAGGAGGAAGCTACTACATGATAGAGCAAAATCCCAAAAAGGGAAGGCATCTCTGATCAGTATTAGCAAAAAACTACGGGCACTCATAAAATCGTCTAAGGCCAGCTTCGAGAGAAAAATTGCACAGGACACTAAGGATAATCACAAGGCTTTCTTTAGTTATGTTAGGAACCTGGGTGGGAATTCCCAGATATGCTCATAATTGGTCCAAAATGACAAAAAATACACCGAGCCCACAGACATTGCCAACATCCTAGCTGACAGGTTCAGTGCAAACCCCTCCCCCCCCTAAAGCGCAAATATCTATCCCAACAGAGTGCTGCCCCCCTGACATCTCAGATGCTCAGGTAAGAGCCGCCCTCTCCAAAGCAAAAAACACAGCATCAATGGGACCAGAAGGTGTCCCGGGCTGCGTCCTACATGAACTCCAAGAAGAGCTAAACCCAAACATAAAACTACTGTTCAATCTTAGCCTTACTACAGGATATGTACCCAAAGAGTGGCGTGCAGCAACAGTGGTCCCTCTCCACAAAGGTGGTGCCTCAACGGATCCTGGAAACTATCGCCCCATAAGCCTGACTAGCTTGGTCTGCAAAGCTATGGAAAGGATCATCATGGACCTCATAAATAAAGATATTGGGGACCTACAGACACTGGATCCTACCCAGTTTGGCTTTGTTAAGGGCAGATCCTGCCTCTTAAACCTGGTCGATTTCTTTGAAACAGTCACCAAGGCCATTGACGAGGGGAAGGTGGTCCACACAGCCTACCTGGACCTCGCAAAAGCCTTCGATACAATACCCCACTCGGACATTATAGATAAGCTCACCAGCTTAAATATAAACCCCTATGTCACTAGATGGGTTGCAAACTGGCTCAAGGACAGAACCCACATGGTTAGAATTGCTGGAGCCATGTCAGACTCCAAACCAGTTACAAGTGGCGTCCCACAAGGCTCAGTCCTGGGACCTCTCTTGTTCGGTATATATTTTTCAGCGGTACAGGCCAACACGGAAGGACTGTGGCTGACCAAGTTTGCAGATGACTGCAAACTGGGCGCCATAATCAACTCTCCAGCCGACACAAGCATCCTCCAAAAGGGCCTCATAGAAACAGACAACAGGTGCCAGAGCCATGGCCTCAAGCTAAACGCCAAAAAGTGTATAGTCATCCCCTTTGGTGCCCACAAATTGCCACATAGGTGGTAATCCATTAAGTACAGAAGAAGTCATTAGGGACCTGGGGACCCAAGTTGATAGCGATCTCTCATTTGACAACCACGTGGCCAAAGTGGTTAGAAAAACATTTTATATAACCCACCTAATCATGCAGGGATTCACATCTAGATCAGGGGAGGTCATCGTGCCTCTTTACTCATCCCTCATCAAGCCCATAATTGAGTACAATGCCCCTTTTGGGATGTACCTTACCAGACACCTGCAGCAACTGGAAAGACCCCAAAAGTACCTCACCAAGAGGATCAAAGGGCTCAAACAGATGCCATATGCTGCCCGGTTAAAGAAACTCCAGCTCTACTCAGTGGCATACCACCTGCTCAGAGGCGATCTGTGCCTGACGTATAAAGCCATGTCCAACCCGGAATTAATGGACATGCTGCACCTCAGAAAATCCAAATCCCATCGAGCTACATGCTCAAGAGACTTGAACCTCAGCACTGAAATAAATAGGACATGCTGGAGGGACAGATTCATAACCCAGAGGCTCCCTTCACTCTGGAATAAAATCCCAGTCCAGGTTAGGCAGAGTCCCACATTGACTCTCTTCAAGAAGAATCTTGATGAGTGGATGGGAGATCATAGGTTTACCCCGGCTATCACTTCTGTGTCACTGTTAGACAGAGGCACAGTATACTAACCTCAAAAAAAGGCATAGCAAAATTAATTTAAAATGGGTGGCGAAAGCCAAACACACTCTGGCTAGGCTTATAAATGCCCTAGGGCAGATAGCCTAGTATGAACCTATGAACCTATATCCCATTTAATTGGGAGAATGATGTATTAGAATTTTTGGGTGTCAGTGTAAAGAGTACATGGAAAGAGTTTGTTAAACTAAACTACAATAATTTAATAACCACCATTAGTGAACTAATCAAAAGATGGAATGAAATGTTCTTCACAATGCAGGATAGGCTCTCTTTAATTAAAATGATAACTTTACCTAAAATTTAGTTTAATATATAGTCATTGATACTACGCCCTCCCAAAAACTTATTTAAACAATTAGATTCCATGCTACTTAAATTTTTATGTTTCCCCTTAAAACCTAGGACTGCATAAAAATGACATATTAGAGCTAGGAACAGTAATGGGATAGCATTCCCTAGCTTAGATCTTTATTCCAAATCAGTTATAATTAATGTAATATTACATTGGATCACACCTAGTATATATCTGGCTGGAAAACAATACATGAGATTCATATAACTGATGCCAGAACTATAGAAAATCAATTTAAGGAACAATATAGAATAAGTAGAGTTCATTGGCTTTTACGTGAATTTTATTTATTTAATAAGAAGTTTGATCATTTTTCCTTATGGCATTAATCAAATATTTAATAACGTTAAAAATATAACTGATTGTAATTACAACATTAAATAATTTCTATTTCTTATATTCCCTATAGCATACTCCCCTAATTGCCTTGATTCTTTCAACATCAATGTGATGCAAAAATTAAAGGAAAATAACTTGATATTCTGACATCAGTTTATTGAAAATAAGAATATTAAACCACTAAACTCTCATTTTTATAGTTTTCATAATAGTCAAGACAGTTGGTTGTTTATACACTCATTACAGCAGTTTATAGAAAATAAAATGAGTATCAATCAACCTAGAGACTGAATCTATACCTAGTTTGACTCAACTTTTTATTAGGTGTCTTGAAAAGACAGATACTCAGAAATTAAGTATCTGACCTATCTATAAGATACTAAGAGAAGACACCCTAAAGTTTGACTCAGATTTTGGAATTACTATGTAAAGATTAATGGAGAAGAAATATCTGATGAATCCAAAAATTGTTATTGAATTCTACATATGGTACCTCCTCTTCATTATATTAAAAATTGTATACATGGAAATTTATGAATAGGAGTTTCTATACTCCACATAAAATAAATCTTATACTCAAAAACAGTGAAAGTAAATGTTGGAAATGTGATGAATTACTAGAGGACAACTGGGTTCACATGTTCATTGAATTCAGAAACATTGTTAAATACTGCATATACTTCAGATATTTTGTAAATGCTTTATGGTCTGATAAACATCATATTTCTAACTCACTAATCCTATTCAGTGTTCCTATACCTAATGTAATACCTAAATCTTAGATTCTGTTACTCTGGTCAATTCTTGCAGTTGCCAGAAACATTATTACTTTGAACTGGAAAAGTAAACAAGATTTGATATTTAAACATTTTATTAATTTATAGCAAAAATTGTTTGTAAAAAAGAACTGCAATCCATTTGTTATAGAACTCATAACATTACTCATAAAAAATAGCATGGCAAAAATTGGAAAACCTTTTAAATAAATACTGATAAATTCTCATGGATAAAATTATTGTTTATCATGGATGAATGTAAATATTGTAAATACTTTTGTTATTGTTTTATTGTAGTTGTTATATGTACATTTGTGTATGTTTATAATGAAACAAAATAAAAATGTTTCTGAAAAAAAAACACAGTAATGCTGTAAGTATGTGAAATGCTCTCACATAAAAAGGTAACAATTGCATTCACTGTATAAAAAGGGGTTTTATTTAGTCAGATAATCTCATTAAACAAATGGAAGGGAGCACTGCAAGTGCTCAAGTCCCAGGTGCTCAAAACAAGTTCCTGAATGCCAGGGACTTCAGCTTCTTGTAGCCCATGTGGGAAGCAGCTTGAACTTAAAAAAATTGAATATGAGTTCAGGTAGGCAACTGGCGCTCACTACCTATAACTGCTCAACTGTTACATAAGGAAGTTTTGTGGGCTAGGTACATTAACAAGAGGAACATAGAAGGGGATTTTAGATTTGGCGTATAAGATTTTAGTTTTAATTTTAGGGAATAATCAAGGACTTTAGGGTTATTCAGGAGGAATGAAGTCTTAGGTATAGGGAGTGATTGTAACTTTGGGTTTAGGAATGGGGAAGGGGATTTTAGGTTTAGGGAGAGATGCGGATGTTAGGATTTGGGACTAGGTAGAAGTTTTTAGTGTTAGGATCAGGGTTCTGGTAGGGCTAGATAGTCTGATGAGGTTGGGCATTGGGAAGGAGGCTTTGTTAAGGAAAATCATTTTAATAGGAGCTAGAGCACTTGCTGAAAGGAGCAAATGGCAACAAGCACTCATAGTAGACCCAAATAAAATGGAAGAATTAATAAATGAGTTAATTAGGTTATAGCTACATCAGGAAACTCCAACATGACAGTCAGTATTACTCATAGCTTGTATATAATGGTACCAGCTATTCAGACCTCTGGGTCTTTGCAAACATTCTAGCTGACAAATTCATCTTCAGATATATCCTGTTGACTCATCTTTAGTCCCATCCACTGTGCAATGAACCACAATGCCACCCCTCCAAAAAAAAAAAAAAAAAAAAAACCTTCCTTTATCAATTCCTATAAGCACAATCAAAAATGGAGCATAATGATTCTGTGGATCTAATTAACTTACTTGGATGGCTGTTTGCAAGTTACAAACATTGCTTTCAACCTCTACAGTGGTTATGTATCAGAAAGTTTAGGACCTGACATTTTGGTATTGTATCATAAGGTTGGTCCCAGCTCTCTAATCTAACAATAGTTAGTGCTATGCCCCAATTTAATCATACAGACATCGATATATTCCTGACATCCTTGACTTCTGAACCAGCTCTTCATGGCACAGGAAAGAAGGGCCATAACATCAAACCACAGAGAAGCCCTGAATCAAGATGCAAAGGTTGGCATTCATGGCTCAAGACCACCGTGATTGCCTCACGTTATAGGAACTGCAATGAGCCATTTAATTACAGAGACAGAATTCTGAAGAGTTTCATCTGAAGAAACTGCATAAATAGTTCAACATATAATGATATATGGAACCTTCAGTCACTAGATCAAAATCAATTTGGCTTTGTTAAAGGCAGATTCTGTCTGCATAATCTAATTAACTTACTCTAACAAATTACTGTAGCGATGGACATGGGGCACTCTTTTCACACTGCCCATCTGGACCTGGCAAAGGCCTTCAGTAGAATCCCAGATGCAGGTATTATCAACAAGCATATGCAGCTCAACATTTTCACCTACATTATCAACTGATACTTAACAGACAGGACTCATAAAGTAAAGGCTGAAAGCACCACTTTTGCACAAAGGGACATTATAGTTGTGTCCATTTCATCTCTGTCACAGGACCCCTTCTATTAAACATCTAATTTTCTAACAGCAAGGTGGAAGTCAAAGGGCTATTGCTGATTAAGTCTGCTGAAGACTACAAACTTAATGCTATTACATGTCCCTATTTGTATTCAGATACTTCAACAAAGGGTTGACCATGTCAGCATGTGGTGTACAGACCACAAGTTCAAGCTTAGTCTCAAAAATATAGAACCATTTTATTTGCTAAGCAGGATTTCCCTAATTCATAAACTATTAAGGACACCCCTTTAAAACTGAGGCAGTCATCAGAGAGCTGGCAGCTTTCTTTGATAACAAACTGTTCCTGAGCACAGTTTTTCACCTATAGTCAGGAAGATGTTCTGCTTAGCAGCGTTAATTTTAAAAGCATTTTGTTAAGGGAAAAAACATTCATCGATCTTAAAATCCACATCTCACAGAATTACTCAGATTTCTGACATAAAGTGAAGAGGAACTCACTCGCCAAGCATCATCTGGAAAATTCAATGCACTCGCAGTTTAAGTTTCACATGCTGTCACCTATACCTTCATTGATGGCAACAAAAAATGTGCTGCTGGAAAATGGGAACTTAAACAGCAAGTAAGACATAATGCCTGCAACAAACCAGGACTTATTATAGTATGCTGAATCAAAAACATACTGCAACTAAAACAAATCATAAAATCACAACTTATTCTATTGATAAAATGTACATTCAGACTCCTATTACTCATCACTCCCCCACCCCTTTAGACATCAACTTTCTGCTGCTACTTCCTTCAGCCACATCTCCTCTATTACACCTATGGGATCCCACAATGACCCCAGTCCACCTATGCGAACTTCGTAATGCTCTAAACAAAAACATACATCCCTGACTCAGATGTTTAACTTTTACTGGAAGCCAAATGCTCACTCTTTTCCAAACTGAATTTAGTAGGATTATTATGAAGAACCAGGTCTTCAAGGCACTGAGAAGGACCAGCACTTCAAATGACAGAGATGACCTGAATCAAGATACACAGACTTAGAATTCATGACTTAAGCACACGGTGACTGACTCTCATTACTGGAACTGTATTGATACCTGTGGGTTAAATTTATAAAATGCCAAACTTTTAATAAATTATCTTTACTTGTATAGCTTATTTTATTACAGACTTTTTCCATTCATTTTTTTTAATATTTTGCATAAAAGCTGTTTTATATATACGTAAAAATTTAAATATGGATATCTAAGTTAATTTGTATAAGTACATTTTAACAAAACATTTTCGTCCAAAGATTCCTACAGTAATGGAATGGCATAATAAAAAAAGTTGTGAGGTCACTATGCTTTTATATTAGCCACACCTTAAAGAAAACAATCTGTTCACATGTATATGGTACAACACTGACCGATAAAGTTTACCAAACAGCAGTGTCCAAAATAAAACATTATATATGGAAGAGTGATGAGTAACATGTGTCTGAATGGACAGAAACTTGGCTAAAGCCCCATATTAAAGATGAAGAAATACCACCACCTAATTATAATATACTGAGGGTAGACAGGCAAAACAAAACAGCAGAAGATGTAGCCATCTAATATAAAAATACTCTGCAGTTTATCCTTTCCTCTTTCCCCATCCCAACCTTTAATAATGCCCAGACCATTAGTGCTCAACTGAAGGTAAGCCCCCACAAAACTCTATGTCTGCTGACCAGCAAATACATTACACCAAATTTAAAGCAATTAATGTAACAGTCCAATAATGGATAGAATGCTAATCCATCCTAATTTATTCAGCATAACAAACAATATTTTTTTTCAATCCCAGTAAATATAAATACCACCCCTGATGATTTTTTAACGTTTGTATAAAACACTAGTCTTCTTTTTACATTGTATATAACTAAGATGTTCATAAATCTGTATTTTAATATGTCAGAAGGTTTTGTCAAAATAGAAAGCCAAACATTTGCAAGTAATTAAATAAATCTGCCACTCGGTATCAAAACTGATTGAACATTTGATGTCATAAAACTTAGGAACATTGGCAGAGGTAAAAGAGCTACTTTTTCAAATCACCTTAGATGCTGAATAGTGTCAACAAGGAAAACTTCCTAATAAATCAGTACCCTGAAATGTTTTCTGATATACATAAGGTATTTGGTCAGTCATTTTCTTATTGGATCTTAAGTTCCCAGCAATAGGTTTACCCTTCCTATACATACATGTGCATATAGTACACATCACTTCTGACAATCCTTTGCCAATATGCAAAATGTCCCAGTACTTATGTATCACAGATTGAAAATGCGTTGCATAAGATTTAAAAGTGGTAATCAATGATAAACTGTCATCAAATATATTCTTTCTGGTAGAATGTTGTAACAATTCTGATCTGATTTTACAATCAGCCTTATATTTGACAGCTAAAACCATGTTTTTGAAATATCCCAGTGACAGAAATTTGTTAGTCAGATTATGCAAACAAACCCGAATGTCTTGCATATCAGAACAAATTCTCTTTATTCTATAAAACTGAGACAAAGGACTGTTATTGATAATATACAGAGGATGACAACTTGTAGCCTCTAATAAGGAATTTTATTATGAAATTGTTTCCTAAATAGAATGGTACTTACTGTGTCATTTATGTTTAATAACAAGAACATCCAGGAAATAAATTTATATCAGATAATAACTAATGCTGAATTGCAAACTCCATTTATTTTCATTTAAATACTGCACAAAATCAAACAAGTCCCTCAAATCAGGAGTCCACAATGGCCAATAATTATCCAAATAATAAATCCAAATGTCCACAGAATACATACAAATATTATGATTCATGTTATAAATCAATTGTTCCTCCAAATAACCCATAAAAAGATTATTATAAATAGGTGCAAAGGATGCACCCATATCTGTCCCCTTAAGATGTAAAAAAAACATTCTTGTTTCAAATAAAACACATTTTTTTGTTATGACCTGTTCAGTTAAACAAAGTAAAAAGGTATTAAACCCAGGACTATTCAAATCAGTTTTATAAAGCCAGTATTCCAATCCCACTGAAGCTGTCCAATGTGATATATTAGTATATATGGTGGTAGTGCTGCGGTAGTGTTGTCGCCTCACAGTTAGATGTTGTCTTGTTCGATTCTAAGCTAGAGCATCTTCTGTGTGGAGACATGCGTGAATGGACGTACCTTCGTTGAAGGTTGTGTGTCAGGGCTGGCAACTCGGCAAGAAAAATTCTACTGTCAATCATTAGCGGACCGGAATTCCGCTGTGGTGACCCCTAACCGGGAAAAGCCGAAAGACACAACAACAACAACACATACCAACGTTGTTCCATTTATGCATCATGTAATATTTGTAACACTGGGTTGTATTCCTGATTCTAGATCTAACAGTAACTAATAATGGCTTCAAATAAAGGGCTGAAAATATAGTACCTTTGATAGCAGAGCGGAAAATCTCAGTCCGAAGCCACACATCTTTAATAAAGTACACAATCTCTCCCACTTCCAAAATTACACAGTTTTCCAGAACCTACAACTTTATAACTGGCAACATCTAAAGGATCTGCCCATAGATAATTCTATTACAGAATTCTGCAGAACCTTCCTTAGCATTTGATACAGTTTAGCCCCTTCAGAACCAAATGCAGCCTCTTGGCTGACCAGAACCATAAGACAGCTAATGAAATTCAGAGAGAAGGCCTGCAATTCCTAGATCAAAAATAAAACACAAAACAACCTACAAATATTTCTGCAACTCAGAAATCACTCTAAATACCAAATAAAAATATATAAAACTAAAGGCATTCTAGCTTACTGTTAAGAAAATCCTCAAACCAAGCCACGCCATGCAAGATGAACCCACAGTGCCCAACAAAATAAAAAAGACTGCCACTCTCTTTAATACATACTTCTTAACTCATTTACATCCCCTCATCAAACACCACACCTCTCCAACCATCCCTTTCAACACCAGTGACTTTGACCTCCTCTCATTGCTACCAGTTCCCAACTCAACCATTAAAAAATGTCTCCTAAAACTAAAATCTACCACCCTAGCACTCGACAATCTCGCTGCTGAATACCTAAAAATGTCTGCCAAGGCTATAGCCTATCCCTTTTCCACACTCATATATTGCTCTATTACAGATGCATTTGTCACAACCCTATGGAAAAAAAAGTTATATCCTACCACAACACAAATAAAGAAATAACACCAAACTTGGCAACTAACCCTTAAGTAAAAATTTTGAATAATGCTTTCAATCCCATCTTTCCCAATACGTCACCAAAAATAACTTCCTCTTCCCCTCCCAACACAGCTTTCACCCCCATTATAGCACTAGTACAGCCCTTCTACATTTCACTGCTAATGTAGATACCCACAGGAATGAAGTAAGGGTAGTATCTGCTCTCTTTCTAGACTTTCCAAAGCTTTCGACACAGTCTCAGATTCCATGCTCCTACAAAAACTGTCAAATCTAGGATTTGATGAAACCTCTACCATATGGTTTAGGAGCTATCTTGCTAAAAGACCACAGACCATAACATGTTATCAAGAAGAACTGGCCTATTCTTATGGCTGATGCTTACATTAGATGTGTTGTCGGTGACTGACCCGTTTTTGTTTTCAAGATAACTTGCCTTGAAAAGACAGGTTTGCTATGAGTATAGCACTAGTTCTAATGTAGCATCTGAAAGAATAGGCACATTTCATGTCGGTCTTTTAAAGCTTGTAAGAATATTGCTAAGGAAAACTTTTTTATATATCCTGTTACTGGGTAAAGCTTGTAAGTCTATTGCTAAGGAAAACGTTTTTTATATATCCTGTTACTGAGATATTTTACTAGGCTTTATGCTGACTGTAAGAGCATGAGCCTAGTGTTTTAGCTTTTTGTGTAGTATGCTCTTGCTTTTATGTAAGAAAGACAAATCGTTCCTTTAAGGAACTTGTTTTGGAGCATCTATGCGATATACAGAAGTGTGTTGCTTCTAATGCTTTAGCTAAGCATATTGCATATGTTGGCACACATGTATTTTGTTTTATGGCTTTACAATTAATTGCTAAGGATATGAGAGAGGGTGATGCTATTAATAGAACTGAGGTCGCTGAGATGAAATGGGTAATTACTCTTCAGGCAGATAAGAAGTTTGGTCTTAATGAGGCTGTGCCTTTAAAACCAGCTTTAAAATCATGTGGAATGTTTTACTGATTGATTGGTTCTGATATATCTATATCTATATATATATATATATATATATATATATATATATATATATATATATATATTGATGTTTGTTTTGATTTTATGGTCTGATGATGTGCCGGAAGCCGTGAAAGTGCTTACCAATTAAAGTTTTATTTGCTTTTAGCTGTGTTAGTTGCTTTTTTTCTTTTTTCTATGATTTTTAAGGGTCAGTGATATGATTTTTAATGCTCAGAGGGTGAAACACACACACACACACGGATATATGTAAATGTTTATATATATATATATATATATATATATATATATATATATGTATATATATATATATATATATATATATATATATATATATATATATATATATATATATATACACACACACAGACACACACACACATTGTCTGTGTATCTCATCCCTCAGTGGTAAAGTACAAATCAAATGCAGGTCATATAATGTTTGGACAAAAATGTTAGCGCAGATAAAAGAACTAACAGAGATTTGTGCTATTTTCTGTACATTATTATAACTATTCAATGAAAATAATTTAGCATGTCCAGTTCCAGACTGTCCCTAAAGTTACACAGGCAGTTATTTGTTTCATCAAAATATTACAAAAAAACATGAATCTTGTATGTATGGAGTATTATTCCAGATTTTCTAAAACAACCACACACACACACACACACACACACACACACACACACACACACACACACACACACACACACACACGAACAAGTCTGATTAGTGCATTTAAGTCTGTATTTTGAAAAAGCAATACAATACACAATGACTCCCCCATTAATATTCCAAAACATGCATGCTGATTGGTCAGCATGCACATTGTAAATCAGACTTATACTAATGGAAAAAGGTCCGGTCACCCAGACTTTTTCCATTAGTATAAGTCTTTTTTTACACACTGTCTTGCTATGTTAAAGGAGTTTTACATAGTGAGCCAGCTTTAAAAAAGCAATGGAGAATCTCCATTTAACATAGCGAGACAGCTTTAGAAAAAGCAATGGAGAAATCAAGATTTCGGTTGCTTTTTACAAACTGTCTCGCTATGTTAAATGGGTTCAACATAGCGAGACAGCTTTAAAAAAAGCAACAGAGATTCTCCATTGCTTTTTTTTAAAGCTGTCTTGCTATGTTAAACCCCTTTAACATAGCAAGACAGTGTGCAAAAAGCAACGGAGATCTTGCTTTCTCCGTTGCTTCCACCCACAGCTCTGATGTACTGCGTAAGCATACGCATGCGCAGTACATCAGAACTGACGCAGAATACCAGACAGCTGCGGAAGGGCAGCAAGGAGGCATTACACAATGCCATTATTTAAGAAAAGTAATTTTTTTTTTCTTAAATAATGTCGTATAATAGCAATAACCCACTTCTTGGTGTGAGTAATGCTGTATTTACCCACGGTTGTCTTTGTTTGGCCACTCGGGCTTCACCCTCGTGACCAAACCACACCAACCATGGGTAAATCCAATATTACCCACACTCAAGCGTGGGTGATTGCTATAATAGTTCACAATATAAAAGTCAAAAATTCAAAACATGTATACACAAATAAAAATTCATACTTATGTCTTTTCCACACTATTCTCAGCAAAATGGACAAGTAAAATAATTTCATAAATAATTTGCAGCAAAGGCTGTCAAAATGTCACTTGCAATTCTAAAATGTAAAAATATGTTACAGCAAGAGTTCAATCTCCTGTCAGCTGAACTATTAATGGGCCAGAGGTTGGATGAAAATTGCTTACATCTGCTATATTACTGAGCCCTAAAGCACAATGTAAAGTGAAAAAAAAAAGTACTGCAAATAATTCAGCAAGGATAAAAGTACTCAACTATGGCAGAAACCTGTGAAGACATGCAGACGTAAAGGTTGGACAAAAAGCAAAAATTCATAAACATTGGGAAAGTCCACAGTCTGAAGCTGAAGTTGTTGGTAAACTAATGTTTTGTACAGTCTGAGGGGAAAATGATGTTATGTTGTTTCTAAGACAGTCATGGTGAACTAATACACTTGTTGTTTTTTTCTGTTTTAAGTTACTTTCCTTTATTGTTTTACTTCCATATTGTTTACAGTTGCTTTCCTTGCTTCTTGACATAGTGATTGTTTTTTGTACCTCAACACTCCTGTATTTGTTTATTTATTTAGTTGCTTTTTTTTCAGTTTTTTACTCAGTGCGTTACACTTCTATTAATTTATGATTTTCTCAGGTACACATAACTCTCAGTACATAAGTTGGACTGTATTGTATTGTCCGCATAGCCTGCATGCTGCTTACTACATTTTTAGTATTGTGCACTGGGGTTTCTGCACTGTCTATATGCTGAGGTGACATGTACACTGAAGGTTGTAATACATGCTAAGGAGTGTACCTGCTCTCTAATTAGTTGTGATTTCTTATGTTGGTGTAACATCTTCAGTGATTCTGTTCTTCTGTGTGGAGCGGTAACTTCAGGATCCCTTGGCTAATATCAAGAAGCATTGTTCAGTGCTCTAATGAATACAGACTAAAACATATGAAGGTTGTGGTAACTTAGTTTAGTGTTTAGCTATGTCGGCATTACTTTTACCAGCTAAGCATAGTTTTCAATAACTGATGCAACATGATTTGATCAGATAACCATTGTTTATTATCCATTGGAAACACATATAAAGCAATTTCCCAAGGATTTCTGTAGTACAACATTATGATGTGTGCATATGATAAAATTCAGTACATATGCAGATATGTAACAAAAGTATCATATTATCAAGTATGATGCTGTAGAGCATGCACAAATAATATGATTATATTTCATTTGCAAGTTATCATTTTTAAGTTTATTAAGTCTTTTGCCTTCACCAAGCCAGGTGTTTCTGCACAATGTTGAGTGATGTTGATAGTAGTGGTAGCCAGGCAGTGAGTGGCATAAGCCAAGTGTGACAGTCGCACATCATCCAACTTCTGGAATATAGCATCTACAGTCTCATCTATGAGTATTGTATGAAAATGTGACATGTTGTAGTTTGTTCTTGGACCTTTTGTTTATGACAAGGGTCATAAGATTAACAAAAAAAAAAAAAAAAACACCAAAAAAGCAGAGAATATATCCTAAAAAGGGCTTACCATTGTAATGTTGCCATACCATTACACGGCTATGAAGTATTCGAACTACAGATGTTCTAATACTTCATATGTGTGCAGTTTAAATGAGCGAATGTTATATTTGTGAATGGACTGTGCATTTGCAAATATAACATTCAAAGGAATGTACAGGGATCGCAGTACAGTGCAGCTAGGGAAATACATCCCTTTCCTCACTGTAGTGCGATCTCGGAGTTGGAATGGATCTACTTCACAAAGTTGAAATTTCAAAATGCCGACAATCATATGGCTGACACCATATGACCAATATCTGAAATATCGACAATGGAAGTAGAAACCGTAACTTTAATATACCAACTCTGAGATCACACTACAGTGAACGAATGGAAATCTTTCCATTACGCACTGTACTGAGATGCCGGTTTCACATTGTTGGCATTTCAAATGTCGACCATATGGTGTCGGCCATATGATTGTCTGCATTATGAAATTTCGGCAATGTGAAGGGCTCCCGTTGGAATATATAGTTAGGGGAGGTGGGGGGCCCCCGTGCATAATCTGGATGTTAGGTGTGCTAGCTAGGAAGTAGCGGCAAGGGTGGCATTTCTGTTAAGTGCCAAAAATGTCATGTCCGACATTTTTGGCATTAACAGCTGATATTCGACATTAGGACGGTTAGGTTATGTGTACTTTTGGCAAATTAGTTTGCTGTTAAGTACCTTTTTTTTTTCTTTTGAGATTTCAATAGTAAACCCCTAAAAGGTTTTAATGACAAAGTGAAGTGCTTTTGGATGCTGTGGCCTTCTTCAGAACATAAAATCACACACTAAAAACAATCTCTTAAATGCCCTTCAGTAAATGACTGTTCCCTATCACATGATTCCAAGCAATTGTCCAATGTGTTGAGCAGTCACAAATAACCCTTCAAATAAAACTCAATACAAAATAACCTATTTACATTTTTTACTATTCTGACTTCTAATTAAAACAGCCTTATAATTTACACTGCTATTTAAACCTGGTTTGCTGTCAGCATAAAACATGATTTGCCATTTAAGCACTCTATATTTTAGTTCATTTTCTCTGTCCCTGTTAAAATAATGTGGGACATGGTCAATGACACCAAAAAGAAATGTCTTAAAGGAACAACACTCAGTGGAGTCTTTTGCTAAGGTATTGCCCTGATTTCTAAATTTTATTGCATATTGATATTCATAAATTCTTTTTTCTCAATTCTCTGTTAGTCTTTCCTACATATAAATGCTCATAGATGCTGCACTTAGCTAGATATACCACATATTTAGTACTACATGTAAAAATCCCTGTACTGGATCATAGGATCATAGGAAGTTACCAGGCTATTGGCCCTGAGGTCCATATAAGCCTAGCCAAGAGTTTAGCCCATGCAAAGACAAATCAGCACCCAGAGCCCCTGTCCAGCAGGGACACTGATGGAATCCCAGGGATGAATTTACTGTTTCCTATCCAGTTATCCATATTACATTTAAAAAGGGATAAAGAGGTACTCTGCTTGATGCGGAGAGGGAATCTATTCCATATATGGGGGAGTCTCTGGGTTACAAATCTGTCTTGCCAGCAAGTCCT